>NC_133458.1:93653926-93966810 GCF_048565385.1 Saimiri boliviensis | reverse complement strand
CCTCATGATCTGCCTGCCTCGGCCCCCCAAAGTTCTGGGATTACAGGTTTGAGCCACCGCACCCGGCCGCTAACAGACTTAGATTGCATCCAGCCCCCGACGTTTTACCTAAGATAAAAAGTGTGCGGCACACACACTGACAGCCCACGATCAAACTTTTTGTTTGTTTGTTTGAGCTGGAGTCTTGCTCTGTTGCCCAGGCTGGAGTGCAATGGCATGATCTCTGCTCGCTGCAACCTCCGCCTCCTGGGTTCAAGCAATTCTCCTGCCTCAGCCTCTGAGTAGCTAGGATTACAGGCGCCCACCAACATGCCAGGCTAATTTTTGTATTTTTAGTAGATATGAGTTTTCACCATGTTGACCAGGCTGGTCTCAAACTCCTGACCTCAAGTGCTCTGCCCACCTTGGCCTCCCAATGTACTGGGGTTACAGGCGTGAGCTACTGCTTCCAGCCCAAAACGATTTTGAATACCAAAATAATTTTCCTTCTAAAAGTGCTATTATATTAAGTTAGGATATTGATAATTCAAACATTTAAAGATAAATATTTAAAGAAAAACATTTACCAAAGGGGCATAGGCTATTTCTCATGATAACAAGTAGAAAAAGTTTTGCAGTGGGCTTTTGGGTGGGAAAAATGTGCACCTAGAGAGGTTTGCAAAACTCTCTAGCTTGAATTTATTATCTTCTCACAGGAGCCCTTGACTTGGAGGCATGTTTCTTGATCCTTTAATTTTGTGCTTAGAACATGTCCTTGGACGGGGGCCAAAGTTTCATAGAAAGAATTTAATTTCCTTGAAAGGTGTAGTAGCTCACTGGAAACCCCGGCGTCTTTGGGGTTCTGATAGCTGAGAATGACTTCGGGCTGTGAAACAGAACTATTTTCTTCTTGGGATGGAAAGCCAGAGCAAGATGCTCATCGGAATCACCTGGAGGGTTTGGCGAAACAGAGTGCTGGGTTGGGCACCTAGAATTTCCAATTCAGTGCATCGGGGTTGAGAGCTCAGTCTGAAAACGGGCATGTCTAACTACTTTTCACGGGGCACTTAGACTATAGGCCTGGTGGCCACACTTTGAGACCCACTGCTCTAACCTGACGTACAGAGCCTGGGCAAGCTCAGTTGGAAGCAGCTGCAGAGTTCTGTACCCCAGGGAAGGAGCAAGCCAGCATGCAGTCAGCTGGTGAGGTCTGTGGGCAGCCCCTGGGTATGGTTCCCCCCTATTTCTGTCTCTGGGCCCTGCTGGGAATTAGGCCATCTGACCAACCTGTAAATGGTGAAGGAGTAAGAATTTGAACCTAGGAAATGAAGAACTATGAAGGATCTGAGGTTTTACTTATAATCTAAAAAATTAGCCAGCTACAGTTTCAGGGATTGGCCACAGACACAAAACTCCTGGATCAGAGACTAAGAGCAGTTTATTGCTCATAGCAATAGCAGTAGCTAGAGTATCAGCATTTTCTTGTGCTGGTTTCATGAGCCTCATTGCCGCATGACAACCAAAGAGGGACAGTTGATTCCTTTACATGTGGCGGGTTGAGTTATAGGAGAGGAATCCTAAAATGAGGGAACCTGAATCTTTTATAATGGACAGAGAGTATGCCTGATCTCTTCTCTGGTGAGAGACACTGTATCTTCGAAGGCTGAGAACTCTAGAACATCTTTCAGAAGTGGTATACGTTGGATGTCTCCTACAAATCTCATGTTGAGATGTAATCCCCAGTGCTGGAGGTGGGGCCTGGTGGCAGGTGTTTGAGTCACGGATCCCTCACAGCTTGGTGCTGTCTTCAGGGTACTGACTGAGTTCTTGTGACGTCTGATGGTTTAAAAGCATGTGGCATCTCTCCCCCACTCTCTCTCTTACTCCCAAAGCAGGAGTAGGCCTTAGATGCGCCTACTCTTGTTTTGCCTTCTGCCATGAGTGAAAGCTCCCTGAGGCCTCCCCAGAAGCTGAGCAGATGCTGGTCCCATGCTTTCTGTATAGCCTGCAGAACCTGAGCCACTTCAACTTCCTTTCTTTATAAATTACCCAGCCTCAGCAATGTGAAAGAAGGGCCTAACACAAAAAGACAGTTTAGAACAACGTTATTTGGTATCTCTGCTTTCCTAAATGTGTAGAAACATGAGAGACCCATGAGTAATTGCCTCCTAACAAGTCTATGCTCTCAATACCTTACACTGGAGTTAGTAAACTATAGCCCCCCAGCCTGCAGCCTGTTTTCCTACTGCCAATGAGCTAAGAATGATTTTTACATTAATGGACTATCACACACACACACACACACACACACACAGAATAAACAACAGGAATCTTATGTGGCCTGCAAAGCCTAAAATATTTACTATTTGGCCCTTTACAGAAAAAGTTTGCCAACACTTGCCCCGTGCAGTACTGCTTCTGTAGCCCTGGGAATACTTATGCCAAGAGTTTAAATGAACCTGACTTACTCTAGCAGTTTCTGTAACCACTAGATATTCTGGGACAGGTATATTGCAGATTGAATTTCTTGGGAGGCAGACTCGGAGCTGGAGTTTAACGTGCAGACATTTATTAAGGAGCACCTTTGGTACTGACACCTGTGGAACACAGGGCAAGGAAGTTGGACTGGATAGAGTGAGAAGCTGAGCTGTGATGCAGGCCCAGCAGTAGACTCGGCCAGTCTCACAGGGAGCACTGGACCTGGAACAGGTCTCAGAGCGTTCCCAAGCCGGGCTGAGATGCCCAGGCCTTTCTCATGCATCAGTCACTGGTTGGATGTAGGCCACCTGCGAAGACCAGGCCAGGTGGCTCTTGGGAGCTGAGGCAGTCCCTAAAGGGTCTGACAACTGCGAGCTGTCTGCCCACCCCTCCCAGTAGCTGAAACAACTGGTCTTTTATTGAAGGAAAATTTTTTTCAGAGGGGCATCACAGTGTTCATCACACAGTGCAAACATTTTAAGGCCATGATAGTGGCCTCTATTAGATTATCAACCTTCTATAATAATTTTTCTAATCTTTCTTTTTTCTTGAGATAGGATCTCACTGTGTTGCCCATGCTGGAGTGCAGTGGTGTGATCTTGGCTCACTGCAACCTCTGTCTCCCAGGCTGAAGTCATCCTCCCACCTCAGCTGCATGAATAGCCGAAGAGCTGGGACTACAGGTCTGTACCACCACATCAGCTATTTTTTTTTTTTTTTTTTTTGTAGAGACATGTTGACCAGGCTGGTCTCAAATTCCTGGGCTCAAGTGATCCATCTGCCTCACCCTCTCAAAGTGCTGGGATTACAGGTGTGAGCCACTGTACCTTGCCTTTCTAACCTTTCTGATCCCCAAAAGTACTATACTTAGCATAAGGTACTGCAAGTGGTAAGGTCTAATGCATACATATTCAATGAGAAGATGAATGGGTTTTACAGACCAAATATTTGTGTCCTCAGATTCGTATGTTGATAACTAATTTCTAATGTGATGGTATTAGGAGGTGGAGTCTTTGAAGGGTAATTAGGTTATGAGGGCAGAAGCCTCATAAATGGGATTAGTGTCCTTATAGAAGGGACTCCTTTAATAAGGAGGATGAGAGCCTCTCTCATCCTCTTCTATCTATGTGAGGATACAATGAAAAGATGACAATCTGCAACCAGGAGAAGGCCCTCACCAGAACCCTACGAGGCTGGCAATCTGATCCCAGACTTCCAGCCTCCAGAACCATGAGAAAGAAATTGCTGTTGTTTCAAAGCCACCCAGTCTGTGGCATGTTGTTATAGCAGCCCAAACTAAGACAATGAGTGGGTGGGTGGATGGATGGATGAGTTACAAAAGTCTAAGTACAAAGTCCTTGTATTAATCTGTTTTCATGCTAAAGACATACCCGAGACTGGGAAGAAAAAGAGGTTTAATTGGACCTACAGTTCCACGTGGCTGGGGAGGCCTTAGAATCATGGCAGTAGGCGAAAGGTACTTCTTACATGGTGGCGGGAAGAGAAAATGAGGGAGAAGCAAAGTTAGAAACCTCTGATAAGCCCATCAGATTTTTGTGAGACTTACTCCCTATCACAAGAACAGCACCGGAAAGGCTGGCCTCCATGATTCAGTTACCTCCCTCTGGGTCCCTCCCACAAGACATGGGAATTCTGACAGATACAATTTGAATTGAGATTTGGGTGGGGACACAGCCAAACCACATCAATCTTTATCTTTTAGTTCTTTGGTTTTCCTTCCATGGTTCTTTCTTACTCTTCTCACTTTTCTCTAACCCAATCCATTTTAACCCTAAAATCACCTAGTAATAAAATGCTATGAACACAGACGTTAAAAAAGCATGTGTGGAATTAATTTTTAAAAAGCCAATTACAAAACAGAATTTTAAACCTAAAATAACTTAAATTTCTGAATATTCCAATGTATCTTGTTATTTTTAAATGAAATTCTTCCAAAGCCTTTATTAAAATTTTTTAAAACCTTTAAAATTAATTCTTGCTTAAAAAATTTAGAAACAGAGTATATAGACTAAGTCTTCCCTTTCTAATTATATTGACAGAATATTATGTCTTCTCAATTTAAAAAAATGCATATATTATTTACATATGTGAAAATGTGTTATTTGTCTACAATGGTATTATCAGAGAGAGTAAATTGGTTTTCCCTAAAAAGCATATACCAAACATCTTGGGGTTATTAAAGGCTTTTTGTTTTGTTTTGTTGTTTGTTTTTTTGAGATGGAATCTCACTCTGTGCCCCAGGCTGGAGTGCAGTGATATGATCTCTGCTTGCTGCAATCTCCACCTCCCAGGCTCAACCAATCCTCCCACCTCAGCCTCCCAGATAGTTGTGACTACAGGCATGTACCACCACGCCTGGCTAATTTTTGCTTTTTTTTTTTTTTTTTTTTTTTAAGAAACAAAATTTCCCCATGTTGCCCAGGCTGGTCTCAAATTCCTGGACTCAAATGATCCACCCACCTCAGCTTCCCAAAGTGCTGGATTGTAAGCATGAACTGCTGTGCCCAGCAAAAGATTGTTCTTTTGTTTAGAAAAAGTCCTAGTCATGTACTATAGCCTCAGCTCCAAGAATTCAGCAAAGGTGATTTGGATCAAATTGAATCGCTAAAGTCTGCTCCCCTGGAGCCTTTGCTTTAGATTCCCTGGGGTTGGAAGCTTAGTTGGGGAGGCCATGGTGATGGGAACTACAGCTGCTAAGAATGTCTTGCCTGATAGAAAGGGGGAAGCAGTGTTGGTAAAAATCTTGCATAACCCATGGTGGGAGAGAGTGCTCAGAATGTGAATCCAGGAGCACATGCAGTCTGGTAAGTCTTCCTCTCACTGAGAGATGGAGGGGACGTGATGGGACTAAGATGGAGCATTTCCCAACAGACTTGGAAATCTCCAGTTCTCCAAAATTCCTATGGCACTCATTTGTCAATCAGGTGTCCAAATGTCTGTCACTAACTCTCACAGGCTTTATGGGGCACAGAAAACCCATTGTTGCTATTACTTCCTTAAGAGGCCTGAGCCCCTGAAGCTCTGTCTGCCAAGGAGCAGAACGCTGAAGTCTTGGATACCACTGCACTCACCTCCTCCCAGGTCCCACTTCTGTTCATTAGGAGCCCCGGGGAGGGAAGCCCTGTTATAGAATGCCATGCCACCTCCTTCCAAAGACTGTTCTTAAAATCAACTCAAACAGGAAAATAATAACTGTGATAGACTTGACCTTTGAAAAAGAAACATTAGATCCTCTTTCTGGTAGCTGGGAAATTCATCACTAGCAACAAAATTGTGTGAATCACTGACAGAAAAGGGGCCAGTAGCTGTAGCTCTCACCAATACAAACGAGAGTCAGGCAAAAAGCAGATTAAAATATGATCTTTTTGATACTTTGCCTTTGCTTCCCGGGTCTTTGGTGTGTGGAATTGTAGACTTCATTTTTCTTCTTCTATAAAGCCCCAAAGCATTAAAATTAGGACAGTAGACCTGGGCCACAACATGCTTTCATCCATTGGCAAGAATTAGACCCCAGGGAGGAAGAGGCAGGGTAGTCTGCACTCAGGGAGACATCAAGAGGGCACCCTCGTCTTGGGTCCCAATTGGCCAGGCAGTAACAAGGATGAGTTTCTGAGCAATAAAGTGGGATATAAGTAGATGAACCACAGGAAAAGGAATCCTTGAACAGTTCCAGGCAGAAGTAATTTTCTACAGTTTTGGTTAGCAATTCCTTAATGATTCAAAGGAACAAAGGAAAACCGATTCAACAATCATAAGAAACAGATAGTGGCAAATTATTCAGTAATAGGGGGAAAAAAATCTGTAGAAGCCCTTTAAAAATGATTTTCATGCTAGATATCAGATTTCTGCTTTCGGTAATGGCAAAATAGGATATTTGGGCCAACCTACTTATCTGTTGAAGACCATCAGTAAAGCTGAACAAAGCAGTTTGTAAAAATCGGCTTGAAGGCATTTGAGAATAGATAGGCAGAAAGTTAAGATTTGTGGGAAGGCAGAAACCCAGAGCAATGCAAGCCCAGTGGCATTTAGGACTACTGCTAATCCCAGAACAGATGACTGAGGGGTTAGGAAAAAAAGCAGGGCTTTGATTGCTTTGCAGAACACAGGGGAATAGAAACTGGATTCTAGGGAGTCCCAAAGGGAGAAAGTCTGGTAAACCTCCTATAATTTGAGGTGATACCCATAAATATCTATACTCTGGAAGAAAAGATGAACCAAAAGTAAATTAACTTTCTAAGGGACTGAAAGTCAGCTTCAAATCCTCTCATTACCGAATTTGAATTAATGGTTGCTGATGCCCCAGCTATCATCCAGAAGCACAGATACATTCTTTCTGAAGAAATGATAACATTCTTCTAACTTTTAGTTTTTTTTCTACTATTTTTCATAACCAATTTCAGGCACGTATGCAAAAATAACCAGGCACATGAGAGAAAAGAAAAGTACAAATGAAAATCAAGAGAAGCCGGGCGCAGTGGCTCAAGCCTGTAATCCCAGCACTTTGGGAGGCCGAGGCGGGTGGATCACGAGGTCGAGAGATCGAGACCGTCCTCGTCAACATGGTGAAACCCCGTCTCTACTAAAAGTGCAAAAAAATTAGCTGGGCATGGTGGCACGTGCCTGTAATCCCAGCTACTCAGGAGGCTGAGGGCAGGAGAATTGCCTGAACCCAGGAGGCGGAGGTTGCAGTGAGCCGAGATTGCGCCATTGCACTCCAGCCTGGGTAACAAGAGTGAAACTCCGTCTCCAAAAAAAAAAAAAGAAAATCAAGAGAAAGAACAGATCCATCATGGGGGATCCAGACAAGGAAGGTATTAACTTAGATTTTAAAATAATCCTGCTTGATATGTTTAAAGATAACATTGTGACTTTTAGCAGAGAAAAATCTAATGGAATATGTAGAACTGAAAAACTCAGTAACTAAAACTAATAATTCATTGAGTGCATTTAACAGAAGAGTAGGTACAGCTGAATAGAAAATTAATGATCTGCAAGATAGGACATGAAAAAATATTTGGAATGATGTATTGAATGATGACAGAGGATAGAATAAGAGACATGGAGATACTGTGAAAAGTCTAACATAATGTGTAATTGGAGTCCCAAAAGTAGAGGAGAGAGATTGGGCAGAAGCAATATTTGAAGAGACAGTAGCTGGGAATCTTCAAAAATTGATGAAAGACATTGAGCTACAGGTTCGGGAAGTACTACCAGCTCCCAGCAGGATGAATAAAAGCAAAAGCAGACCTAGGCACATCACAGTAAAACTGTTCAAAACATCTTCAAAGAGTTGACAGAAAATCAACCAACTGAGGATCCTACACTCAGTAAAAATATCCTTCAAGAATCAAGATGAAATTAAAACATTTTCAACCAAAAATGGATAAATCTGTCATCAGAAGACCTGTATTAAAGGAATGCTAAAGGTTGTTCTTCACACAGAAAGAAAATGAGTAAAGATAGAAATTGGAGATACAGAAAGTAATGAAGAACAACAGAAAGTGTATGTAGGAAATATAAATATTGACTATGATAATGCTTCATGGAATTTATAATATCTGTGGAATTAAAATGCATGGCAACAATGTCATGTAATGTCAGAGTGAGGTGGAAGGGGATAAGTTAATAAATTAGTATCTTAAGGCATTATCAGAAGAGGGTAGAAATATAAAATAACACCAGGCTTTTATAAATCAGGATGTATTCTGCATTTCTACGCTAATGACCCAAGGAAAATTAATAGAGTACAACTCTGGACACATGCACTCATACCCATGCACACATGCACTTGCATGCACACACAGAAAAAACCATGGTGGCCAGGCATGGTGACTCACGCCTGTAATCCCAGGACTTTGGGAAGCTGAGGTGGGTGGATCACAAGGTCAGGAGTTAGAGACCAGCCTGACCAACATGGTGAAACACTGTCTCTACTAAAAATACAAAAATTAGCTGGACATGGTGGTGTGTACTACTCAGGAGGCTGAGGCAGGAGAAGCTTGAACACAGGAGGTGGGGGTTGCAATAAGCCAAGATCATGTCACTGTACTCCAGCCTGAGTGACAGAGTTAGACTCTGTTTCAAAAAAAAAAAAAAAAAGAAAGAAAGAAAAGAAAAAGAAGAAAGGAAAAAAAGAACACATGGGAAGCCTGCACCAAAATATTAATTGTGGTTATATGTGGGTAGAGGCAGCTGGCCAATTTTTCTCTTCCTTTGCTTATCTGTATTTTAATTTGTTTTCCATCTAGCATATAGAAAATGAATCATTACCCATCAAAAGAGCTCAGCCTTCTAATTCTATGACTTGTCTATTTCCTTTACTAGCTCTCCTGAGCTGGAGATAGATGATTTAAAGTAAAATTTGCTTTTAATTTGAAGTCTGGTTTGGTTTTATTGTGTTTTACTTAACAATATAAACTTAATATCTTCCCCTGTCATTAAATATTATTCTATAATATCTGAATGACTGTAGATTGGCCCTATGCAGAGCCACTCTGTAATTTATTTAGCCATTTTCCTATTGTTGGACATTTGAATTATTTCCAATTTTTAGAAGTGATAACTATTCCTAACGGACATTCCTGCATACATGATTTTCTCCTGAGGAGATTATTTTAGAAGTATAATTGCTGGGTCAAAGAGCCTACAAAATATTAAGTTTTAAAATTCCTATTACCAAGTTACCCTCTGTTAGGGCTGTATTTAGATGCTTTTTAACTGGCCAATGTAAGAGTATGGGGGGGTTAACTGTTTTGACAGTGTGCACAGAGTCTATGTCTGTGACAGCTGAAGGTTCTCTCCATGCTGCTGTGGTCACACCTAAAAACTATGCCAAGCAGGGCATGGTTGCAGTAGTGGGCAGAAGAGCTCATGGAATTCACAGAAAGGGAGCAGTCTTGGGGGTCTGGCTGAGTCTGGAGAGGCTTTGTGGAGAGAGGAGGCTTGAGGAAGGCCTTGAAGGTGGGTAATGGACTGGTCCAGAGGCAGAGAAGGCCGCTGATGTGAAGCAAGTGCCCGCCAGCAGCCCCAGCAGGTGTGGGCCCAGAGTGGTGGGACAGGAGAAGGTGGCAGCTGTCCCCGCGTAACGCGGAACCAGGCTGGACTAGATAAGATGGGTCCCAGCAGGCAAGGGGGGGGTCTCTGGAGCAAGGCAATGATGCGATGAAACGGATGTGCCTGTCTCCTCCTTGACTCCTCACTTGATGATTCCTCAGAAATGGGGAAAAACTTGGGCTTTTCTACTTTTTATTATATTAGAAAAAAAAAACCTGCCAATTTGCCAGACAGTCTTGGAAGGATAATAAAAACAAACTCTTCTCTCAGCAGAATAGAATTAGACTCACTTTGTTATGGACTGTGCCGCTACCAGTTAGAGAGAAAAGCCACTCTGCTGAATTCTCCACCTTCCAGCTGCTCTTCTTTAATCCGTGTAGTTTAAATCCCCCAAAGACCCTAAACTAAAGCAACTACCAATATCGAAAAATAAAAACAAATTGGGAGTTAGGGGGACTGTAAGGAACGCCTTTTGTTTAGGAAAGGCGAGGAGAAGAGAGGATGTTGAATGGGAACCTCTTCAAAGGTGAGGAAGAAGAAGGTTAGGGCGCCTTTCTTCCCGGGGATTTTCAAGCAAAGACATCAAGACTCCGGGAATCCCGAGGACAGCACCAGTGTCTTGTTAAATCAGGTAGAGAACTCTAAACTAGAAATTGATGAAAGCAGGTGATCTCCTAGTAGGGAGAAGCCTGAGCGAGCTAGGCTGCACTCAAGGATATCCCCTCAAAGGCCCTGCCTAGGGAGGAGATGTTTTGTACTTGCCCAGGAGCTGGTGTCCTGAGCCAGAGTGGACACAAGGTGATGGCTGATGCGGCAGACCCCCACCTCCAAGACTAGGTTCAGTGAATCCTGAGGTTACCCATACACACTGCCAGTCTGCCAAGAGACGCTGCTTCTCACTATGGCAGGTCATCTGTGACCATATCTCCCCTCTGGAGGAAGGGCAAGGAGAAGATGTCATCCATGGGACAGCAGTGGACAGCCGTGAACAGCTTTCCCCTCTCCTGCATGGGCAAAGGCACTCGGCACTGTCAGCAGATCTGGACCCTGTTTCCTTTACTCTGCATTGCTTGAGCTACATGAGCATGTCACTGAATTCAAGCATCGGACCTTAGGGGGTCAAGAAATGGGTTCTTAGATCATTAACTTTTTGGTGTGTTGTTTCAGCTACTAAAAGAGCAATGAGGGGTAGAGGGATGGAGTCAGGCTGACCAGGTGACTTTGGGTAACTTGCTTTTCCTCTCCAAACCCGTCTCCTCTCTGTAAAATAGGGCTAGAGGCCAGGCAAGGTGGCTCACACCTGTAATTCTAGCACTTTGAGAGGTTGAGGCAGGTGGATCAAAAGTTCGAGACTACCCTGGCCAATGTGGTGAAACTGATGTCTACTAAAAAAATACAAAAATTAGCTGGGCATGGTGATAGCCACCTGTAATCCCAGTTACTCAGGAGGCTGAAGCAGGAGAATTGCTTGAACCCAGGAGGCAGAGGTTGCAGTGAGCCGAGATTGTGCCCTTGCACTCTAGCCTAGGCGACAAGAGCAAAACTCTGTCTCAAATATATGTATATGGCTAAAAATAGCACACACCTCAGAGGCTGCTGTGAGGAGCAAGTGAGACGATGCCCTTGACCGCCCAGCAGGGCTCAGCACACAGGGAACGCACGGTGCAAGTGGGAGCTCATTTGCACTCCACAGTGAGAGGGCGTGCAAGCTGAGATGCAGCTTCCACTGCAGTCCAGGGGTCAAGTTAAAAATGATAAGGTCCTTCTCATTAAAAGACAAAAATCTTTCTTTAGAAAAAGGCTTCATTTGGGGCAGAGTGTTCCTCCTAGACAAAAAAGCCATCTCTGAATCCAAATATGAAGTGAGATTCAGAGATAGGACAGCCCGTGTCCTCAGAGATAGCACGGCCCCTGTCCTATCAGCTGCAGGACTCTCAATCCAGGTGAGTGTCCACCAGCTGAAATCAGGCCCCAGAGAAACCCAGTGGGCTGGATCCTAGCACCTGTTTCCCTTCAGTGCCCAGCTGCTCTGGCCCAGGTCTTTATTGCCCTGGTTTTCTGTGTCTCACCTGTGTGTACTTTTCTGGTAATTTGGCTCGTAGGGGAAGACCAGGAACAACTGGTAGGTAATGAAACGGAATACTTTTATTTATCCACAGTTTCAGTCGGGGAAAGCCTGCATTCCACCACATTCTACACAATAGGACTTAGAGACCTGTGCTTTAACTTGGCCTGGTTAAGGGTCTCATCACTGTCCTCTAGGTGGCCAGCCTTCAACAAGGGAACTGCCACCGTGCCAGGGAGGCCAGACTCAGTTCATCAGAGCAGGTGGACGTGGGAGGGGGTCTAGGGCTATGGCTCAAGGAGGTCACTAAGGTCCCTGGCCCATTTGCAGATGGGCCACCAATGAAGATGAAGTGTGGTCTTGGAGGCCACGGAGGCTCCCGGGAGGCTGGAGGCTGGCCATCTCTGCTTGGCTCCTGGGGCCCACTCTAAGCTTAATGGCAGTGGGTGGCAATCAGGTGGTGGGGCACATGGAGCTTCCTGCTGTGCAGCCTTCCTGTTTAGAACCAGGGGAAGGGCAAGGCATGCTTTCTTAGGATCCCTCAAAGACTGACCTCTGCTGCGCTCCAGTCGAAGACTTCCCTTCCTGCACATTTACCAGGCTTTCTCAGCTCTGCGCCCTTGAGGCCATCCTACTTTGCTAAAATATGCTTCCTAGCAAATGACACCCTGGTAAAGAAGAAATGGAGAATTCCATAGTCTAAGGCTTTGCCTCCTAAAATTCACACCCTTTTTGCCAGATGACAGGAGTGAGAATGACCTTTGATGTGGATGGTTGGCAGAGACACCCAGTGAGAGCCCACCCCCATCCGCAAAGACTTCCCCACGGAGCTGCATCTCCCAGCAGAGGAAAGCCCAAGTCCACGTCCATGCTGCAGGAGCCCACCTGTGTGTGAATCATCCCTCTACCTCCTCCACATCCTCAGAAATCTTAGCTTTACAGTCATTAAAAATATGATACTGAAATATTAAATTTCAATTTTTGTATTATTCCTTCACCCTAAAATGTGTCCTTGAATTGTAAGGAACAGGTGTCCATTGCTGTGCATTTATTGTATTTAGATTTTTATTTCATTAATTTTACTGAATAATACACGTACATCATCAAAATCTAAAAATTCCCAAAAGAGTATACAACGAAGATGAGGAGCCTTTCCTCCCGTCCCCGCCCTCCTCCCCAGGCCTCTGTTTCCTCTGCACATGGAGCAACCATTGTTTCTATTTTTTTGTGTCATTCCAGAGATCGTCTGCATATATACCAGCATGTATGTATGTGCGTCTGTATGTTTGTGTATTTGTGTGTGTGTGTGTGTGTGTGTGTGTGCACACTGTATCCTTTTCAAAGTACAAGTGGTGGCACATTGTAAACACTGTTTGCCTATGGATTTTTTTCCATTCAACAGTATATCCTGACACTTGTTCAACGTCACAATGTATAGCTCTGCCTCACTCTTTGTGCCATAATTTAACCAGTCTGCTACTGATGGACTATTGCGCTGTTCCTGATTTTTTGAAATTGTAAACAAACTGCAGAGAACATCTTCATGCATACTTAATTGGATGCAACACACATGTCTGTGGGTTAAAATCCTAGCATAAAATGCAAAACTATAAAACGCCTAGAAGATAACAGAGGACAAGACCTAGATGACTTTGGGTATGACAAAGATACAATCGGTGAAAACAATTGTAAATGCTCTTCATTAAAATTAAAAAATTAGGCTAGATGTGGTGGCTTACACCTGTAATCCCAGCACTTTGGGAGGCTGAGGCAGGCAATCACCTGAGGTCACGAGTTTGAGACCTGCCTGGCTAACATGGAAAAACCCCATCTCTATTAAAACTACAAAAATTAGCCAGGCATGGTGGTGCATGCCTATAATTCTAGCTACTCGGGAGGCTAAGGCATGAGAATCACTAAAAGAAATAATAAAACTAAATAAAAAATTTCAACTCTGCAAAAGACATTGTCTTTTTTTTTTTTTAGATGGAGTCTCAACCTGTCGCTCAGGGTGGAGGGCAATGGCATGGTCTCGGCTCACTGCAACCTCTGCCTCCCAGGTTCAAGTGATTCTCCTGCCTCAGTTTCCTGAGTAGCTGGGATTACAGGTGCACACCACCACACCCAGCTAATTTTTTGTATCTTTAGTAGAGACGGGGTTTCACCATGTTGGCTAGGCTGGTCTCCAACTCCTGTCCTCGTGATCTGCCAGCCTTGGGCTACCAAAGTGCTGGGATTACAGGCATGAGATACCATGCCTGGCCAGGACATTTTCAAAAGAATGGAATAACAAGCTACAGACCTGGAAGAAATATTATATTTACAAGAGACATATGTTATAAAGCACTGTTATCCAAAATACACAAAGAATTCTTAAAATTCAACATAAGAAAACAAACAACCTAATTTTAAAATGGACTGAAGATCTTAACAGATACTTCGCAAAAGAAGAGTATGGCAAATAAGCACATGAAAAGATGCTCCACATGATTTGTCATCAGGGAAAGGGAAATTAAAACATTGAAATACCACTATGTACCCATTAGAGGGGCCAAAATCCAGAACGTTCACAACACCAAACGCTGATGGTGATGGGAGCAAGGGGAACTCTCACTCATTATTGGCAGGAATGCAAAATGATACAGCTACTTTGGAAGGCAGTTTGTCAGCTTCTTACAAAACGAAACATAACTGTACCATATAATGTAGCACTTGTTCCCCTTGGTTTTCACCCTGTGGAGTTGAAAACCTACGTTCACACAAAAAGCAGAACATGGATATTTATAGCAGCTTCATTCAGAATTGCCAAAACTTGGAAGCAACTAAGGAGTCCTTCAGAAGCTGAACTGATAAATAAACCATAGTACATCCAGACAATGGAATGCAATTCCACACTAAAAAGAAATGAGTTATCAAGCCACGAAAAGACATGGGAGAATGGAGGAAACGTCAATGTGTAATTACTAAGTGAAAGAAACCAATCTGGAAAGTCTATCTAGTGTATGATTCCAAGCATATGACATTCCGGAAAAGGCAAAACTGTAGAAAATAAAAGATCAGTGGTTGCCAGGGATTGAGGGTAGGTAAGGAAGGAAAGGGTAAAATGGCAGAACCCAGATGATGTTAAGGGTAACGAAATGATACTGTATGGGGCTATAATGCTGGAGACATGTGATTAATACATTTGCTAAAACCCATAGAATTTACGGCACTGAGAGTGATCCCTAATGTAAACTAGGGGCTCCAGGTGATAACAATGTGTCAGAGCGGGCTCATCAATTGTAATAAATGTACTACTGTGGTAGAGGTGGTTGATAACTGGCGACACTGTGCCTGAGTGGGGGCAGAGGCCATATGGGAACTCTTCATGCCTTCTGCTCAACTTTGCTGTGAATCTAAAACAACTCTAAAAAATAAAGTGTGTGTGTATATATATATATTTTATTGCACTTTAGGTTCTAGGGTACATGTGCAGAACATGCAGGATTGTTGCATAGGTACATATATGGCAATGTGGTTTGCTGCCTCCAACCCCCGCCATCACCTGTATCTGGCATTTCTCCCCATGTTATCTCTCCTCAACCTCCCCACCCCGCCACTGTCCCTCTCCTAGCCCCCACCAACAGACCCCAGTGTGTGGTGCTCCCCTCCCTGTGCCCATGTGTTCTCATTGTTCCACACCCGCCTATGAGTGAGAACATGCGGTGTTTG
Source organism: Saimiri boliviensis (assembly GCF_048565385.1). Taxonomy (NCBI): domain Eukaryota; kingdom Metazoa; phylum Chordata; class Mammalia; order Primates; family Cebidae; genus Saimiri; species Saimiri boliviensis. Next base: position 93,951,503 of record NC_133458.1, on the reverse strand, counting down.
GTTTTCTGTTCTTGTGTCAGTTTGCTGAGAATGATGGTTTCCAGGTTCATCCATGTCCCTATAAAGGACAGGAACTCATTGTTTTTTATGGCTGCATAGTACTCCATGGTGTATATGTGCCACATTTTCCCTGTCCAGTCTATCATTGATGGGCATTTGGGTTGGTTCCAGGTCTTTGCTATTGTAAACAGTGCTGCAGTGAACATACGTGTTCATATGTCTTTATAATAGAACAATTTATAATCCTTTGGATAGATACCCAGTAATAGGATTGCTGGGTCAAATGGAATTTCTATTTCTAGGTCCTTGAGGAATCGCCACAGTCTTCCACAATGGCTGAACTAATGTACACTCCCACCAACAGTGTAAGAGTGTTCCTATTTCTCCACATCCTATCCAGCATCTGTTGTCTCCAGATTTTTTTAATGATCACCATTCTAACTGAAGTGAGATGGTACCTCAATGTGGTTTTGATTTGCATTTTTCTAATGACCAGCGATAATGAGCATTTTTTCATGTTTGTGGGCCTCATAGATGTCTTCTTTCGAAAAGTATCTGTTCATATCCTTCATCCACTTTTGAATAGGTTTTTTTTTTTTTTTTTTTCTTGTAAATCTGTTTTAATTCTTTGTAGATTCTGGATATTAGTCCTTTGACAGATGGGTAGATTGCAAATTTTTTTTCCTATTCTGTTGGTTGCCAGTTCACTCTAATGATTGTTTCTTTTGCTGTGCAGAAGTTCTGGAGTTTAGAGACGTCCTTGCCTATGCCTGTGTCCTGAATGGCATTGCCTAGGTTTTCTTCTAGGGTTTTTATGGTGTTAGGTCTTACGTTTAAGTCTTTAATCCATCTGGAGTTAATTTTAGTGTAAGGTGTCAGGAAGGGGTCCAGTTTCTGCTTTCTGCACATGGCTAGCCAGTTTTCCCAATGCCATTTATTAAACAGGGAATCCTTTCCCCATTGCTTGTTATAAAGTCTATATTTTCAATAAATCCTAGTTTTAGCATTGCTGGGTCAAAGGGCATATGGATTTTAAATTTTGGCTGGTAATGTTTTTATCCATCCAAAAAGTGTCAGGGGATAAAGGTTAAAGAATAACTAAGAGGCATGTTATTAAAATTGCATTAAAAAGTATGTTTTAAGCAACGTTACACTGTGTTGAAAAAACTACAGAGCTATTCACATATAAACTATTCTCTGAAAGTGTCTATTGCACAAAAACAATAATGGCATTGATCAACCCCTTACTACCCATTGGGCATTGTGAGTAACTCACCTAAGGCCACATAACTAATATACGGCAGGGCCAGGACTTGAACCCAGAGCCTCAAGCTCATCCACATGCTGCCCACCTTACAGTAATTCAGACAGAACACAGAAATCCTGATTTCTGGATGTATTCACATTAAGTTTTTTTTTTTTTTTTTTTTTTTTTTTTTCAGAAAACTACTGTACCATTAGCATCTATACAGAAATAAGCCCTAATAACACAAAATTAGCACTGCTTATTCTGTGCCACTGGATCTTGAATGTAATACATAGGTTGAGCCTCCCTTATCCGGGTTATCTCTAGATTCTGGGTTCTTTCATTTAGGGCTGTGCTCCAGATTCACCCTCCACCCATCTGCACCCTGCCCTCTACCTCTGGAGGCTGGCATCTAAAGACAGCATCTCTCAGGCTTTCCGTCCTCTGGCTCTGGTTTGGTTTGGCCAATGGTAGGAAGTGGAGGGAGACAGAATGGCAGGAGTTGAGAAAGGTTTTACTGCTTCCCTCCTTTCTGGGCTGAAGTCTACAATATCTGAGTCTTGACATCTGATTCTTACTTCAGAACACTAACCCTCAGATATTGCTTATGTGATCTGCTCAAAGAGCAGCCTTTCCAACCTGAATCTTTGATTGCTTTGTGGGACTCTGTTTCCCCCTCTATACTCTCCAAAATTCTAACTCTGCAGGCAGAAGTCACTTGTCTCTCTAGATGGAGTGGGTGTGTTTCTGTCCTCTCAGAAACAGTCAATGGTTTTCTGCATGCTATGACAAGAGGATTGCTTTTGGGAAACTCTTTTTGGTGAGGTCACTCCCTTTTTGTAACAGGGGATACTCCCACCTTCACCTTCACTTCGTACAGATACACAATAATCCTCTGCAAAGCTATTACCTGGCTTTCTAATAAAAGTTTCTTTCTGTGTTACTGTCTCTTTTATCACTTCATGGCAGGTGATATTTCTTTGGTTTGGTTTTGCTTTCTTTGTTCTTGAGACAGGGTCTCACTCTGTTGCCAAGTCCGGAGTGCAGTGGTACAATCAAGGCTCACTGCAGCCTTGACTCCTGCTATGCTCAAGCAATCCCCCCACCTCAGCCTCCCAAGTAGCTGGGACTACAAGCATGCACCACCATACCAGGCTAATTTTTGTATTTTTTGTAGAGACAGGGTCTCACCATGCTGCCTAAGCTGGTCTTGTACTCCTGCACTCAAGCGATCTCCCTGCCTTGGCCATCCAAAGTGCTGGTCTTACGGGCGTGAGCCACCACACCTGTCTGGCAGATTATATTTTCAAAGTTAGATGCAGCAACATTTCCTATCCCGGGTGCTCTTCTCCAATGTGACCTTGACGCTCCTCCCATTGAGAGGTGGGTTTCTTGCTGCCTCCATCCCCACCCCCACCACCGTGGGTCTGAGTGAGCTTGTGATTGTTTCTGCTGGTAAAGTACACTAGAAGGAATGGGCTGTGAAGAAAGGGCTGTGGAGCTTTGTTCTCGTCTTTTAGAATTCTCCCTTTCCAAAGGCTCCCTCGTGGAAGCCTTCCTTTAAGACCTGAGCCTTCAGGCTGCAAGATGCCCACGCTGTGTGGGGTGCCGTGTACCACAGTGCTGGCTGAGCCAGCCGCCTGCATATCAGCCCAAGCACCTGATAATGAGTGAAGAACCCATCCAGAAAGTAGTTCTTCCATTACCACCAAATACGGTGCCAAGCTTACGACGGCTCAACTTATGAGTTTTCAACTTTAACATGATGTGAAAGCCATACATATTCAATGGAAACTGTACTTTGCATTTTCATCTTTTCCCAGGCTAGCAGTATGCCCTGTGATACTCTCATGCACCCAGCCAGCCACGCAATCACAAGGGTAAACAACCCATATTCGACCATGCACTGCATTGCCAGCGTTTCTCAGATACTGTGTTTTTTGTTTTCGCATCCCATCACATCTGTGAAACACCCATCTGTGTGTAGGCTAATGTAAGTGTTCTGAAGGCTGGGCTAAGCTATGGTATTTGGTAGGTTAGGAGAATTAAATGCATTTTCTACTTAGCAATATTTTAAACTTAGGTTTATGGGGGTGAAACACCATCGTGAGTCAAGAAGTGTCTGTATTCCATCCGCTCACAATTCACATCTTCCCACCTGAGGCCCAAGACAACACAGAACAGAGAAGAACCATTCTTACTGTGCCCTTCCCAGCACTTGACCCTTGGAACCTGTGAGCATCACACATGGTTGCAGTTTTATATCACTAAGTTTGGGGTGGCATGTTATGTGGTCACAATAATAGGGACATGAGCACACTTTATATCTAATGCTGTGTACTCATGTTCCTGTCACTGTGACTGCATAACAGTACGTGGTGACCGTGGTGGCTGATTTATTTAGAAACATACAATTCCCAAGGCCCAAATGGTTATTTTTATTTTACTTTAAGAGCAATGTGTAGGTTTATTACATAGATATATGTGTGCCATGGTGGTTTGCTGCACCTACCAACCCATCATCTAGGTTTTAAGCCCTGCATGCATTGGCCATTTGTCCTAATGTTCTCCCTCCCCTGGCCCCCCACCCCCGACAGGCCCCAGTGTGTGTCGTTCCCTTCCCTGTGTTCATGTTTTCATTGTTCAACTCTGGCTTATGAGTGAGAACATGTGGTGTTTGGTTTTTTGTTCTTATTTTAGTTTGCTGAGGATGATGGCTTCCAGCTTCATCCATGTTTCTGCAAAGAACATAATCTCATTACTTTTTATGGCTGCATAGTATTCCATGGTGTAAATGTACCACATATTCTTTATCCAGTCTAATTTGATGGGCATTTGAGTTTGTACCATGTCTTTGTTATTGTAGCACTGCAATACATCTATGTGTGCATGTGTCTTTATAGCAGAATGATTTATATTCTTTTCGGTATATACCCAGTAATGGGATTGCTGGGTCAAATGATATTTCTGGTTCTAGATCCTTGAGGAATCACCACACTGTCTTCCACAATGGCTGAACTAATTTACATTCCCACCCACAGTGTAAACGTGTTCCTATTTCTCCACAGCCTCACCAACATCTATTGTTTCCTGACTTTTTAATAATCACCATTGTGGTTTTGATTTGCATTTCTCTAATGATCAGTGATGTTGAGCTTTTTTCATATGATTCTTGGCTGCATAAATATCTTCTTTTGAGAAGTATCTGTTCATATTCTCTGTCCACTTTCGGATGGGGTTGTTTCTTTCTTGTAAACTTGTTTAAGTTCCTTGTAGATTCTGCATATTAAACCTTTGTCAGATGGGTAGATTGCAAACATTTTCTCCCATTCTGTAGGTTGCCTATTCACTCTGATAATAGTTTCTTCTGCTGTCCAAGGCCCAAACTTAAATGACATCCCCCCTCCACCTTTATTTTTAGAAGGAGTGAGATCATAGAAGTTCAGATTTTTCTCCAATCATCCATTAAGTGTTTTGAGAACAAGCACGAGTATTTAAAACTGAAAGAATACTATAAACCTCAACCCATACTGCTAAAATTCTGATGCTACTTTTATAATGTAGGGTTGCGAGTTTTCTTTTCATGGCTACAGCTCCCTCTGATCTTGCAGCCATCTGTCCCTGCTCTGATCAAAGTATTATAGAATGCCCTTTTGTCCCTGACCATGCCTGGAATACACATATAAGTTAGCTTGAACCACGTGAAATAGTCATTTTGTAGGTCATAAATGGTTAAATATCAGTAATTGCATGTGGTTCAACCTAATAGTAACTTCCAGCTCCACACACATACACACACACACCCCACTGAATTATACTCTTACCTCTCAGCCTTTCTAGTACTTGCTTCCTGCCTTCCTCTGGTGTTCCCACTCCATCTAAAGCTGGATTTTTCTGTATCTCAGCATCTTGTCCTTTCTTCCATAGCACTTATCATAATTTGTAATGTGTGTTTATTATTTAATGTCTAATACTCTAACTAGACTTACATAATCTCTACAAGAGCCGCATAGCCCTGTATCCCAGCCCCTGGCACATCATAGACACACAATAAATGTCATCTGAATTAATGTATATACAACGTGGCTCTCTTCATCTGCAGACAATGTTTTTATTCTGTTGCCAGAGCATCCTGTACACAGTGTGGTCCTTGCCATTCTACCTAGGTCAGAATTTAAGCTATTAGAACAAGGAATGGTTCTAATCCTATGGAGAATACTCAAGATACCATGTAACTCTTTCCTATCTTTCCAGCTCTTAGGATACTTCATAAGTCACGGTTCAGTGGGGATTCACACACCCATCCATTTAATCTTCTTTGTATCCTTCTATCCATGTATCCATTCATCTATCTATTTGAATGCTGAGCACTCACAATGTAGCCTTTGCTACTTGCCTGGAACCATGTCTTACCCATGAGAGGGGACACCAAACTGAATAAGTCTTGGTCCCATTCCCAATGAGCTCATGTCTCCAGAAATTGAAACAGAGCTGATAAGTGCTGTTACAGCAACTTGTAAAAAGTATCATTGGAACACAGTGAGGGACATGACTAATTACTAGCAGGAGAAATAAAGAAGGCTTCACACAGGTGGAGTCCACAGGGTTGGAGGTAGAAGCTACACCGGCAAAAGGAAAGGCTAAAAAGTTAGAATAAACCCAATAGTCTTAGATGTGATCCAAATAAATCAGGGAGTAGGTGAGTATTTGTTAACCCTTTACTCTGAATGCCTCAGACCACAGAGAGCTCTTTCCTTATTTCCTAAATACAGAACATGTTGTGCGTTTGTTACCCACGTTCATGCACAACTAATTCCATTTTCATAAACTTTATTGATTCTACCATGCTCTTTACAGCCACTGATTTTATATACTCTTCCCATCAACTTTATCATTTCACTTTGTTCACATCGTAGTAATTGGATTGCGTGCCTTAATGGCGCGGTAAGCTTTTGCACACTTTGCCAGTGACACTGCTGACTTAGCACAGTTTGTCTCACTTACTTTACTGCATTGTTCTTATTAATTCTTCTACAGCCAACTAAGCTGTTTCTCCTGGGATTTGCCTGGGAGACAGAAAGCCTTATTTCTGTCCTACTTTGCTATTCCTAGAGATGAGTAGAATTTCAAATTGTTCTTAACTTTCCAATCAATACAAATCAGGGGTTGTTTCAGCTATCTATTGCTGCATAACAAACCACCGGAAAACATAGTGGCGTCAAGTAACAGCAGCCATTTGCTATATTTCACAATTCTGTGGGTTGACTGTGCTCAACTAGGTGGTTCTTCTGCTTTACATTGGTGTTGGCTGGGTCTATGGTCATCTGGAGGCTTCACTGGGTCGGAATGTTGAAGCTGGCTCACTGACATGGCTGGCAGTGGGCACCGGCTATTGGCTGCAAGCTCAGTGCTACTGACCAGAGCACCTTAGGTCCCCCTCCATGCAACCTCTCATAGCATGGTGTCTGGATTCTAAGAGGGAGCATTTCTAGCACATAACAGCAGAGACTGCAGATCTCTCAAGGCTCAGCCTCAGAAGTTATACAGTGTGACATCTGCTGCTTTTTATTGGATGAAACAAATCACAGGGCCAGCCCAGGTTCAAAGTGAAAGAGTATAGACTCCGCCCCTCCATGAGAGTAGTGGTAAAGAATTTGCAGCCATCTTTAATTCATTACAGGCATTTTCCCTTATAGAGATCAATTCCCTTCTGAGGACATAATATACCGCCAAGGGTATCTCTGATGTTGCCGATGGTTCCGCAAATGTACTAGTGCATTACATTTCTCAGAAAATCACCTAAAGGCCTTGGCCCTTCTCCCTCTTTTAATGTGTCTTGCTATTATGGAAAGTAATTCGGTTCAGGAACTGTGCATTTCTTTCCACTTCTAGCTCATTGCTATTGATGACCATTGGTAAACAAAAGCATTTCATTTTTTCATTTCTATTTTGTCTTTATTGCATTTTTGGTTGAAAAAAATACTTCTATATCCTGTATGAACTAATCAAAAAGAGCTCCAATCAAAGCAGGAGAGCATATATAAATAGTCTCTCTTGAGAACAAAAGTGTAAACATAAGCACAATTTGCTAATTATTCTGATCTCGTGTTGAGATGAACTCTTAGTCATGACATTTATCCAAGGCAATATTTTTCTAAACAAGTATTTTTCTAAACAAACCTGGTATTTCCTTGACATTCATTTACTCATAAATCCTTTCCTTTCCTTTTGAATGCTTTGACTTGGATCAACCACTTTGGCACTGTTGATAGAAAGATGAATGAGACAGAGACCCTGCCTTCAATGACCTCGCAATCTGAGGAACTAAAATGTACACAACTTTATATACAGTGTGCTAGACAATGATGAAGGCAGTGATGGTATGAAGCAAGCGGTGTGGAAACGCAGGCAAAAGGGAGTCAATTCTGCCCAGGAGCATCAGGAAAGGCTTTGCAGAGTGTACAGGAGAGTGACCCATGCCAGGAGAAGGGCAGCAGAGGAGTGGGCAGTGCAGGGTCAGGCTAGATTGAGAACAGCATTGATTGCTACACTTCGGCTGCCTTCTTGTAAGTGGTGATGAGAGGCCAAAGGCTTATGGTGTTTTTTGTTTGTTTGTTTGAGACCGGGTCTCGCTGTCACCCAGGCTGTATGTAGTGCAGTGGTGCCATCACAGCCCAAACTGCTAGGTCCGAGTGACCCTCCCACCTCAGCTTCCCAAGTAGCTGGAACCACAGGCATGTGCCACCATGCCTGGCTAGTTTTTTCAATTTTTTTTTTTTTTTATAGAGATAGGGGTCTCACTATGTTGTCCAGACTGGTCTCAAACTCCTGGCCTTGAGGGAATTCTCCTGCCTCAGCCTCCCGAAGTGCTGGGATTACAGGCATGAGCCACTGTACCCAGCTGGCAAAGGCTTTTATTAGTGCCTCCAGGTTGGTGGTCCCCACTCCATCGGGGTCTGTCTGGGCACTGGGCCCTCCAGTCTAGCTCTCTGTACCTGGCTGCCTCTCCTGACCATGGAATCATGACGTGATTGAACATCCTTCTCAGGCTTCCCATCCCTCTTGGCTCTCATCACTGTGCTCCTGAGTCATGGGGCTACCCCAGTGTGTCCCATCAGAGATGTTCCCTCTGCCACTCTGCCCTCCCCCAGCATCCCCACCTCCTGCTAAGCCTTGATCCCTAGCCTTGTGGGGGTAGGGGGTTAGAGAGCCTTGTGAATCACAAGCAAGGTCACTGAAATGGTCTCAATGAAGAGAAAATAGAAAATGTAAAGACTTCTTGCTGTCTTCCCACCTTTATGCTTCCCACTCTCTGAGGTCCTGCTCCCTAGAGAAACCCTCCTGCCCTTCAAGAATGGCACCTCTGTGACCTGGTCCCTGATCTGCTGGGCTCATCACAATTTCCTCTTAACCCTGACAGCATTTAAACCTCTTAGGGAAATGATCATGGTCCGTACTTAGGTCAGAGTTGTCACTTTTCAGTTTGTCTTGTCCCGTTTCCTGCCCACTCTACCCCATGTTTTTTGAGGGCAACATGCATCTTGAATGCTTTTAAAACACTTCAAATAAACAAGACATAGGCACTGTAGAAAATGCAAATAAGCAAAAAGAAGGAAAGAAAAATGATCAATGATCCCACCACTGTTAACATTTGGTTACAGTTCTTAGCCCAGTCACTTGGCCCTTCGAACCATCCTACCCACTTTCCTTTAATTCTTGGGGCCTCCCAGGAGACTTGCCTTCTAGAGACAGAATGCACAGAATGCCAGCCAGACTCTCCTGATTCTCTGGGCAGAGTGTGCTTGTATACAACCAGCCTGGCTTACTATCACTCTCTGGGTGTTTAACAAGGATGGGGGCCCCCTGAATCCTGGCACCTCTTTAAAAATTAACAAAGCTGAGGACCAGATTCTGTGGGCAGTCCAGGGCAGTCAGAGGCAAATATCTGGGAGGGCCACTGTTTTTCAGCCTGCCAAACCCTCCCAGTCCCCTGCAATGAAACAATGTTAGGGCCTGAATGATACGGCTACTAAAACTCTCAGCCCCCAGGAATAGAATTCAGAATTAAAATTTCAAAGCCCTATATAATCCGTAAAGGTGCATGTAAACAGGATTATTGCCATCATTATGAGCACCAGAATTCTGCAAGCGCTTGGCGGTAAGAAGCCTGTATGTTTTTAATTTCCTCTAACACTTTGAATAGCCATTTGGTGGCCAATATGTTCTCAATAGCTGCTGCTGAACAGTCATAATATGTGGTTTATTCAGTATCCTCGCTTATACCTTCAAATAAAAAATTTTCCCAAGCACTGGGATCCGTAGACAACTTTAATTTGTGCACCAAAGTTCAAGAGTTCTTTATCGATCCGTTCTTTCCATTTTGGGATTTTAACAAAACAGTTGCTGGATATTATAATTCACATAACAGGAGAACATACAAGCATCATTGAAGACGAGAAATTATTGGGACAATGAGATACCACCTCACACCAGTCAGGGTGGCTGTAAGAAAAAAGATGGATCGTAGCGTGTTGAGGGAGACGTGGGAAAATCAGAACTTCAGGCTGCATTTGCAGTTTGGGGAAATGGAGCTCTGATGAAAATGTAAAGTGGTGCAGCGCTTTGGCAAATAGTTTGGCAGTTCCTCAAAATGTTAAGGATAGATTTATCCTATGACCCAGGAATTCCTCTCCTAGGTCTATAACAGAGAGAATTAACAGCAAATGTCTGTATAGCACCTTGTATACAAATGCTCATGGCATCATCATTGATACAGATTGAAGGTGGAAACAACCCAAAGTCCACAGGCAGAGAAATGGATAAAGAAAATGTGGTTCGTACATAAAATGGAAGGCTATTCCACCAGAAAGGGGAGAAGATGCTGATAATCCTGCACCATGATGGACTTTGAAAACATTGCGCCGTGTGAAAGAAACAAGTCTCAGAAGACTATGTATGGTGTGATTTTGTTGCTATGAAATGTTCAGAGACAGAAGCAGTGGTTTCCTGGACCTGTGCATGTGCGTGTACATGTGTGTGCGTGTGTATGTGTGTGTATAGGGGAAACGGGAGTGTAGAAAAAGGAGGATGACTTCCTAAAAGTATGAGGTTGGGGGATTAAAATGTTATAAAATTGTGGTGGTTGCACAACTCTGCAAATATACTAAAAAATATTAAGCCAGCTGTGGTGGCTCACACCTGTAATCCCAGCACTTTGGGAGGCCAGGGTGGGAGAGCCCTTGAGCTCAGGAGTTCAAGACCAGCCTGGGCAACATAATGAGACTTCGTCTTTACTAAAAATGAAACAAGTAGCCAGGTGTCAGGGCATGTGCCTTTGGTCCCAGCTACTCCCTGGGGGGCGAGGCAGTGGGTAAGGTAGGAGGATTGCTTGAATCCAGAGGTTGTTTTTTTTTTTTAAGCAGTTGTTTTTTAAAAGAAATGATCAAGCAGAGAGTTTTAGCAGCAGTTCAACTTTTGTTAATGTTCATTTATCTTCCAGCTTGATCTTCCTTTCATAATTAGCTCCACAACTGTGAAACTGAAGTTGTGACACCTGCCACACCTGTCTCCCTGGTCCCTGGAAGGGGCTGCAGGTGAGGTTTGCATCTGACTCCTAGCCTTCCTTCCTGTCCCAGAATCCTTAGTGGGCCGTTCCCCGATTCTGCAGCCTTCCCCTTGGTCCCTTGGGCTCTATAAATCACACTTTCCATTCTGCCCTCTCACTTTAAAGAGATCCGAGATACTTTGTATAAAAGATGAGGCAGCACATAAAAATAACCAGTATTGTACCGATTTGTCTCATCCGGTAGTTTGTGATACATACTTGTAAAGTTCTAGCAAATATGAGAAGCCACAGAAAATTGCCTCTTGTCCAAATAGAGGAGCTAGATTTTTTTTTTTTTTTATGTTATTGATCAGTGAGGTAGGTGCAATGATATTTTATTTCACAGTTTTCCTGCAGGAACAACATCCACCCAGCCTGCTGCAACTGCCCGGCCAACGAAATGAGCCAGTCTTTCTAGAACAGCAGCCATGGAAAAGTCTAGCTCGCTGGATTCATGGGCCAGGCAGCTCCATTTCCCCAAACTGCAAATGCAACTTGAAGTATACGACTTACTAAGGGAGCACTTTGTTACCGACGAGTTTGAAGAATCTGTTTGACAGTTGAAGTCAGACCGTTTTGATTTTTACATAAAGATAGTTAAACATTGTCTTGACAGGTTTATTCTAATTTGGTAAAGGCAATAATTTTATGGGATGGTAACTGTTTCCTTGCAGTCATGATTCCTGCTGTTACTCTTGCATTTTCTTCTAATTGGCAGATTGATGGGTTCCCAAGAATTTGCTTAAAAACCATTTGCAGAGGAAGAGACAAATCAGAGAGCTGTGCTTTCTCCCCTGGAAGGCCACTTCTAGTAGTGTGGGCAAGGGGTCTATTTTTACTCACAATTTACAAATTATTTTTGGCATATTAATAGACTTTTGCCTATTTCAATTTAATTTGTATGAAGGCAATAAATGTGCTTAGTTTAAACGTCAAATAATACTACAGCACTAATGAAGAAAAACAGCAATCGTTTCCCCACTCAACCCCCTCCTCCAGTTCTGTTTCCCAAAGGAAACTCCTTTCATCTCTTTAGCTATTCCTCCTGCTACATGCCTTCATATTTATCAGTAACAATATTACACTGTTTTTTCCTTATTTTTCACTTACAGATACTACCCACTGACTTCCTGCTATGAAAGATCAGAATTCAGCTTTCTTATACTCCTCTGCCCCATCATCCTGGAAACTCTTTTCCCGCTCTTCTGTGGAAAATCCTCTGGCTTTTGTTTGTTTATTTTTGTTACTGTTAATCTCACGTCTTCCTCTTTCTTGACAACAGTCTTGGTTTGGTGGAACATGTCTTCTAGTGACTTCTCAAAAAGTGACACATGAAAGGTTTATTTGAGACCTTGTCTCACCCCCTCATCATAGACTGAAAGTGGAGTGTAAGATTCTGGTTTGGAAATTATTTTCCCTTAGGATCTCAAAGGCATTATTCCATTGTCTTGTAACATTGTTATTATTAATTTTATTATTACTGAGTCAGGGTTTCACTTTGTCATTCAGGCTGGAGTGCAGTGGCGTGATCACAGCTCACTGCAGCTTGATCTCCTGGGCTCAAGCAATTTCCCACCTCAGCCTCCCAAGTAGCTGGGAGGACAGGCATGTGCCACTACATCCAGCCAATTTTTAAATTTTTACTTTTGTAGACATGGGGTCCTATTATGCTCCCTGGGTTGGTCTGAAACTCCTGGGCTGAAGCGATCTTCCTGCCTTGGCCTGCAAAGTGCTCAGACTGCAGGCATGAGCCACCATGCCCGGCCTGTCTTCTGACTTCTGGTATTGCTATTGAGAAGTCTGATCCCATATTTACTTTACTTGTAACCTGTTCTCTCTCCCTGTCAGAACTCTCAGTATCTTTTCTTTACCCTCAGAACTCTGAACTATCAGTATGATATGCTTTGTTACGAGTCATTTTCATTCATTATACTGGGCTTTCAAGCCCATTCAATCTGAAATATCACATCCTTCAGGAAATTTTTTGTTTATTTTTTGGATAATTCCTTGGTCCATTTTATCTGTCCTGTCTTTCAGAAATTAGACCTTCTGAATTGATTCTCCAATTTTCTCAATTTCTTTGACTATTTATTCTATTTACTGAGAGTTACTCAGTTAGCTTCTAGTTTGTTTATTACATTTAAAATTTCTGTCATCATGGGTTTAATTTCCAAGAGCTTTGTCTTGTTTGCTGGCTATTCCCTCTCTATTCTCTGATTTTTCTCATTCTCTGAGGGTATCAATCACTATTCCTGAAAGCTCCTCCACGCTCCTTGCATTGTTTCTGTGTCCTCCACAAAGCTTGCATCACGGGATAGCTAACTCAAGGTGCAGTTTGAACCAAAGAAACAGAAGGAAGTTATGATTGAAACCTGCTTCTTTTTGCCCCTGGAGACACTGCACCTAGTGAATCCGCTTGTAAACATTTGATTTCTCCTTCCTTTCCCTGCTGTTGCTTTTTCTGAATCAACTATTTGTCTCAGTCAGATTTTAATCCAAATTTGTGTTGGTCAGAATTCTCTGGAGAAACAGAACGTATATATATGTGTGTATACACAGACACACACACACAGACACACCCTACTGGTTATCTCTCTCTCCATATATATATATATATATATGAAACTTGGGAATCACGTATTTGTCATTCTTGTTATGTATATTTATATGGAGAAAGAGAGAGATTTTAAGGAACTGGCTCATGAGGGCTGGCAAGTCCAAAACCTGCAGAGCAGACCAGCAGGCTAGAGGCCCAGGGCAGAGCTGATGTTGCAGTTCAAGTCCAATCTAATATCAAAGCAGTTTCCACAATATTAACTGCTTGCTCCAGCAGTCATTCTTCTCTCAGTCTCTCAGGCTTGAGACTCAGAAACCACCTGCTCATCATTCTGGCCTTATGTACCAACAGCCATCAGCACCCAGCTGATGCTCCCTGGGAACTGTTTAGCACCAGTATAACAAAAGTGTGTGCTGGAAAATGAGGGCTTGCACAAACGGTATGTGTCCTTTTCCTTATCCTCAGGTAAAGATGGGGGCCTCTTGATGTGGGATGTGCTGGGCCATGTTCTGTGCTCCAGGGACTGTAGCGAGGCCAGCACTCTGAAAGGTCTAAGACATGGTCACTGTTCAAGGAACTCACAATCTGCAACCTGGAAGCACATGACATGGCTGGCTTCTAAGTCACCTCAAGTTAGGGGTGTGTCTGCACATTGTTTAGATGCCTACTGTCGCAGACTGGGCTACCCAGAAGCAGGCTCTGAGGCAGAGACAAATTTGCAGGAGGTTTATTGGGGTGTGGGGTGTGCTCTTGGGGTGGCACCTGGGGGAGGGAAGCAAGGTCAGACAACGGGAGGAGTCCAGCTGTGGTGTGGTGTCCATGGCGACCTCGGTAGATGCCAAGGAGAGTTCTGAAGCAGGGCTTTTCAGAGTTGTCCCAGTTGGGGAGCAGGGGCCGAGACTTTATACCTCCATGGACGAGTCACTGCATGCAGCAGGCCACCCCGGGAAAGGTGGTGACCTTGGATGAAGTGGCTCCCCATTGGGCGAGGCAATCTTTGAGGGCTTCCTGCCAGCAGCAGTCCCTGCAGCTGGAGACTGGCCCTTCATCCCTTAAGGGGCATGTGGGTGGTGCAGGCCTGTGGGACCCACCAGACCTGTGGATGTTGGTGTAGTCTCCACACCTCCATGTAGAGAACAAACAGGGGTTGAGTAAGTAATTCAGGAAGCCTCAGGTAATCTCCTGGTAATCTCAGGTAATGCATTCTGTTTATTACATGCCTACTCCCACTCCGTCAGACTGGGTCAGGGATTGAATACAAAACAGAAAAAACGGGTAAGATCACAGGCCCTGCCTGAAGGAAGCTTATAGTCTGGTAGGGGCTACCAAAAGGTAAGCAAAGAGGACAATATAATGAGAATCAGAAAACAGAGGGTTATGGAATAAAAATGTATTTTCAAAGAAGTCTTAGGACACCTAACAAAAGGCTAAATTTAAAAAAGAGGATACGTGCTGTTTGTGTAAGCACTCATTTTCCAGCACACACTTTTGTTACACTGGTGCTAAAAAAAAAAAATCCCCTGTAATTTGATTTGTAAACTAAGCATTTTTTTTAAGTTACCAGTCACCTACAAACAATAAATGCACTCAACTTTTTCTCAGTCAAGTTTCCCCTTGTCTGTTTACAGCATTTTTTTTTTCTTTTCTGAGTATGAAAGTCTTACAAATATATACGTGGGAAAAATACTCGAAAGAAATTCATCAAAATGTTAACAGTGCTTATAACTTCCAAGTTGTTAATTTATATGTATTTTTTTGCTTTAAGGTTTTTTCGTATTTCACAAATTTTCTACAAGTGTGAGTGACTTTTATAATCAAGGGAAATATACTTATATAGTGTGAAAATGTTACGACAAAGCTGTGTGAACACAGAAGATGAACCATGAAGCAGCAGATGAGGGAGAGCTTCCTGGAGGTGTCACCTGCACCAAGCGTTAAAGGTGAGCTGGGGCTGGGTGAGGAAAGGGGGGTGTGCCTAGTGCTGCACTTGAAGGGCACAAGCAGAGGGAGCAGAATGCGCCATGGCCCTGGGCGTGAAGAAGCACAGAAAGGCTGAGAAACAGGGAGCCCTTGAGAGGGGAGAGATGAGGCTAGAAGGCAAGAAAGGGCATCGACGCAGGGCCTCCGCGGACTGGGGACGCAGACTACCTGGAAGCCCGCATCAGACACTTGCACTCAGCCTGTTCCAGCTTAAAAGGCTTCATGATTGAACAGGGTATTGATTAATGGATGTTGTTTTGTGGAACTAATTTAGAAGTGAAAACTGATTTAGAGTGAAAAGCTTCCTGCTTGACGTGAAGTTTCCCCGCCTAAGCAAGGTGACCTGACTCAGGCAGAGAAAGTGATCTGTCAATACGAGAGAGGATACAGACATGACTACACACATATACATACACACACCGCCACACACACACCACACACACACCCCATAGCCCCCCCCACACGCACCACACCCCCCCACGCCCCCCACACACCCCCCACACCCCCCACATACACCCCACACCTCCCACACACACCCCACACACCACACACACACCCCACACACACCCCATAGCACCCCCACACACCCCACACACACCCCACACACACCCCATAGCACCCCCACACACGCCACACACGCACCACACACCCCCACACACACCCCATACCCCCCACACACCACCATACCCCCACACCCCCACACGCCCCACACCCCCCCACATACACCCCCCACCCCCCCACACACCACACACACACACCCCACACCCCCCACACACCCCCACACACCACACACCCCCACACACCCTACACACACCCCACACCACACACACCACACACACCCCCACACCCCCACACATCCCACACACCCCACACCCCCCCCCACACACCCCACACCCCCCCCACACACATCCCACACCGCCACACACACCACACACACACCATATGCACACCCCCACACCCCCACACACACCCCCCACACCCCCCACACCCCTCAAACACACCCCCCACACACACTGCTACACACACTTCCCACACACCACACACACACACACACACCTCACACACCCCATACCCCCCCACACCACACACACCCACACATACCACACACACACCCGACACCCCCCCACAACCCTCACACACACCCCATACACACACTGATACACACTCCCCACACCACACACACACCCCCACACACACACCCCACACACCCCACACCCCCACACACACCACACACACCCCCACACACCCCACACACACACCACACACACCCCACACTCCCTGACACAACCCCCCCACACATACCCCACACAAACACACCCCCCACACACACTGCCACACACACACACACACACACTGCCACACACGCACCCACACGCCACACACACCCCACATACACCCCATGCCCCCCACACACTCCCCACACACCACACACATACACCCCACACCCCCACACATCCCCCACACACATCACACCCCCTACACACACCCCACACAAACATCCCACACCCCCCCACACACCCCCCACACACCACACACATACCCACACCCCCCCACACCCCCACACACCCCCACACACCCCTCACACCGCCAAACACACACATCCCACACCCCCCCACACGACACACACACCACACACACACCCACACACACCCCATACCTCACACACACACCCCCACACACACTGCCACACACACCCACACACACCCCCCACACACCCCCACACACACTGCCACACACACACACTGCCACACACGCACCCACACACCACACACACCCCACATACACCCCATGCCCCCCACACACTCCCCACACACCACACACATACACCCCACACCCCCACACATCCCCCACACACATCACACCCCCTACACACCCCACACCCCCTACACACACCCCACACACACATCCCACACCCCCACACACACCCCCCACACACCACACACATACCCACACACCCCCACACCCCCACACACCCCTCACACCGCCAAACACACACATCCCACACCCCCCACACACGACACACACACGACACACACACCCACACACACCCCATACCTCACACACACACCCCCACACACACTGCCACACACACCCACACACACCCCCCACACACCCCACACACACCCCACACACACCCCCCACACACCACACACACACCCACACACCCCCACACACACCACACACACACCCCACACCACCCCACAACCCTCACACACACACCCCCACACACACTGCTACACACCCCCCCCACACCCCACACACACACCTCACACCCCCCACCCCCCCCACACACCCACACACACCACACACACCCCACACCCCGACACGACCCCCTCACACACCACACACACACACCGCCACACACACACACACACACTGCCACACACACCCACACACCACACACACCCCCCACACACCCGACAGAACCCCCCACACACACCACACACACACCACACACATACACACACCCCACACCCTGACACAACCCCCCACACACCACACACACACACACACACTGCCACACACACACACACACACCCACACACACACCCCCCAGCCTTAAGACTAGAATCTACATTTTTTTAAAAAAGGAAGAAGACAAGAACCAGGTCAGGCTCACTTTGCATACTTTAAAAGTCATAACCAAGATTTGCAGGTAGCCCTTATCCAGGGATCTGAGCTCTCCGCAGGTCATTAACAATGTTAACTGTTAGCAGCCTGGGAATCCATTAAAAACACATGTCTGGGGCTGTGGCCATCTAATGCTGCAGGACTGCATTTGACTGAGCACTTAACTCGCCTTTGCAGAACTCAGCACCTCTGTCGTCCTGTGTGCCAGCTGGGCTGGCTTCGCTGGAGACGCCCTTGGGCTGTTTTATCCAGTGCACCCTGGATAGCACCCACACTCGTTTCCTGTTCCTGGGCACCCTGGATAGCACCCACACTCGTTTCCTGTTCCTGCCTCAGTTTTGTCTGTGTTTGGGAAGAGCTAGTGGGCACTGCAAGCCCATGGCTTTTCTCCTAGCACACTTCCTCCTTCCCTATCCCTGTGGCACTGCCTGGCTGCCTACTTGGACTCTTGCTAACCTCTACTCAGGCTCTGCAACCTGCTTCCACATGCAACCTTGCTCCGCTCCTACTGGCTTTCACCTGGGCAATCTCCGAACCAGAGGAGAGGGAGTCCTTCGGCTGTCAAAACTTGAATGACTCCCAGTTATCTATGGCAGAGTACAACGTCCCCACTGTTTTGACACGCACCTCCCACGTTCACGGTGCTCTGTGGTCTGGCCTGACTTTACCACTGCGGACCCATCTCCTACCATCCCCCACGGACGCCCTCCACGCCAGCTGGCCAGGAGCACCTGCCCACAGAGCACAGACACTGCTGGATCCCCCCACTGGCAACGAGGACCCTGCTCACACCGTGATTAAGTTGGTACACAAGTAATGACAGTTTTTTTTTTTTTTTTTTTTAAAAGTGATTGCAAAACCACAATTACTTTTGCACCAACCTTTTGCAACTTTTTTTTTTCCTTCTTCTCTGCCAGGATGTGCTGGAAAGGATAGACTGCAGAATCAGAACGACCTGGGTTTTAATCCCGTATTAGCATCACAAAATATGAGATCTAGAACAAGATACTTAGTCTCCTTACACTTCCTCATTTGTAATGCAAGGATCTTATTCTCTCCCTCAGAAGGCTGTTGTGAGGATTTTATCTGGCGTTTACATAACACAATGTACAGGGGGACATATCCTGTTGTCTTAGGTTTGGACTGTCTCCAAATGGAGATGTCGGGGAAAGGAACTCCGTATTTGAAAGAGTGGAACCAGAAACATCCCTCCGATTCACAGAGGGATCCAGCAGACATGGCCCTAGTAGACTTTGGGAGAGGAGGCTAGAGCTTCACTGACCCTCACAGGGCTTACATATTAAGTTTGCCAGGGTGCCCCATGGGGGCCTACCTCACTGGAGGGGAGAAGGCAGAAACCTCCCTCATGATCTATGGCAAAGCCTTTACAAAAATACCTTCCTGCAACCCCCCCCATATGTATAAAATATGTGTGTGTGTGTTTGTTTGAGACAAGATCTTGCTCTGTCGCTTAGGCTGGAGTGCAGTGGTGCGATCACAGCTCACTGCAACCTCAAACTCCCGGGCTCAAGCGATTCTCCTGCCTCAGCCTCGTGAGTAGCTGGGACTACAGGTATGAACCCCTGTGCCTGGCATCTTTACACACATAAAGATGATCGTTAAAAACCACAACACCACAACACAAGAACTCTTCAAGGTGGAAAGGCAGCTGATTCCTGACAGAATGACAGGGCGGTGGCCAGGGTAGAGGTGGCAGCTGCCAAAGTGTCTTTCAAGTGTCTTTTTCTCAAAAGCTCTGCTGAGAATGTAGTGTCCATCTTCTCCTAGCCAGGGAAGGTGGGCTGTAAGGTTGCCAGCTTGTTCAAATAAAGACAGGAGGCTACTGAACTGTTACAGGAGCGGCTCATGGAAGCCAGGCACAGCTGGTCTTCATGGGGATTGAATGGCAGCTGGGCAGCCACCAGGGACTAAAGCAGATCTAAACTGTGTATGAACCTGAAGTTTTGCTTTAGTATGAATTAGACCTTATTATATCTGCAATTGGACTGTTTTATTTTTATTTGTATCTGTAGAGGCTGGTTCTCATTCCGTCATCCAGGCTGGAGTGCAATAGCGTGATCTTAGCTCACTGCAGCCTCAAACTCCTGGGCTCAAGCAATCCTCATGCCTCAGCCTCCCAAAGTGCTGGGATTACAGGCATGAGCCACAAAGCTTGGCCAGGACTGTTTTAATAACTGAAAGAGACCTGGAGAGATAAGTATCTGATATTGTCCAATTTCTAATAGACAGTGTTTGAAGGAGATCAACTAAGAAGCTTCTAGATTAAAGCATACTTCTTTGGGCCCATTTAGTGAATAATTCTCTACAGTGTGTAAAAACATTTAGTACAATGTTTGGCACATAGTAAGTGCTCAATAAATATAGTGGTAACAGTTACTGTTCTAATATTTGCACCTGGTACCTGCCACACAGTATTATTATAAATAATATTTAGTACTAATAATAGTTATTACCCATGTGCATGTCTCTCCCCCAACTAGACCAAGACTCTGTTTGCTGAATTAACTGTGGCAGGTGGGGGAAGAGCAAACAGTTTGAACATGCATTCTTTGCACTCACCAGGGAAGAGACATGATGTGCACAGAAACTAGTGGAAACTAGGAGAATTTGTCCAATAGCAGAACGGTAGCTTCATTGGCTCTGACAGATGTAGTTCAGATACCTGGAATTCTGCCTTCTCTTCAGAATAACTTCTAACAAGAAGTAGGGGCAATAAGGTACATGCAAAAGAGGGAAAAGCGAAGAAAAAGGACATGCTCCCAGCCCACGCTGTGCCAGAGACCATGCTGAGCGTTTTCATTTGTCGTCTCACACAATGAGACGCAATAACGAACACGCACGAATTGTGGCTGGCATTACCCCACTGAAACATGGATTTTTTTTTTTTTTTTTTAATGTGCAATGCTGCCGGGCATGGTGACTCACATCTGTAATCCCAGCACTTTGGGAGGCTGAGGCGGGAGGATCTCGAGGTCAGGAATTTGAGAACAACTTGACCAACATGGTGAATCCCCAACTCTACTAAAAATACACACACACACACACACGCAAATAGCTAGGCGTGGTGGCACGTTTCTGTAACCCTAGCTACTCAGGAGGCTGAGGCAGGAGAATCGCTTGAACCTGGGAGGCAGAGGTTGCAGTGAGCCGAGATTGCGCCACCGCACTCCAGCCTGGGCAACGGAATGAGATTCCATCTCAAAAAAAAAAAAAAAGTGCAATGCTTGTACAGAGAACTATGAGCCTATTTTTTCCGTTATAATTTTTGTGTAAACATGAAACGACAAGAGTTTAAAGACGGAGCCTCCCTGAACACAAGCTTAAGAGTTCCAAATATAATCAAAATCCTCTTATTTATTTTCTTGCCTAAGTGGCTTCTCCCAGGAGAACAGAGTGGCATTTCCTTCATTCTGTGCAGCAGTGATTGCAAATGAATGTGCTTTACCATCAAAACAACTCTATGCACCTCTGCAAGGGTAGTTATCTCATTCCATAATAGGTACAGACTAGAGACAGTACAGTTTTAAACCCAAATCTTAGAAATTCCAAGGAATTAGTCACTGGCTTGAAGAAAAGAACAGGAAAGGGTAAGACTGCAATAAAACAAATCCTTGTTATGACAGCCTTGTTCCCAAATAATATCTCCCTTACGCTTCTAAACTTCACCCAATCCATAGGCCAGTGTGAGTGGATGGATGTGATAAACGGAGGCAGAATGTGAAGAATAGGAAACTGATGAAGAATTAACAAGTTCTTCAGCCTCGAGTTGGATTAAGCTTGTTAATATTAGCTGGAGAATGCCTTTACTTTCAAATTGCAATGGGAAGATAAAAGCCTAAGAAAAAGTCATAGATATTTAGATTGATAGAGAATTTTGGCATCAACATATAATTGAAGTGCATCACATCGATGATGTCTTAGAAGATTAAACTCATTTCTATACACAGACCTATGGAACTAAGTTACACCAAAACAAAAATCTGTGGAATTAAATAAATAGATTTCTATTTGCCTAACTGATGTTTTTCAGCCAGGGTGCATTTTTCAGCTTAGTGATTGCTTGTATGAAAAACTACTCGTTCTGGAAAACACATTTCTGGTTTTCAGTTCTTGTGTGTGTGTGCAGTGAGAGAGAAAGAAAAAGCATACTTTACTGGGAAGCACAGTGTCGCACAGTGACCGAGAGGCGAAGGCGGCCCAGTGGACATCTTACACACCAAACTCCAGAAGACTCACAGGATGTGTTGCTAATAAAAATAAACTGGAACACGAATTCCTCTGGGAAACTCCCCAACCTCATCCCTTTGAGGGCTTGGGAAATCTCTCAGCCATTTTCCCGATGGCAACTGTGGCTTACTAGAGGTAGAGCCCCTTGGGGGTGCCTCCCTCTTCTTTATAAAAGAACGTTTCCTTAAGAATTTTTTAAGTTGGCATTTGTTACTTTCATTCTATGTTCTCTTAAGGCTATCAGACTAGCTTCTGTGCAGATGGCCGTGATGTCAAGTCGTTCCAGGGTTACATCACTGGCCAGCGTCATGCTGCTTTTGTGCGTCTGAATGAGTCTTTGCATCAGCCAGGGGGAACTCGAGCTTCCTGTCAATGCAGCCTGGTCTGATAAGGGCTAGATCCCAAGTTTCCATTCGGCTTGTCGACATGATAACTTTCACATCTCCCCTTGAATCAAATCCATCCACCTGGTTCAACATTACCAACATTATTTGCTGAATGTCTCTCTCACCACCAGAATTTGAGTCATATCTTTTTGTCCCAAAAAAGCATCAATTTCACCAATAAACATGATGGAAGGTGCATGTTTTTTAGCAACTCGAAACAATTCCCACGTGAATTTGGGCCCATCATGTAGGTACTTCTAAGTAAGTGCAGAGTCCATCACTTGCAAGAAAGTGGCTAAGGTGTGGTTTGCTGCTGCTTTGGTTAACAAGGTTTTATCTGTGCCAGGTGAACCACAGTGAATGACTCCCTTAGGGGGCTTTATACCCATCTCTTCATAATATTCAGGATGGAGTCCTTAATTTCCTGAATTTAGTTGCCCAACTTCCCAATACCAGCACAGATCTTCTGGGGGGTCTTTTCCACCTTCGTCATTGTGACTAGGGGATCCGTGTCATTCATCAGCACCCATATCGCAGCGTGCACCTTGCGGCTGAGCAGGACTGAGCAGCCAGCTTCCAGCAGATCCTTGTCTATAAATGAAAGAATGCCGACGTAGTGCTCTGAGCCCACAGATGTAGAACCAATCACGTGATTGTCATCAATAATCTCGCCCAAGATTCCTGCTGGCATCAGGGTCCCCTTAGATCACCCACTTTCGATCTCTCCTCCTCTTGCTTTCCTTCTAACAGTTTCATCATGATCTAAGGGGATCCTGATTTCTAAAGAATTCTTCCTTCATGAGAAGATAGTCTTTAATTCGCTCTAACTTTCAATAATTTTAACCAGGACTGAGTGTGAGGTGCTGGCAGTATCTGGTCCCTTTGTTTTCGTCTTCCTCCTCACTGCAGCTGGTCTGGGAGGTTCTTATTTCTTTTTCTTGTCCTTGTTATCCTTCTTGCCAGCACCAAGACTGTAACCACCACTCTGACTTTGACCCATCTTGCCTTGGCCACTCAAGCTGCCTAGTTTTTAAAGATTTTTGTACAGATAATGTCTTGCTGTGTTGACTGGGCTAGTTTTCAACTCCTGGGCTCAAGCGATCCTCTTGCCAAAGTGCTGGGATTACAGGTGTGAGCCATCGCACCCGTCATGGAACAAACATTTTTGACATGGATACAACTGTCTTAGGGTAGTTCAATCAGGAAAGAATTTGCTTCCAGAGACTTGGCTTTTAAAAGCCTAGTGGAGATAGAAGGTGAATCCAGCCATAAGTACATCTGCATGGTTTGAATCAGTAAAACTCCATGTGCTCTGTGAAGCTATTACTTTATCTTTCACTACGTGTTTTGAACAATTCTAAAACATAACTGTCTTGTTGACTTGGCTTCAGGTTTACATGGGAAAGTGGGCATAATAACTCCTCTGTAGCTCAAAACTCACGGGATGTGTGGCTAGAAGCCTTAGGTCAGTGTCCCAGAATTGTTCTGAGTAGCTCTGTGAGTATCTCTGTGGCAGACACAGTTCACAGCCTATTGGTTATTCACTCCCTTTTCAGTTTCATAAACATGATTTTACCTAGAGCAGCTATGTGTCCTACTCAAAATTCTCACGTCCCCAGAATTCCTTGCAGCTGGGCTAATACTTCATTTTCTAATTTGTTGAATATATTTTCTTATTACTACTGAGTAATTCCTTTAATTGCAAGCATGGTTCTAATCTTGATTTTATTCACAGAATATTACATTAAAAAGGAAATAGTGGTTTCACCAAGACCCCAGTGAGATGAACCAGGCTAAACCTTTGCCCATGACTTACTGTCCACTTATCTGAAAAGGAGTCGTTCTAGAACTCAGCTTCATTTGAAGCGTGGCATCAGGGAGCTTTGACACTAGAATCAAAGCTCCCCTTGAATCAGATCCATTCAACTGGTTCAACAGAGCAAGATCCTTAGCAGAAGAATGAATCAGGGTTTAAATCAGGAAATCTTTAATTCAGAAAAGAAGTGTTTAACATTTAACAAGATTTCAAATAATGTTGACTGTTGACTATCTTTTTAAAAATGAAGACCCCAAGATTGAAGAGTCACAGGTACTTTTAACATTTTCTTTGTACTTTTCCATATGTTTTCAAATTTTTTATCATGAAGATCTATAATTCATAACCAGAAAATCAGGTTATTTTGGAGTATAATAGAAGAGTTTACAAGAAAAAAGGAAGGCCTAATAAATACAATTGTCTGGGAGAACACGACATTACACAAAATAATATTAAGAGAAACAGCAACTTTAACATTTTCATCAGGTGTGCTTTTGAATGTCAGCTGCACATTGCTTGTCGTGTGCATTCCAAGTAACTGAAGTTTTTAATGTCCAAGATTCAATAATGTACTCTGTAAAATTCTCACTGATCTAATAATTTTTCTCCTTGTGAACAGGCATGAAAAGCCCATTATCTTCAATGAGGAATTCTGCTTGCAGAAATGGCCTAAATCTTGATAGAAACAATAAGAATTGAGCAATCCAAAGAACTCCCGCCTAACGCTAGTATGACATTCGGTTAGGGAAGATGTCCCGAGAGAAACGTAAACTATTTGAAAACATTCTGTTACTAAAACTTGGACATAAAAAGAGTGCCAAATGGACTGGATGCAACAACTTAATTCAAAGCACGCATGAGTTTGGCTCCTATGAATGCATTTTAACACATACTGTTTTTCATGTTCTCTTATATGGATATCATCCCTACCACATGAAGAAAGATCAATCGACATTTATTACTTGCTGAAGAACAGGTTAGAAGCAATCAGCAACCTCACGCCTGGCCTGGAGTCAAGCTGAGTGAGTCACAGAATCCTAGAACCTTGGTGAGAGTCTCCTCCAACCTCCCTCCACAAGTTCACCCCTGGGGACCAATTACAACCATCTGCTTAAGAGCTTTTACTCTGCCCGCCCCCAAATTAAAAGCTACAAATTGTCAAGCAGAAGGAATAAAAGAACAACAGAGTAAAGTGACCAGATCTTAAACTATTCGTGGAATGAAGAATCTCCAGACAGCTTCAGATACGTGTGGCTGAGACCTCAGAAGGTGCAAGTCAAGTGTGAGGGATGGGCGGAGGCTTTGTTTCCATTCAAATGGGACCAGTCGATAGATGGGTCCAGGAACCCCAGACAGTATGTGGATGCTATTGCTACATCTTCCCTGCTTACAGTCCAGCTTCATGAGAGAGAACGTATACCAAGCTTTTTGGACTGAATGGTTTCTTTGTGGGCAGAGTCACTCTTTTAAGATATTTTTTAAAGCAAAGGAAGTGTAATAGGAAACGTGCAGCATGTTAAGTGTTAGCTATTCTCTGGGAAAAAGTGGAATGATTAAGTGAACACTCTGAAGCATGCAATGTGTGACCAATATGTGGGGAGAGAGGATCAAGGCGAGGAAGTCCTAACCAGGAAAAGACAAGACAAGAGGATTGCAGTGCTAACACCATTTAAAAGCCAAGCGATCCTTTGATAATGAACTCTTGCTACAAACCATAAGGGGCAACTGCCTTTTGCTTTATTAAAAAATAAAAAGATGAGGTTGTCTAGACAAGACAAATATTAGAGATCATGCCTTAAATGCTCTTGTACTGGAAGATATAAAACATACACCCTCCTTCCTCATTTTCCTGCTTTTTACAACCAAAACCCAAGAAGTAAAAAATTATGGAAGAAACTGGGTCCCTGGGCCATTTCCACAGACAGGAAAAGCAGTTGCCTGGATGTGACTGGAAGATTTCTTCTCATCTCCTTTGTAAGACAGCGAGCGTGTTGAGGGTTGGGTCTGCGTTGGATTTTTAAACCCCTCCCACATAGCACTGTATCAGCCACAGAGCAGTCTTTCAATAAATGCTAGGTGAAGGAATGAATAAAATAAAATTATTACAACTTGGATTTTTTTGTTGTTCTTATTCTTTAAGTCATATTTTCTGTGAGTTGCTGTTTAGATTGGAGTTTTAATAAGAATTGTACACATGGCTGAGGACAGAATAAAGAAATACAAAGAATGAAGACTGGAGACTTTGGGATAGAGTGTGTGATGTGGCTGCGGTCGGCCTCATCCCTTAAATGAGGAAGGTGGACGAGGATGCCCTCTATCCCTTCTAGCTCGAATGCACTGTGAGTTGTCCTGCATCCTCCCATCTCATTCACCAATATGTTAGCTTTAAGCACCTCCCGATTTAAACCTCCTCCGCGATATCGCCTTTTCTAGCCATTCCATCACTGTTAATCTAACACACTGGCATGTCCAACAAAATGAGGACTTCAAATGTTTTATTGAAGTATGAGACATCTCTATAACAAAATGCCGTCAACAATGTGGCTGTTGATATTGACGGTGCCACGGGATGGCATTGTTCATAATTTTAAAAAAGTTTCAAACAATGATATCATAGTAAAATAAGCCTGGAATATCTAGAAGAAAGGAGAGTCACCAATATGTGATCATCCCTGGATGGTGGAATTATGAGTGGTTTTTATTTTTCTTTTTGAGCGAGTGCATTTTCCAATATTTTTACAATAAACATAAGCTTTGTATGTTATAAAACAGGAAAGAAATCAAAGCCTTCATCTCAAATGATCCTATAAATGATGGCCTTAGCTGTTCTTTAACTTTTCTTTTCTTTTTTTTTTTTTTTTTTGAGATGGAGTTTCGCTCTTGTTACCCAGGCTGGAGTGCAATGGCGCGATCTCGGCTCACCGCAACCTCCGCCTCCTGGGTTCAGGCAATTCTCCTGCCTCAGCCTCCTGAGTAGCTGGGATTACAGGCACGTACCACCATGCCCAGCTAATTTTTTGTATTTTTAGTAGAGACGGGGTTTCACCATGTTGACCAGGATGGTCTCGATCTCTTGACCTCGTGATCCACCCGCCTCGGCCTCCCAAAGTGCTGGGATTACAGGCGTGAGCCACCGCGCTCGGCTTTTTTTTTTTTTTTTTTTTTTTTGAGACATGGTCTTGCTCCATTGCCCAGGCTGGAGCACAGTAGTGTGATCATAGCTCACTGTAGCCTCTAAGTCCTGGGCTCAAGGGATCTTCCTGCTTCAACCTCTTAAGTAGCTGAGATTACAGGTGCCTGCCACTATGCCTGGCTAGTATTTTTTTTTTCAGTGTAGAGATGAGGTTTTGCTATATTTCCTAGGCTGGTCTCAAACTCATGGCCTCAAAAGATCTTCCCATCTTGGCCTCCCAAAGTGCTAAGATTCCAGGCATGATCCACTGCACCTGGCCTCATTCTTTAATTTTTCTATGGGAGGAAATTCTACGCTTTCCATTTATCCATTGAAGGCTGCTGGCATTTCTTGCAGACTTCACAGCAGGACTAAAGGTCTCTACTTCCAGAATTCACCTCCAGTTTGCTCTGGCACCACCTTCGCTCAGGCTCTTCGCAGGCATCGCCTCCTCCCCAATTCTTCTGTGCCAGATCCACTGAGATCCACCTAGTTCCTTCTCCTGTCACAGAGTGGAAGGCCGACAGCTAGACTCTCAGACTCCTAGACTATGCTTCTGGATGTGATTTAGATTCTGCAGAGATGGCCTTGCATAAAGATGAGAAAGAGAGAGGCTGTGGCCATCTTCCTGTATCAGGGCTGCCTGATGAGCAAGCACGGTTGGCAGCAGCTGGTCTCTACCAGTTTCGTGGGTAGCAGCCGGAGTGGAGGCAAGTCGGTTTTTGGCAGTTTCCTGGCCATTGCATCACAGCTGCTGTGGTGTGACCTTGAAGCCAATCATCCAGCCTAGTGACACCATGGCTCATTCCTCCAGCCCCTCCAATGACTTGGTAGGAACCTCATTCCCTGTGTTTCATTCCTTTGTTTTTGATGTGCCTGAAGTTACCCCTCCTGATCCCGCAGGGCAGAGTCCTGGTTCAGATCCCATCTGCTTCTTGAAGCTCACTGAAGATTTTGGGAGTCTAACAACGGCCTCACTTTGTGGATTTCATTCCACAAGAATAGAGCAGCAACAGACTGGGAGGGGCCCCGTGGAGGGCTGGAGGAGACAGGAGAGGAGGCTTGGAGAGGATCCTGGGGCTTTTGTTTTCTCTTTGAGGTTTCATGTTAAAGGTTCCTCGAACAAAGTGTTTCACAAGCTACGTGAGCTTTGAAATCCTCTGGGCTACCATTTATTTATTTATTTATTTATTTATTTATTTATTTATTTATTTAGAGACAGAGTCTTTCTTACTCTGTCACCCAGGCTAGAGTGTAATGGTGTGATCTCGGCTCATTGCAACCTCCACCTCCCAGGTTCAAGCGATTCTCTTGCCTCAGCTCCCTGAGTAGCTGGGATTACAGGCATGCACCATCACACCTGGCTGATTTTTCTATTTTTAGTACAGATGGGGTTTCACCATGTTGGCCAGGCTGGTCTTGAACTCCTGACCTCAGGTGATCCACCATCTTCGGCCTCTCAAAGTGCTAGGATTACAGGCGTGAGCCACTGCGCCCGGCTGAACTGCTGTTAAGAATCTTTGTGCACAGAATATCTGTGATGTTGCAACCCAAAGGAATAGAGACAAGAATAGGGTTCATTCTATGCTTTCCTGGAGGTGAGAGACTTGCTTGTTTACTGCAAATCCTTTCAGGGATATAAACCCTCACCCCTCCTGATTCAGTTAAGCCAGGCTCCATCTCCGTAACACCGTCAGCAGTTGGTCACTATCCTCTCTTTAGCAGCCTCTCCAATCTGGCGGTCTCCCTTCCCTTATTTTCAAATGTGTGACCATTCAAACTGAAATGTGAAACTTTCTGCAACAGGATGGGTGATTTATATTATTCTGTAGAGAGGGATAGAACTGCAAGAAAATTGATTTCTAACCAGACCCTGCTGTGCCCTGTCCCATCACAGTAAGGCACAGTAAACGAGAGGTTGATAAAGAAATGCCACTTTTCACCCGTCAAGTTGAGTACTTCATCTGACATACATGCAAAACTAATAGTTGTAGATTTAATATGTTTCCATAAATACATTTCTCTGTAAATCTGGATTCACAAATAAAAAAAAAAATTTTAATGCACCTCCTATAGATGTGGGAATCGTCTCTCAGTCCCCAAAGATGAAATATTTAAAACAACAATGATGACGATGATGATAATGATTCATGTTAACACATCTTTTCAAAAGCATTCCAGTAACATTTTAAACCTCATGAAGGGGTTGCATCAGGCATTTCTGGTCATCACTGGCTTTGGGGTGAAGCCCGGCAACTGTTTGTTCAATGACTTGGCTAATGCCTGGTGATTATGATGTCAGAAGCTTTGGAGAATCTGGCCTACAAAGAAATCCTAAGAAGTATAAAAGTAACTCTGGGCAGTATTACACACACCTGGGAGTATTTTTTTTGAATATTATGGACTTTTTAAAAGCATGTCAGTCACATGTATTAGAGGGACTTCATTTACCTGCTCCCTTGACACATACTTGCTGAAGTTTTTGTTTGGTACCAACCCATGGGGAAGACTGTTTCCTTCCAAAGGGACATCTCATATGAGTTTGCATCTAGGCTTGAGATTTAGGTGGCAGATACATACGAAATAACTAAGTCAATGGGTGTCCAGAGAATTGGGAGAATATAAAAGAATGTAGCATTATTATTATTATTTTAATTGAATATAATTGCCCTATTAATCAGTATTTGCATAATACTTGGTAAAGCACTTAGCTAATACATGGCTATATTCACAATTTAATTCACCCAGAATATTTCTATTCAGCATTTATATAGCACCTATTGGTTTATGATGCTAATATAGTAGATTCATGTTTCTGTTAAGGCTTAAATGAAATAAGTTGAAAGCCAAGTCCATTATATTACCTTCTTTATATAGAACCTTTCATCATGAAGGATTCCAAATTGCTTTACAAAGTACAGTGAAACCCTTTTACAATGAATTCCTAAGGGGACAGCTAGAGCAGTGTTAGCTGTGGCATTTCATTGTATGAGAATTGTATTCAGCATTATGGGATTGATGGGGAAGGAGCAGATTTTAAAATCGGTATACCCTTGGGAACTCAGACTGTGTTATTTGCCAAGATGTCTGCAGTCCAGAACAAAGGAAAAGTTAAGCTGTTATTGACCTATTAATGAAATTTTTAGGCTTACAATATAAAGTATGAACAAGGAAAGTATTTAATACAAAAACACCACCTTAATACAGTGAGTTAAAAATACATCATATATAGAGAATCTGCTAACAAATGTCATGTGATAATTAACAGATTTTTTTTTTCAAGAACTCATTAAATTTTCCTTTTTAAAAAATAGTTTGCTCCAACGTAACATTCAGAAAAGTGCACAAACTTCAATGTGGCATATCAATAGATTTTCACAAGCAAACTCACCTGTGTAACCTGTGTATAGTTGAAGAAATAGAATGTTACCAGGATACCCAGAGATCCCCGTATCCCTCTCCTAGTTATTACCCAATATCCTAAAGGGACCACTCCCTTGACTTTTAATATAGTAGATTAGTTTTGCCTGCTTTTGAGCTTTATGCAAATGGAGTTACACAGTATGTACTCTTTTTTCACAGCTTCTTTTGCTCAACATTTTGTCTGTGAGTTTATACACATACCTGTATGTAGCGAGTCAACTGACTTTGATTACTCTAGCGTAATCCATTGTATGAAGCTCCCATAATTTATTCAACAAAAGACATATATAGAAAATATATAAAGAACTCAAATCAGTAAGACAAAAGGAGACAAGTCAACAGAAGGGGACAAAAGATTGATCAGTGACTTTGAGAGAAGTTAAAAGATGAACAGTCTCATTACTCATCAGGGAAATGCAAACTAAAACATCACATACCATTATACTCCCACCACCAAGCTAAAAGGAAAAAGACTGACAACATCAAACGTTGGGAGGATGCGGTGATTTTCAGAGTGCTAGTTGGCATATAACATGGAACAACTACTTTGGAAAATTGTTTGACAGTTTTCTATAAAATGACTACTGTATTCCTGTTCTACTCCTAGGTACTTACTTAAGAGAAATAAAAATATTTGTTCCTATAAATATATGTGTAAGAATGTTCATACAACTTTATACATAATCGCCTATTCCCTCAATCAGGAAATAACCCAAATGACTATCTAAAGCTTACCGGATAGGTAATTTTTTCTTCTTTTGAATATTTCAAAAAAACTTTGTTAGTGAGCAGGAAAAAAAAACAGCAACAAGGATTAGTGCAGAAGTTAGTGAAATAGAAAATAGAAAAACAATAGAGAAAATCAGTGAAACCAAAGATTAGTTCTTTGAAAAGATCAACAAAATTGACAAACTTTCAGCCAGACTAAACAGGCGAAAAAGAGATCAATCTCAAATTACTAAAATCAGAAATGAAAGAGGGACGTTACTGCTGATGTTCCAGAAATAAAAAGAATTATAAGGGAATACTATTAAAAACTGTATGCTAACAAACTAGATAACTTAGATAAAATGGACAAATTCCTGGAAAGACAGATGCAACCAGACTTACTCAAGAAGAAACAGAAAACCTGACTAAACTTGAAATAAGTAGAAATTAAATTAGTAATAAAAAAGCTTCCTACAAAGAAAAGCCCAGGGCCAGATGGCTTCATTGATTAATTCTACCTAACATTTAAAAAAGAATTGGTGCCAATTCTTCACACATTTTTCCAAAAAATAGAAGAGAAAATTTCCCAACATACTCGTGAGGCCAGCATTACTACGATAGCAAAATCAGACAGACATCACAAGAAAAGAAAAACTATTTATCAGTATCACTTGGAATATAGGCCCAAAAGTCTTTGACAAAATATTAGGAGAGGCAATATAGAAAAATAATTATACACTATGCTCAAGTGGAATTTGTCCTATGAATGCAAAGTTGGTTTAACATCCAAAAATCAATTAGGGTAACATACTACATCGACAGAATAAGGACAAAAACCACACGATCATATCAATAAATGCAGAAAAAGTATATGACAAAATCCAATACCCTTTAATGATAAAACTCTCAACAAACTAGGAATAGAAGGGAATTTCTTCAACCTGAGAAAAGGTTTCTATGAAAAGCCCATAGTGAATATTATACTTAATGGTGGAAGACAATGTTTTCTCCCAAAGATTAGGAACAAAACAAGGATGTGCATTCTTGCTGCTTCTATTCGACATTGTACTGGAGGGTCCAGCCAAGGTAATTTGGCAAGAAAATGCAATAAAGTATATGCAGATTGAAGATGAAGAAGTAAAACAATCTCTATTTACAGATGACATGGTCTTATATATAGAAAATCCCAAGAAATCCACTAAAAAACTACCAGAAATAATAAATGAGTTCAGTAAAATCAATCTTATTTCTGTGTAGTAGCATTGAGCAAGCAAAAATTATATTAAGAAAACTGCATTCCAGCCTGGGCAACAGAGTGAAACTCCATCTCCAAAAAATAAAAATTTAAAAAAAAGAGCTGGGCGCGGTGGCTCACGCCTGTAATCCCAGCACTTTGGGAGGCCAAGGCGGGTGGATCACAAGGTCGAGAGATCGAGACCATCCTGGTCAACATGGTGAAACCCCGTCTCTACTAAAAATACAAAAAAATAGCCGGGCATGGTGGCACGTGCCTGTAATCCCAGCTACTCAGGAGGCTGAGGCAGGAGAATTGCCTGAACCCAGGAGGCGGAGGTTGCGGTGAGCTGAGATCGCACCATTGCACTCCAGCCTGGGCAACAAGAGTGAAACTCTGTCTCAAAAGAAAAGAAAAGAAAAGAAAAAACAATTCAATTTATAATAGTATCTAAAAGAATAAAACAGCAGTAAATTTAATAAAAGAAGTACAAAATTCATACTCTGCAAACCACAAAATATTGCTGAAGGGTATTAAGGAAGACCTAAATAAACAGAAAGTCATCACATGTTCATGGATTAGAAGATGTACTATTATCAGGAAGGGAGTATTCCCCAAATTGATCTACAGATTCAACATAATCCTTTTCAAAATCCCAGCTGACATCTTTGTAGACATTGATAAGCTGATCCTGAAATTCATATAAAAATGCAAGGGACACAAAATAGACAAAACAATCTCTATTTTATCTTTTAAAATTTATAATTGACACAAATTGTACATATTTATGGGGTACAGTGTGATGTTTCAATGCATGTGTGGACATTGTATAATGATAAAATCAGGATAATTAGCATATATCCATCATTTTAAAACGTTTATCATTTCCTTGTGGTGACAGCATTCAAAGCACTCTCTTCTAGCTATCTTGAAATATACAATATATTGTTATTCGCTACAATCACTCTACTGTGTAACAGAACACCAGAACTTAGTTCTACCCAACTGTAACTGGCTAGATGCTGGCCAACATTTACTCATCCCTCTTTTCCCCTTCCTCAACTCTCTGGTAACCACTATTCTACTCTCTACTTCTAGGAGATCAATATTTTGAGATTCCACATAAGAATGAGATTCCACATAAGAATGAAATAAGCCTGACCTTATTTTATTTAACCTAATGTCTTCCAGTTTCACTCATGTTGCTGCAAATGACAGATGTCTTTCCCTCCCTCCCTCCTTTCCTTTCAACCTGTCTTTCTTTCTTTTTCTTTTTCTTTTTTGAGACAGGGTCTCACTCTGTTGCCCAGGCTGGAATGTAGTGTGCAATCATGGCTCACTGCAGCCTGAAACTCCCAGGCTTGGGCCCCTATCTCAGTTTTTCAAGTAGCTGGAGACTACAGGTACATGCCACAACACAGCTAATTTTTTTTTTAATCTTAAATTTTAGTAGAGACAAAGTCTCATTATGTTGCCCAGGCTGGTCTGCAGGTCCCAGGCTCAAGTGATCCTCCTGCCTCATCCTCCCAAAGTGCTGGGAGTATAGGTGTAAGCCACTGCACCTAGCCAGTGACAGCATTTCATTCTGTTTTATGGCTGAATAGTATTTCTGTGTGTGTGTGTGTGTGTGTGTGTGTGTGTGTGTGTGTATATATATATATGTATATATATATATATATACATATATATATATATAAAATTTCCTTTATCCATTCATCTGTAGATGGACACTTAGGTTATTTCATATCTTGGATATTGTGAATAGTGCTGTAGCAAATATTGGAGTGCTTTTTGATATACTGATTTCCTTTCATTTGGAAATATACCCAGTAATGGGATTGCTGGGTCATATGGTAGTTCTATTTTTAATATTTTGATGAACTTCTATACTGTTTTCCATACTGGCTTTCCATAATACATTCTCACCAACAGTGTCTAACAATTCCATTTTCTCTACAGCAGCACTTGCTATGTTTTGTCTTTTTTGATAACGACCATTCCACTGGGGTGTGGTGATATCCATTGTGGTTTTAATCTGCATTTCCATGATACTGAGCATCTTTTCATATGTCTGCTGGCCATTTGTATGTCTTCTGTCAACACAACCTTGAGGGCCAGGCACGGTGGCTCATACCTGTAATCCCAGCACTTTGGGAGGCCCAGATAGGTGGATCATGAGGTCAGCAGTTAGAGACCAGCCTGGCCAACATGGTGAAACCCCATTTCTACTAAAAATACAAAAATTATCTGGGCATGGTAGTGCATGCCTGTGGTCCCAGCTTCTCAAGAGGCTGAGGCAGGAGAATTGCTTGAACCCAGGAGGTGAATGATGCAGTGAGCCCAGATTAT
This sequence comes from Saimiri boliviensis, assembly GCF_048565385.1. Classification (NCBI taxonomy): domain Eukaryota; kingdom Metazoa; phylum Chordata; class Mammalia; order Primates; family Cebidae; genus Saimiri; species Saimiri boliviensis. The sequence continues at coordinate 93,916,149 of NC_133458.1, read as the reverse complement.
CCCACTGCACTCCAACCTGGTGACAGAGCAGGATTCCATCAAAAAACAAAACAAAACCAAAACAAAAAAAAACTACCTGGAAAGTAAAGAAAAACTTGGAGTATGACATATCCCAATTTCACTCACTACGAAACTCACTACAAAGCTACAATAATCAAGACAGTGGGTTATTCTCTAAGGATAGACATATAGATCAGTTAAAAAAAAAAAAAACAAAAAACTGAGAGAGCAGAAATATTCCCCTGAATTTCTAGCCAATCGATTTTCTTAACAAAGGTGTCAAAACAATTCCATGGGGAAAAGAATAGTCTCTTCAGCAAATAATGCTGGACAATTGGATCTCCACATGCAAAAGAATGAAGTTGAACCTGTACCTCACAGCATATACAAAAATTAACTCAAAATTGATAACAACGTAAGTGTAAGAGCTAAAAATATAAAACTCTGAGAAGAAATATAGGGGAAATATTTGTGACCTTGGATTAAGCAATGGTTTCTTACATACGCCTGACGCTGAAGCACAAGGACAAGAAAGAAACAGCTGAACTGGACTTCATCACAATTAAAACTTTCATGCCCCAAAAGACACCATCAAGAAAGTGAAAAGACAACCTAGAGAAAATTTGGTACATCACACATCTGGTGAGGGATTTGTATCTAGATTACATAAATATCAATTACAATTCCATACAGTAGCTCCTCCTTGTCCATAGTTTTGCTTTTTGCAGTTTTAGTTACCCACAGTCAACCATGGGATGAAAATATTAAATAGAAAATTCCAGAAATAGGCAATTAATAAGTTTTGAATTGCAGGCCATTCTGATCAGTGTGATGAAATTTCATGCCATTCCACTTCACCTCACCTAGGATGTGAAGCATCCCTTTGTCCAGCATATCCATGCTGTATCCTCTACCCATCCATTAGTCACTTAGGAGCCTTCCTAATTATCATATCAACTGTCACCATATTGCAGTGCTTGTGTTCAAGTAGCCTTTGTTTTACTTAATAGTGGCCCCAAAGTGTAATCATAGTGATGCTGGCATATTTTTATAATTGCTCCATTTATTAGTTATTGTGAATCTATTACTGTGCCAAATTTATAAATTAAACTTTAACACAGATATGTGTACATAGGAAAAAGCATAGTATATACAGGGGTTGGTACTCTTTTCAGTTTCGGGCATCCACTAGGGTGTCTTGGAATATGTCCCCCATGGATAAATGGGGGACTACTGTAATAAAAAGACAATCCAATAGAAATTATTGGCATTGGATTTGAATAGCATTTCTCCTAAGAAGATATACAAATGGCCAAGAAACACATGAAAAGATGCTTAACATCACTAACAATTAGAGAACTACAAATCAAAACACCCCAGTAGGATGGCTAGACTGAAAGACAGATATTAGTATTGGGGAGAATGTAGAGAAATTAGAACAGTCAGACACTGCTGGTAGGAAAGTAAAATGGTGCACCAACTTTGGAAAACACGCTTATAGTTCCTTAGATGGTTCAATAGAGCTACCACATCATCTCATAATTCCACTCACAGGTGTATATATGACAGAAATGACACTGTGTGCCCACTCACAGAATTATAAATGAACATCCCTAGCAGTAGTATGTATAATAGGCAAAAAACAGAAACAACTCAGATGTCCCTGTAGGGGTGGAAAGGTGTGGTAACGTTCCTCATCCGTCATAAGAATCACAACCAACATGCCTATAGCCAAAGAGGAGTGAACAAGACCAAAGCATAATAAGCTTATTTCATCACATTTTTATGTGACATAGGGGCCTTCCGAAATGAAAATCCAGAAAGCGAAAACTGTTTTTAGGTTCAATGAAGGATGGACAGCCATGCAGAAATGTGAATGGATTTAATGGTAATAGATGGAGAGGGGGACCCAGCAAGACCTGACTGTTCAAATTCTTCTTGGCCTCTCTGTGTAGCATTCCTTCCTTGAAGACTGGGCAAGATCCCTCTGGAATGAGAGTCTTCAAGGGAGAAGGGAAAAGGGAGAGTGATCTTCCTTGGTTTTATGGCTTGCTTTGGGGAGAGGAGTTCTAGATTCTATGACTCACTTTGGGGAAGAGAAATTCCGGTTCCTATGACCCACTTCCAGGGGTAAAGATTGGGCACATCTCTTAACTGGTGAATGGATAAATGAAATGTGATATATCCATACTGGATGAGATGCTATTCAGCAATAAAAAGAAAAGAAATACTGTTGCATGCTATAATTCATATGAACCTTGAAAAGCCTTATGTTACGTGAAAGAAACCAATTACAAAAGACCACATATTACATGATTCCATTTACACGAAAGGTTCAGAATAGGCAAATCCATAGAGACAGACATGGGGGATGAGGGAGTTGAAGGGGACAGCTAAGGGGTGTGAGGTTTCTTTGAGCGGTAAAAATGTTTCTAAAGTTGACTGTGGTGATGGATGCATGACTCTGTAAATACACCAAAAGCCACTGAATTGTACACTTTAAGTGTGCGAATTGTATGGTCTGTGAATTATATCTCAATAAAGCTGTTAAAAAATAGCTTTGTTTCCAAATGACAAAATCAATACACGTTCTTTGTGGAAAACTTATAAAAGATTGAAAATACAAATGGATAAAATAAAAGTCACCCATAATCCCACAGATAACAAGAGGTAACATTCTGACGTCTATCAAGGACATGCTTTGGCTCTTCTGAAGCAAGGAGCAAGTTCCTTTACAGTACAAACCATCAAGAGCCTTAGTGGCTTTACTGGTCCCCCAAGACATGTGTTGGCATATGACACTGATTTCACAAAGCCCTCATGCTGGAGAAATTGGTTCTGTCTCTGAGATGGCTCACAAACCATTTTCACTTTAGAAATTGGGGTTGAAAGTGAGATCTCCTGAGGCCTTGGTAGATGGGGGGAACAGCAAAGGCTGTGTTTGCGTGGAGGTAGAGAAATAGAAATGTCTGGTGCTTGGGCATCTGGAAAGTGCTATGGAATGATGAACCCCTGAGAGAGAGGAAGAATAAATGTAAAAGTGAAGTAGAAGGCCAGGAGCAGGGGCACATCTTTGAAAACAAGCCTTATGTATTTCACTGTTTTGTGTAGGGATAGTCCAAGATCTGACAAAAGAGGAGTATTGATAATCATGTCTAAAAAACATTCCCAGCATGGATGTTACCACTAACAAATAACCTTTTCTCCACTGAATAATGTGCCAGATTGTATTTTCCAGAAGTCACAACATCTATACGGTTTTTCTATCCCATGTACTCTTTTTGCAAGATGCCTGACACTTCTTCACCAAGAGATGGGAGCCTATGCACCCTCTCCTCAAATCTTGGTGTGACTACCCTAACCAATGGTATATGGTGGAAGTGATGTTATGTGACCTCTCAGGCTAGGTCATTAAAAGAATATAGCTTATTGCTGGGCACGGTGGCTCAAGCCTGTAATCGCAGCACTTTGGGAGGCCGAGGCGCGTGGATCACGAGTTCAAGAGATCGAGACCATCCTGGTCAACATGGTGAAACCCCGTCTCTACTAAAAATACAAAAAAATTAGCTGGGCATGGTGGCACGTGCCTGTAATCCCAGCTACTCAGGAGGCTGAGGCAGGAGAATTGCCTGAACCCAGGAGGCGGAGGTTGCCGTGAGCCGAGATCACGCCACTGCACTCCAGCCTGGGTAATAAGAGCGAAACTCCATCTAAAAAAAAAAAAAAAAGAATATAGCTTTCACTTGGCTCTCTCTTTCAGGACACTTGCCTTTGGAACCCAGCTACCACGTTTTGGGGAAGCCCAGGCCACATGGAGAAGCCACATGTGGGTGTTCTGACCCATAGCCCCAGTTAGAAATTCAGTCAACAGTCAGCATCAATTGTGAAGAGGCTTCATATGCTTCCAGCGCTAAAACTTTGAGCTTTCCAGCCAAAACCACCATCAACAGTGAGAAGCAGAGAAAAGACATCCCTGCTGGGCCTGTCTGAATTCTTGATCCACAGAAATTGCAGAAGATAATAAATGATTGGCTAGTTTTAAGTCACCATAATTATGGTATTTGTTACACAGCAATAGATAACTAATACAAATAGTGATTGCAGTTTCAAAAGTTTTTCACAGTAATCTGTTAGTTCATGCAAGCACAATGAGGAAAGTTCTTTCCATTTTACAGAAAAAGAAATTGAAAGGCTGAGACATGTCTGGTGTTTTTGATTGGATGTGCACGTATGCTAACATTTTTAAACTGCATTATTTAGTTTTCTCATTATTACTGTTAACTTGAGATTACCTATCACAATCATATTTTATTAGAAAGGGAAACCTTGACTCCCTTAAAGGGACTCATAAAGACAAATAAGGCAGGAGTCAAGGAAGCTAGACAAACTGTTCCCTCTTCTTCCTGAATTTGGTGCCATTTATGCTCTAGTTTCCAACACTCAATAACCTTAATGGTGCATCAGTTTTAGAACTCTATGACCACCTGCAGAATCCCACCATCTTAAAGAATCTGAATCTAACACTCAAGTTATATCTCAGGCTATCTAATTTTCTGTAGATCATGATAAAATATGCTTCTGAGTTTCACAGGATCCCTAATGAACCTTTTGTGTTTGCTAGCTAACTGCTAAAGACACATTTGTTTCTTCTGCAACATTTTGCCTGTTGTCATACTAGGCTGCCTATGGCACATAGCCTGTGTTAGGTAAGGGTCTTGGTTATGAAAAAACACTGACCAAATGATAAGGTACTTGCTCTGATTTGAGATTTGATTAAAAACCATGACTTTTATCCTCAATCAGTATCTTGTACTTATTTTTTTGAAAAAATAGCAGTGTTATTAATTAAGTCAGCTTCCAGATCCTTGACAGATCTTTGATCAGAAATATGGCTCAACAGAACATATCTAGAAAAAAATACTCAAGCTGTGTATCTTGCCTATCTCCTCTGGGAAGTACGTCTGGAGGGAAGAGAAAGATTACTTTTTACTCTTTCTTATTTGAGCTTTTATTGTAAGCATGTATTGACTTTATAACAATAACAAAAACAAAATTTAATTTTGGAAAAGGACCAATTTAATTTGAGAAAATTTAATTTTAGAAAATTAACCCTCCAAAAGTTAATTTTAGAAAAGGACCCTGCTTCTGCAAGATGTTCATTTACCTTCACCTGGATCTAATTTCTTAATTTCCCTCTGTCCTTACATCTGTGTTATGGTTATAACGAAAAAAAGTTCAGTCATTGGCATTCGCTATGGAAAATAAAGATCTCTTCCAAAAACCCCAGACACATTCCCCAGGGAATGGTGGGTGCCATAAGCACTTGAGGGAAAATGTTTTCATTTTCAAAGGCTTCGACCTAGACTCTGGAGCGCTGCTCAATTCCTTCTGTAGTTCAAGGTGGACATTTGAATTTCCTTTTAGAATTCTGAGCTCTTAATCAGCATGAAACACTTCAACAGACATTGGTTATTTAAAGACAAAACGCAAATCAAATTCTAAATTGGAGGCTTCATGATACGTAGTTTCGGACGGTCATACGAAGAGGTATCTACACCTTATAGACTGACATTGTATTTGATCTGTTGCAAAGAGGAAGGGACTCCATCTGGGAGAAGAAAGAGGACCCGCCACATGGGAGGGCTGGGTGTGAGGAAAGAGATCCAGAAGCGACCTCCGGCAAGGCACTGCCAATAAACTCTTCGTGTGGTTCTCTCTGAGGTAGTTTTACCCTTTCTTCCCTGCTTTGTAACCCTTTTATAATCTCAAGGAAAAGTCTGGCTGAAAGATCCTAATCCGTACAGGATCATTGGCTGGCCATGTAGCATACCAAGTGTTCTAAGTTGTGCAGATTTTCTCTTTATCAAGCCAAAAATATCATCTTGTACGATACTATTTTGGCAGACTCTAGGATTATTTCCACTGAGTTTGTTGGTGTAATCCCCTTGGTTTACACTGAAGGATTCTCAATAAACAGCCATGTGAGGTCATTATTGCATTTACTGTTAGGATGCTGTTAAGTCAGTGTTTCTGAACCAATTCAATGTTCCCATGTAACGGTGCATGTGTAAAATCTATTTCAGACCAAATCCCAGGAAAATCTTTTATGCCCCTGAGAAATTAATACTTTTCCTCGTGGACAATGAATATGTTATAGATTAAGTTTTCTTTTTTGGCTTTGACTGCCAGGAAGCTCGAGAGTCAGATTTGCTACTCAATCATAATAGTTATTGGATCTCATGTCCAGCATCTCTCTGCTTCAGCTTGAACCTTGGATTTGTTCTTCTATTCCAAATGTTTTTACTGGCACTGTTTTTTAAATATCTCTCTATATTTTCTATTTTATACTGCTCAGTCTTTATATGCCGCCTCAATTCCTTTAATAAAAATAGCCCATTATATGTAAATAAACAAAATAACAGAAAAATTTAAGGTAATCAGTTTTTTTTCCACAGCTAACAGGGACTTAAGAAACAATCTAATCTGGCCAGGCACAATGACTCATGCCTGTAATCCCAGCACTTTGGGAAGCAGGTGGATCATTTGAGGTCAGAAGCTTGAGGCCAGCCTGGCCAACATGGTGAAACCCTGACTCTACTAAAAATACAAAAATTAGCTGGGCAGTAGAGGCAGGCACCTGTAATCCCAGCTACTCAGGAAGCTGAGGCAGGAGAATTGCTTGAGCCTGGGAGGAAGAGGCTACAGTGAGCTGAGATCACGTCATTATACTCCAGCCTGGGTGACAGAGCAAGACTTCATCTCAAAAAAAAAAAAAAAAAAAAAAAAGAAGAAGAAGAAGAAAATAAACAATCTAATCCAACTTGCATATTTGATCAGTGAGTAAAGGGAGACCCAGCAAGGTCCACCTTGATTTGCCTGGGACTGAGGGTTTTCCAGGCACTTGAGACTTTCAGCATAAAAATCAAGATGAGTTGGTCACTCTACTGGGTTAAGTGGCTTTTTTAAAGGCACTCAGTAGTAAATAGCAGAAATGGCACCAAAGCCCAAGCCTCTGGGCCTCCAAGGCAGCTCTCTTCCCTTATTAAATGTCATTTTAGAATCTGGTTTTATGAAAGCAAGAGTTTAAAATATGTATCTAGGAACAATTCGGTATCCATCTGAGTTTTTACATTTAGATATTCTTTCTTTCACAGGGAGTTACACTGGACTCTTTCCTCGTGTGTACAGTTGTATCCGCAGCTAGAAAAGGATAAGCACTCGCTGAAGATAAAGTCTCCACCCTCACAGCTTCCTGGCAGGTGCAGTTGACTGTGCACTTCTTGGAATGAGAAAGGAAACTCCCTTATGTCCCACTGCTCCAGGCTTCCCTTATGTTCTCCAGGGCAGAAGCTGAAAGACCTTGAAGTAACACTTACTGGAGCTTTGAGAATCACATGAGCTCCTGTGTCTTTTCAGTAGAATACTGTCCATTTTGAGGATAGAAACAAAAACTATCTCCTCCTTCCACTCTTAACCTTTTACAACACGTCCTCAGCCAGATCTAAGAACTGAAAATGACTTCCAGTAGTTTTCTGAACAAAATAGCAGCTTTGACAGCTCACCGTGGAAGCAGATTCTGGGAATGTGTTCGGATCTCAGCTTACAACGGAAACTCTTCTTTTATTGGTCTAATAGGCAATCGTTTAAACCAGTGTGAAGCAAGACTTAGCACATTTAAACCTGAAAATCTAAATAGTTTTCTCACCAGCTTAGGGGGACAATGAAAAGTGCAAGATGACTTGGGGTACAAAGATTATTCTAACTCCTGCTTGGCACAGGGTCCTTCTGGATCCCACGTCAAAGCTGATGCGGTGACTACACAGGAGACCCTCAGTCTCCGTGCTCCCGGCCTCTACAGGGAGACCTGGCAGGGTCCCAGCCCTAACGCAGCTGGCTACCTTGGCTGCTTCCCAAATGGAGATCTGATAGAATGTACAGACAAAATAGTGTCATCCTCAACAGACTCTTTTAATTTTTAATGTTGACCTTATCTTATGAGGTTCTATCAGAAATAGAAAATAATACTCAGCCCCATTGCTCAGTAACCAAAGTGTTCACCCTGCCCAGCAATTTTTTCCAACTTTCCAACTTTCCTCCCTCCTTCCCTCCCTGTTCTCTCCTTTCCTTCCTTTGTTGAGAAGGATGTTATAAATTTGGAGAAAACTAATTAAACTCATGTTTAGATTAATAATATGAATAATATTAATGATTAATAATTAATAAGAATAATAGACTCATGGATTGAAAACTACTTTTCAATATCTAAACATAGATTATTTGATGGCCATGTAGTATACCAAGTGCTCAATCTATGATTTTCTTATTATTCTTCCTTTTTAGAGTATATTAATATTTTATGATGGCTGGACATGGTCACTCTTTCTAAAGCTATCTTTCAGTTTCAAAACCAATTTAAGTGAATTGTTGGGGAATTATTATTAGAGTAGGGTAATTGTAGGGCTGCAGGATATCCCTATTAAGACTTTTTGCAGGAATCTTGGTAGGGGCTTGTGACTGCCCTGACCACATCGGTTCCTCTTAATTATACATTGATTTGGTATTGCACTGTGCCATGCTTGATATCATGAAGGTTCTACCTGCATGGAACTTGCAATACGGTGACTAGAAACAAAAATATCAGCAAGATGGAACAAAACAAATCCTATGGGGTTGCTGCAAAAGTAGATGCAGTTTTTTCCACTGAAAACAACAGATAGTAATAAATAGAAGGGTGAGCAACATGCTGTTTCTTTTTTTTTTTTTTGAGACAGAGTCTCGCTGTGTTGCCCAGATTGCAATGCCGTGGTGTGGTCTCGGCTCACTGCAACCTCCAGGGTTCAAGCGATTCTCCCTGCCTCAGCCTCCCAAGTAGCTGGGATTACAGGTATCCACCACCATACCCAGCTAATTTTTTTGTATTTTTAGTGGAGACGGGGTTTCACCATGTTGGCCAGGCTGGTCTGGAACTCCTGACCTCAGGTGATCTGCCCACCTCGGCCTCCCAAAGTGCTGAGATTATAAGCATGAGCCACCACGCCTGGCTAACGTGCTTTTTAATGTCATGACGTGTGTGTGTTTCTATTAGAGAATGCGTCCCTGTGAAAAATAGCCTTTAAACTGGAAGTGTGTTTTCTTTCAGTCTTGGACTAGCCTTCTCTCTGGGTGAGGACACATGGCTACCAACATACTGTGGTCTCAGGGGCTCCAAAAGCTCCTTCGCCCTCAAATGTCTTCCCATCTGGAGTCTGTCATGATGCCTAAATTCACATTATCGGGGTCAATCCTTTGATTCAAGAGACTGAAGCTGCAGAGGACACCAGTTAAAAACCTAAGCATGGCCCCTTTGGGAGAAGTAATACATTTTGCCATTGGGCACATGATAACAAGCAGGACATGATATGAAGCAGGTTATCAGATCAATTAGCAGTTACCCTGGAAAAGAGAACACAGGGTAAGTACATTTTCCTGGGGTCCCAAGAACACATTTGAATCTTGTAGCAGGACAGTGGAAATGGTAGGGGCACGGAAGGGTGTCCACGGTATAGAAGGAAGCTGGCAACTTCATTCAGGAAACACAAATGACTTTAGCCCTGTCTCATCCACTTTAACCAGGGGCTTACAAGTGTGTATGTGTCGGTGGGTAAGGGTGGGTGACACTGGCAGCCACCTTTGTGGGTATGAAGTCCTCAGTGTGATTTTGCAGACACAAAGTGAAAGCTCTGGGGCATCCGAAGACCCAAGACTGGCAAAGAATGTCATTAATGCCCATATTTTTTACCAACCACCATAACCAAAGGATCATTAACATACCCAGTGTCCATTCTTCCATACTACTTTCTACAGCACTCTCTGGCAGCCACCTCTTGCCCACGAGGCCCTTGTGCTTGAAGGGAACCTCTTTCCTTGCCCAACTCAAGGAATGGGGCCTGATGAGCATAAGTAAACTTCGCATAGCCCATTCCTCTGAACTAGCTCATGGGTATGCATGTGACCTAAGCTGGTCCAGTTAGGGTGAATTCCCAGAGCTCTGCTTGGCATTCTCTCACTGGATGAGAAGGAAGAGGCCAGTAGCTCAGATTACAGCCGAAGCTGTTACATGAACACTAGACAAAGCACTGTTTGGCTGTAGCCAAAGCTGTAGCCAACAGTGCAGAGCAGTGGAAAGAAACAGGGTCCTGAAGGATGAGACTGAGCCTCTGGACCGAGTATCCTGGAGCCTCCCCTACAGCTGTCCTATCAGTCACATGGACTTTTAAATACTCCAGTAAGTATCGTCTGACGACCAGTAGCATCAGCATTACCTGGGAGCTTGGTGGAAATGCAGAATCTCAGATCCCACCCTAGATTCCGTCAGTCAGAATCTGCATTTTAACAAGATCCCTCACTAATGAGCGTGCACTTTAAAGTTCAAGAAGCACTGCCCAATATAGTTTAATCCTGTTGACTTGAGTTTTCGATGACTCTCGATGTAACAAATCCTAAAAATCACAGGCTCCCTCCACTGGTGACTCGGGGCTTCTCTCTGCTTCTGTGGTCTTGATTAGCCCCTTTTTGTTCCACCACAATGAACTCCTTGTCCCTTCCACTCCTTTCTTCTTACCACTGTCCATTTAGACAACCATCTGGAGATGTCTTGTTTTCTCTGTTGACCTCTTAATCTATTTCTTAAACATCCAACAGATATGCAAGTTGGACCAATTCCAAATGGTTTTTAGAGCAGTGAGAGGGAGTTTAGCACTGACTAGCAAAAGACAACTTTACTATTTGTTTATTGCCAGGGTCAGAAGGTTAGCTCTTAGCTCACCAACCCAACCCTTGCAAGTGGTTTCCCTCTCAGGCCACCAGAGGTGTAGAGTTTCTGAAATACTTGGAAGACATAGATTCATTGGTTAGTTCCATCGTTGAGTCTGAGCTTTAGAGGAAACTGTTTAGGCAGAAAGGAATGGAAGGATCTCACTCTCCTCATTTGTTTGGGAGAGATGGGAATCCCATCTGCAAGCTTACTGATCAGGGCAGCACTTCACAGATGGCACGTGCTTAATAAACGTCCTATCACTGGTTCCCTCTTTAACACTGGCACGGCAATCATGGCCATTTCAAGAGGGAATATCCTGATCATTCAGCCATCAGCTAGTGTTCTTGCTGAGATCGAGATTGTGATTGCTGTGCAATCCCCTGTGTGTCAGATTTAAGGTGGAAGTTGTGACGTTTGCATTGGGTTCCACTCAGCATCAAATTTTTCCTGGAGATGCTCTTGACCTGTGACTCATAGATCTGCTTCCCTCTCTGGCCCTACACTAAAGTGTCTGTGTGGCTTTGGGCAGTCACTCCTCCTTCCAGCCTCAGTTCCCTCCACTGTCAAAGAGGGGACTGGACGGGATGGCCGCTCAAGTCCCCCCGACCTTCTAGGAGTCAGCGACTCTGCTGTGCCCTGCTTCCCCAGTATCTCTCTCAGTAACCCTCCCTACAAGTCATTCCATTTAACAGAAGGGAAAAGTGGAGCTCAGAAAAGTGAAGGGGTGTGCCCTGAGGTCTGACCATACAAAGTTAGAAGCGGAACTTGAGAGAAGTTCCGCTCTCTCGGACCGGCTCAGGACCTGGGCCTTGTTACGTGATCACATTTGTCTCCAGTAATTCCATAGCAGAGGAGAGCTAACGGCAACACGTGTATGCTATTTCATGAAATCTAATTTTTATATAAAATGTCTAGATTAGAATGCCGTTTTCTTAGCATAAAACGTTGTTGTTGGCCTAGCAGAGAGAGAATGTATATCATTCACCAAAAGGTTTACATGGGGACAGACATTCCCAGGTCTTAACATGCTGTCTCAATTGAATGGCGTTCATTTTAATCCCGTACTTGCATAATCAAACCAGTGAGCAGAGCAGCCAGTGTGTTTGCTCTGGGGGCCATTCATCAAGGTTATAATGGAAGGAAGAGCACCTGGTAACACTGCAGAAGCAGACTTCATTTCCCTTTGTAATTACAACGGTAAAATAACTTCCAAAAACCCAAATTGCTATTGAGCACTAGATAAGGCAATTCTCAGTCTCCACCCCTGTGAGTGACAGCCTCATTGCTGCTTAATTGAGCAGCAGTCAATTTCTTTTTGTAGCTAAGGTGGTAGCTTTGGCTTGTTTGTCACTTGGATGAACTGGTTATGACTGCGGGCACGCGGTGGCCTCATCCTGGCCTTGCGGGTGCTCATTTGGTGATTCTGCCGTCTGCCCATGCAGACTGGGGCGGCAAACAGTGCTCCTAGTAAGTGCTACTGTAACTTGTAATTTATTAAGGAAAGCAGAAAATAATCACAGAGGGCAGCTGCGTTACACAGTACCTGCTCTAACAGCGGTCAATTATAAACAGCAGGAATTCCATAAATGGCCTTTCTTAAGTTGAAACAAATAGATTGAATTTTCTTTCACTTGCTGAAAAATTTCAGCATTAAATTTAATCAATATTAGCATATGACATGACTAGGTTAGATAATTTTTGGCCTCTACACTGACTATAAAATGTTGTCAATTACCCTCCTTTATTCTATTTCATTTTTTTTTTTTTAAAGAAAAAGGCTATTGCTACAGAAATAAGTGATTGTGGCCTAAGGGACAGCAGCTGTTTAATTTCTGTTTTAATTTTAAAATCCTGGTCATACTGCCATTAAAAAAAATCAAACTCAGAGTTAATGATATGTAAAAAACCATTTAAGTTGAAAACAAAACATTATATGTTTCTTAAATAAAATACAATGCCCTATTTCTAAAAGTTTATTACAATCTTCTTGCAACCCAGCTCCATCATATTTCAGCTGTATGTCCCTGGGCAAGCTCGTTAGCCTTACTATGACTCACTTTCTTTACCTGTAAGGTGGCGACAACAGCTCCTGTTTCATAGGGTGCTTAGAGAATTAGGTAAGATACATATGAAAAGTGCATAGGACAGTGCCTGACAGGTAGCATGTGCTGTATTACATGTTTCCTATTCTTGCGCATTTTCTGTTCATTAAAAACTCTTAATTGCAATGATTAAATCATGTGATGCCCAGGAGAATAAATACATTTTTTAGTGCTTTCCGACTTGGTTTAGCACATAATAGAACCTTTAGGCTGCAGACTGCACCTTTGAGGAGCCTGAGGAAATAAACAGAAGGAGAGGCCAATGATTCCTGGGGAATGTACGCTTGTGGTGATGGGGACTCAAGACAGGGTTAGAATTGGCCACCTTCATCTTTAGGCTGCGTCTTGGCAAAGTGCAGGTACACGCCATCCTCTAAACATGGATGGAAGGAAAAAAGGGTTTAGAAAGTAAAAACTGCTGGAGGGAGAGGGGGAAGGCTGAAGGGGTTTGTGTAGAATAGTCTTGGTCTGACTGGAAGAGGACTCCATCCAGGGTGCACACGAGAATAACTCAGGGCAGTCCCTACCCCATCAGGACCCACTGAGACCCAGGCACCAGGATTTTGCAGGCACCCTGGGGGTAATTCCAATGTACAGCCAGGTTTGAGAACACTGCCCTAAAGAGTAGAGGAAGAGGAAGAGGGTCAGGTGAAACCTGAGTGGAGAAAATTTTAAACTACTGCTGCTGTGGCGAAAGTCCCAGGGAGTCAAAAAGAGATCATCAGTAAGTGCTGGGCTGTCATGACAGACAGGCCCTCTGAGATCAAAGAGTGTGTCTCTGTGAAAGACTTCTTGGTCATTATTTCTCGGCAGCCTCAGCTGAGGTTCCTTTGGTTTGTGAAAGCATATGAGGAAAGAGGAATTTATTGAAAAGACATGGGGGTGTCTCAGCAAAAGCCAGAAGCGAGGGAGGCAGGGCAGTGCTTGGGGGCTTGGCATCAAAAGGTCAGAGATTCTTACTCCCAAGTTCAGCCATTGATCAGGATTGAGTCAAGGCCTGCATTCCAGATGTCAGGTTCCTGGGAGAGGGAATGGTGGGCCCAGCCTAGTCGAGGTGTTCACTCCTAGACAATCAGCTACAGCCAGGGCACAAGGGCTCACCAGGGCTGCAGCCTGTCTGTGTACAGTTCCAAAGAACGGGATCATAGTGAGTCTGACCACCACGCCAAGAAGTGTTCATTTTCCCCTAATAACACTTGGCATCCTAGCCGTGGGAATGGGGAAAACCACATTCTGGGTCTCCAGGGCTGTACACTGTGAAGGCAGGCATCGACTGACGGTCATCAGTCAGGAGGCGAGCCAAGTCGCACGGTGGAGATGACTGAGAATAAGGGGAGTGTTGGTGAGGACAGCGAAGCCCCACACAGTGCTTCCATGCATCACCCCCACAACCTTATGAACTAACACTATGATGATCCCCATTCTTCCCATGAGGAAATTGAGTCATTAGGTGACTTGCCCAAGGTCACCAAAAGCAGTCAGGCTCTAGTGTCTGTGTTCCTTTGTCTTCTGAATTGCTATACCTGCCTCAAAAGATAGAAAGTGCTGGTGATGCTTAGAGAGTGGGGATACAGGAAAAGCAAGGAGTAACGAGGATATGGTGGGAACTGCCTCTGAATTCAAAGTCTTGGAGGGAGAGCAGGTCTAAGGGCTGAAGGCCCATGCTGTTGGGTGGCTGAGGGGTCAAGAAAGAGGATGTGAAAAGTTTGAATCCACATGACTCCATAAAATGATCCTTTTTATAACTGACCTGCAATTATATCATTAGCTGGAAAGTTCTCCTGAAACACTGACGAGCTCTGTTTTTTGTTTTGTGGTTTTGTTTTTTCCTCCTTTGAGGACTACTTCTGTTTCATCTTTAAGGGTACAGTGCTGAGGAGCTCTGCTTTGTTGTTAGACTTTTTGGTGTCATCAGACTATCAGCTCTTTGTGGGCAAGAATCACCCTAGTTGGTGCCCTATAAACATTCTGTTGATGGATCTAAATGGAGAGTTTAGGCCAGGCATGGTGGCTCACGCCTGAAATCCCAGCACTTTGGGAAGCCAAGGAGGGTAGTTGCTTGAGCCCAGGAGTTTGAGCCCAGCCTGGGTAACATGGTGAAACCTTGTATCTACAAAAAATACAAAAATTAGCCGGGTGTGGTGGTGTGTACCTACAGTCCAAACTACTCGGTGGGAGGATTGCTTGTATACAGCAGGTGGAGGCTGCAGTGAGCCATGATCACACCACTGTCCTCCAGACTGAGTAACAGAGCACGACCCTGCCTAAAAAAAAAAAAAAAAAAAAAAAAAAATTCCTCCTCCATTGACTGGTGTGGAGTATTTGGCCTGATGTAAGAAAAAACTACTAACCAAGAAAGTTTCTTCTTCATATTCTTCTATCTTCTCTTAGTGTTTTCTTACTGTCCCTGCAGTGATCTGCTGCCATTGAGACTGTGATTTAATTATGCAAAGTGTGACAGATCATTTGAAAGTTATTAGTTGCTGAGGAAGCACATTTATGAGGTGGAAAAAAAAGCCTTTGCATTTTCTTAAGTCTCATATCCTCTCTGAATGCTTTTTAGAGGGAAAGAACTTAAATTTTAAGTGATTAGCCTGCAGATTTATGAAATATTTCAATGAGAGATGTGACCATGAGAATGTGCTCAACTGTCTCCAGTGGTGAAGAGAAAGAACCCTGATTCCATGACTGATGCAAGATATGAGCTCTTCACCTGCTGTCAGCACCCCGGCCGCATCCACCATGTCTCTTTCACACCTCGGCAGAACTGTAAAGTCATCCTGCCTACCCTCAGACCACCTGTGCCTGGGAGGTATACACATTCTGGGCCCCAAACAACCTTTGGCTTAATAAGATGAGAGCTAAGTCTATATGTGGTAAGGAATCAGGCTATGAGTCTGTCCGTTGAGAGAGCATCTTCTTGGTTGTCATACTACAATCAGAAGCGCTGGAATACTTTGTCCTCAGGGTGTCTCCTAGCACCTCGGTCTCACCTGGAAGCTTCTTCAAAATGCAGGGTCTCGGCCAGGCAAGGTGGCTTATGCCTGTAATCCCAGCACTTTGGGAGGCCGAGGCAGGCGGATCACAAGGTCAAGAGATCGAAACCATCCTGGCCAACTTGGTAAAACCCCGTCTCTACTAAAATACAAAATTAGCTGGGTGTGGTGGTGCACGCCTATAGTCCCAGCTACTCAGGAGGCTGAGGCAGGGGACTAGCTTGAACCCAGGGGGCGGACGTTACAGTGAACTGAGATCGCACCACCGCACTCCAGCCTGGGCAACAAGAGCGATACTCTCATCTCAAAAAAAAAAAAAAAAAAAATGCAGGGTCTCAAGCCCTGCCCCAGACCTACTGAAGCAGAATGCACATTTTAACAAGATCCCCTGGGGCACTGCTAAGCACATGAAAGTCTCAGGAGCACCAGCAAATATACTCATCAGTCAAGAGTTCCTCAAGGGCAGGTTCTGTGCCCATTTGTCCATGTATCTTCCATGCCCAGAACAGTTAATGGGAGCTCAGCTGTTATTTGTTGTATTAAAATAAGTGGTTTACATGCAAAGGCACACATCCATGAAAGTTCGGCGTTATGGAAGAATGCAGAGTGGCTGGAGTGTACAGGAAAGGCAAGAAGTCTCTTTCCTTCATTCCTTCGACTGGTGTTTACTGAGTACCTGTGATGTGCCCATTATTTTTGTGTTTTTTTTTTTTCTTTTTAAAAAATTGTTTTCATTTTTAATTTTTGTGGGCATGCTTAGAATTGTTGTAGGGACTAGGGGTACAGTGACAATCAAGGTGCCCCAGTGCCTGTCCTCACAGAGCTTATCTGCCTGGGTATGCAATAAACTAGCCTAAGAACTGCTCTTTGAACCAAAGGTGAATAGGATCTTTTGGTTAGTGGTTGCTGCAAATTTAACTGCTTTTGACTAAAAATGAAGATATCCCTATTATTTTTCTGTTCACCTGTTCTTCAGTTGTTTCTCTCTCTTTCTCTCTCCCTGTACCTATAAGAATGGACAGGGCCAGGCATGGTGGCTGATGCCTGTAATCCCAGCACTTTGGGAGGCCAAGGTGGGCAGATCATGAGGTCAAGAGATCAAGACCAGCCTGTCCAACATGGTGAAACCCTGTCTCTACTAAAATATAAAAATTAGGTGGGCGTGATGGCATGCGCCTGTAGTCCCAGCTACTCGGGAGGCTGAGACAGGAGAATTGTTTGAACCCAAGAGGCAGAGGTTGCAGTGAGCCAAGATTGCGCCACTGTACCCCAGCCTGGCAACAGTGAGACTCCGTCTCAAAAAAAAAAAAAGAATGGACAGAGTCATGATTTTCAATCATTATCCTCATTGGCAGCAATGCCACATCTCACTTGTATTAAAAGTCTAAATCAGGACTTTATAATGGCTCTTTTGTGCTTTTAATGCATCTCAGCTTTACAGCTTTAAGACTCACTGCCTGCACCAGCTATGTATCCTGCAGAATGTAGACCACTCTCAGTTGCGCTATCTCTTGAGGGTATTCCTTCTGTAAAAGTCGGGTGTCTGACAACCACAAGAGAGGAAAAATTTACTTCCAAGTGCCCTTTTTTTCCACATTAACTTCCGAATGTTGAAACACGAGGCTTGAGTTGATCTATTCTATTTTTCATGTTGAATATTTGTCACTCTTTTCACCACTTACCAAGTATTTTTGGATTGTCTAGCATATGCTAGGCACTGTGGATACAAGGAAAGGATTAGCTTTATAAAATAGGGAGGCAGTAAAAATTGACTTTGATGTCTTTAGTCTTAGAAGTGGAAAGCCAGCTGGGCGTGGTGGCTCACATCTGTAATTCGAGCACTATGGGAGGCTGAGGTCGGTGGATCACCAGAGGTCAGGAGTTCGAGACTGGCCAATATGGTGAAACTCTATTTCTACTAAAAATACAAAACTTAGCTGGGTGTGGTGGTAAGCACCCATAATACCAGCCACTTGGGAGGCTGATGCAGGAGAAATGAATCACTTAAACCCAGGAAGCTGAGGCTGCAGTGAGCGGAGATTATGCCATTGCACTCCAGCCTGGGTGACAAAACGAGACCGTTTCAAAAAAAAAAAAAATAAAAAAAGAAAAAGAAAAAAAGAAAGAAGCGGAGAGCCACTGAAATAGAAGTATTATAGGATATATTTCTAGAGCAATGCGTCATCATTTAATAAACTATCTTCCTCCATTCTGTAGAATACTATGTAGTCACTAAATTAAGGATATTAAATATTAATATTTAATAACATGCAAAGATGATCCTGATATATAAGCCTCAAAGGTTAAGAATAACATATACAGCATGAACTCATTTTTGCTTAAAATAACAAATGTAAAATATCTGGAGAGAAATACATCAAAATGTTATGAGTATTTATCACTGCATGATGGGGTAATGAGGATTATTTATCAGGATTACATGTTCACTTTTGTTATCATAAGGAAAATAAAAAATATATTAAAAAATACACTGTCCTTCTCCCTGAGCCTTGGAATCTGAGACCCCTATGGGACAAACTTCAGTGAAGCTGTCTTGGAGCTTAAGGAATTTCTGGGCTCCATGCATTGGTTCAGAGGCAGATCCAGCATCAGTAATTGAGTTTTAATGATGGCTCCTCCCTTCCCTTACAGCTCTCACCTCAACCTTGGTTTTGACCTGAAGAAAATAAGACTATTAATAGTTACTATAGTGGACATTTGCAGCTGCCCAGCAATCTTTTGCACAGCCTTCCCATGTCTGGGAAATTTCACACATTGAGCCCTACCTCCCCTGACGGCTAAGAAGCTGTCAGAACTTGCTTTTCCAGTTTCTTGCTTTTCTAGGAAGTCTGAGCCTGTGTTCCTCCACTGTGGGAGGTTCCCTCATGAGGGTCTGATGTGGAGGAGACCTCTGTAAGAAGGATAGAGTCCATTTTTCCACAAAGGTGCTGGAGGAGACATGTAGCTTTGGGGGAACTAACTAGCATCCTTAAATGAATTCCTTTTCTGCTTGAACTGGCTAGCTAGAGGGGTCTCTGTTGTCTGCAACTAAGAACCCTGTCAGAGCTACCTATTCAGATGGTTTTCATTAACTTATGTCAATAATGCTCAAACCTTTTAGTTTCAGGATCTCTACTGGCTTAAAAATTATCATGAACGCTGAAAAGTTTTTGTTTGGATAGGTTGTATTTATAGATATTTACCATATTACGTCTTAAGATTTAAGAAAGTATGTATCAAGCTGAGATCACGCCATTGCACTCCAGCCTAGGTAACAAGAGTGAAACTCCATCTCAAAAAAAAAGAAAAGAAAGTATGTATCTAGTAATTCATTTAAAAATGACAATAAACCTATTTCACATCAACAGAAATAATATATTTTTATGAAAAATGATGTTTCTACAACAAAAAAATTAGTGAGAAGGGTAACATTAATTTTTATTTTTGCCACTCTCTTTGATGTCTGAATAAGTAGAGATCAGCTCAATTTTCTTATCTTCTACATTTAATCTGTTGCAATATGTTTTGTAGTTTTGGTTGATGTATATAAAGAAAATCTGGTCTTACACAAATATTGCTAGCTTTTCAGATAATTCCAGAAAGTTCTTCTTTGATATTACACCAAAACTTGACAAGTAGCACTTCCTTAAATGTTAGTTGCAATGTGGAATCTAAAACCATTATCAATGAACTCCTCAAGTTACCTTGCAATGTATTGGTATCTCTTTCAGTTTGATGAGATCACTTATCCACACATGATTTTGAAACATCATACATTGGTCATCTGGAAAATATACTTTCAACATTTCATTATAGAATATTTTTTTCTTTATCTTTTTTTTGAGGCAAAGTCTCATTCTTGTTGCCCAGCCTGGAGTGCAATGGTAAGATCTCGGCTCACTGCAACCTCTGCCTCCTGGGTTCAAGCAATTCTCCTGCCTCAGCCTCCTGGGTAGCTGGGATTACAGGCATGCACCACCACGCCTGGCTAATTTTGTATTTTTAAGAGAGATGGGGTTTCTCCATGTTGGTCAGGCTGTTCTTGAACTCCGACCTCATCTGATCCGCCTGCCTCAGCTTCCCAAAGTGCTGGGATTATAAGTATGAGCCGCCATGCCCAGCCCATTATAGAATATTAAAAATTATGTCTATTAATATTATTCCCAATTTCATCAATCACACTAGTCCTTTTCCTCAAGACAACTGTCACACTATCATGCCGAAGTGCTTTGTGCAGGAGTACAGGCACAGAGGAAAGGCCATGTGAGGACACAGGGAGAAGGTGGCCCTCTGCAATCCAGGAAGAGAGGCCTCACCAGAAACCTGCCCTGCTGACACACCAATTGTGGACTTCCAGCCTCCAGAACTGTAAGAAAATAATTTACTATTGTTTAAACCACTAAAGCTGTGTTATTGTGCTGTGGCAGTCCAAGCTGACTGAAACAGCTGCACGCAAGCTGGAAGCAGGCTTCCAGCCTGACTCACTCTACCCATGCAGTCTCACATTCACTTGCTTTCACATATAGTAGGGGTTCTTGTCACCAATCAGCCAGTTACCTGACATTGTATCATTTAGGATGCTTTTAGGCACAAGGGATATAAAAGTGTCTTAAACTGAAAGAAACTCAACAAAAAGTGTCTTGAACTAAAAGAACAAGAAGTCCAAAGGCAGGTGCCTCCAGAGTTGTAACTCAAGGCTCACAGAGACCCAGGGGTTTCCTGTTTTCCATCTTTCTATTATCCTGCCCTCAGGATATGATTGCTCCACATGATGGCAAGGTAGGTGCTGAAGTTCCAAGCATCAGAAGCCCTCTAAGATGTCTAGCAAAAAAAAAAGGGATGCTCTCATCCAGGTATCTCTCTTATGAGCAAGAACATTGTTTTCCAGACTCCCCGCACATCCACCCTCAACTTTCTCTCAGGCTTCATTGGCTGAGACCAGGACATGTGGCCAATTGGACACCAATCATCAGCAAGAGGAAGGAAACCACCAAACACGCCTCCCCTCCAGGATCTGGGTGGGTGGGCCCAGCCTCCTGTGATAAATGATCCAAAGGGGAAATGAAGAGCTGTTTTGGTCATCCCCTGGCTTCTGGTATAAATTTGCGATCATGTTATAAACTTGTCATTGTGCTATAAGTCTAGTACTAGGTCCCTGAACTTGGACCATTGGGCAAGAAAGTATAAATGTTATGATGCAAATCCTAACAGATACTCTTCCGGTCCTATCCACATCCCTCAGACCCCACCATTTCCTGGTTCTCCCCAAAACACAGATGACATCCAGCTGCCAGTGCCTCTTCTTGAAATTAACAACCCCTCCTCAATACCTTCAACCAATGATGGACAGGAGTTGTGTCTAAATGTCACAGTGTGCTCACCTCTGGTGGTCTAATTTTGGGCTAGGTCCTACTCCACTTCCTAGACTTGGCTCCAGCTGCCCACTGGGGCAGCTGGCTTACTCACGCACCTTTTACTGGCTGCCTCCCTTGTTTCCGCCCTCCCATGTGGATGCTCCCTTCCCTGCCCAAGGAAATCATTTGTATTTGAACCCTTGTCTCTGGATCTACTCCTGGGGAAACTCAAAGACACAAACTATTCTATGCTATATAAATCAAGCCAGACCTAGAGTATAGGGAATTCCCAGGGCGAATTTCAACTGCATCCCGAACCACGAAAGGTGGGAGGAATTGGAACCCACTGGGCATGTGGGCTGGCCATGTGGGCTGGCCATGTCTCATAGGGGCTAGAGTCAGACTCAGCCCTGATATTATAAGATCTCTTAAGGGAGTTGTCTTGCCAAAGCATCCTCATTAAACAAGTCCCACAGGAAGTTAGAAACCTATTTTGGGGCAAAGGCAGTGGCGGCCGTGGGGGGTGTGAGGAATCCCCAGAGACAAACAAAATGACTTCATATGTTCAAGGGCAAATAAACACAGTGCAAGCTGAGTGTGCATAAAAACTAAAAGGGAAGGAATCCAACATGGGAGTAGCTGAACAGCTTGGTTGTTAGCAATATGGACTCTGGCTAGTGTCTGACCTGTAAAAGCATTTTAGAGGGTGTTCACCTGGTTTTTGACTAATTAAGTGCAAGAAAAAATCCACAGTCAATAACAGAGTGTCGTGAATGCTGAAGGAGGAAAATCTTCAAAGCCTCTTCATATGATTTTGGTCCAATTTTCTATTTCCACTCATTGTTTTGTGTCTCAGCATTCTTACTGTTAGACTTTTATTTTCTAGCAGTACCTCACTCTCTGAAGTGTGTTGCCATATTTTCTATCAGTTTCTCCTCACAACAGTATGTCAATATCATTTTCCCTGTTCGAGGGAGAAAAAACAAGGCCAGAGAGGGAAAAACGCCATTGGCTCAGGTCAGGCAGGAAGCTACCAGGAACACTTTCCTGCCACCTGTGGGCAAGGCACCTCTCGGACATGTGTAAACAAGATAAAATAAGGCCACTTACTTCCTTAAGGCAGTTAAAACTTATAATTTGGAAAACAGAAAGTCTTAAAAAAAAAAACAACTATCACAACACTAATGGTGTGGATTACACTACTGATATAGACATACATGTGGCATAAATTCTGATGCCTAATCAACTTTCTCCCTGAAGTTCCCTGCTTTCATCTCTTTGTCTATGTAGTTTCTCCCTAGACCAATGCCCACCTCCTGTGGGAAGTTCTTGATTATGTCAGGTTTCAGGAATCTCCCTCTCCTGTCTGCACGTGATTGAACTTTGCCATCACATGGCAAATGCTATGTGTTCTGTGCGGTTTGCCTGGTCCCTTGCATGGTCTCTGGCACAGAAACGTCCAGTATGGATTATTTAATGAATGCATGAAATTTTGTGACAAATATGTTGCATGTGCCTCTGTGTGTGTGTGTGTGTGTGTGTGTGTGTGTGTGTGTGTGTGTTTGGGAAATGGTGGGAGGCTGGGAGTGGTCCCAGCCCGACCTTAACTTTAATTAATCAGTCAAGACAGGCGAAGTCTGAAGACCACAATGCCATAGTCAAAAGTGACTGGGACCACAAAACCATGTTGCTTCCTGCACTTTCCTGACAAAATCAATTTATCTATCTTTGAAGTTCTGATGTTCCTTACCATCACTTGCAAATATTGCAATTGCAGGCTAGCAAATGAGCCAATCTACTCAACTGACCACCTGACAGAAAGCTTGGTTACACTAGGCACTTCCAGAGACAGGAGCAGGCAGACTGCACAGCAGGGGCCGACCGTCTTACGCACACTCACTCAGCCACGTCAAAGGGAGGAGTGCTCCTCTCTTTCTCTGCTTCTTAGGTTCACATTTGGCCACAATCATTAATTCATTCACAAGAGTTTACTGGGAAGCTACCACGTGCTAGGCCCTAAACCAGGGACTGCTGAGCACACAGAACTCCTCTACGACCACATGGCCAACCGTTCGGGTGTTCTTTACAGTTTCTGGTGGGCCAATGATGACTCACCTTGCTTTCCAGAGCTGTTTTGTTTTCTTCATTGTTATTGTATAGGGATGCTCTGTCTGAACGTGATCTAATTCTCCTGCATGATTAGTGGACACTCTCTGTTGCTTGGTGGAGAAAAGGCAGCCATAAAAGTCAAGTCCCCATTTTGGTTCTCAGTTTCTTGCCCTTTCTTTTCTTTTTTGCGACAGGGTCTTTCTCGGGCTGGAGTACAGTGGTGCCCTCACAGCTCACTGCAGCCTAGACCTCCTGGGCTCAATCTATCCTTCCATCTCAACCTCCTGAGTAGCTCAGACTACAGGTGTGCACCACCATGGCCAACTAATTTTTTGTAGAGATGGGGTTTTGCCATATTGCCCAGGCTGGTCTTAAATTCCTGGGCTCAAGTGACCGCCCCCGCCAGCCTCGGCCTCCCAAAGTGCTGGGATAACAAGTGTGAGCCACCATGCCCAGCAGGTCCACAATTTATCTGTATCATGGCCGAGCACACCTGTTGGTCAATGAAGCCAGCACTTCCAGCAATGGCAGGCTAAACTCCTGCGCAGTCTGGATTCAGCAGTTTCTCAGCCATTCCTTGCAGCTCTTCATTCGGGGCCTCCTCCCAATCCACTCGGAGACTCACATGGAGTAGGATACAGAAATCACTGCACGTGGCACTCCTCCTCACTGAATGCTTCATTATAACCCAACAGGCAAGAAGTTTAAACTAAACAAATGCTCTCTTTCCTTTTCTTCTCCCACCCATCAGTCTCTGTCATCTTGATAGAGAAAATATGGCTGTTAATAGCCTGCAGTGGAACAAACATTTGCATAACTGTTACCTCAGAGCCCATAATTCTGAGCTAATTGGCTGATAGTGCTTAAAATGATTAAGTGATTGTAATTTATATGATTAACCAATTAAACCATTCTCCAGTGATTGGCTCAGGGTAGGCCTTGAGATGTGCACTTGTCTCCCAGCATGAAGGCCAGTGCTGTACAGTGTTAAATGTGCTTCCAAATGCTGACTGGTTCCTCTGACCAGCGGGTAAAGTCCTTTACACTGGGTGCTTAAATGGGATCATGTTCAGTGAATGGCTACCAAAGAACTCAGTGCCTGGAATAAAAGAAGTGGGAGACAGGGTAACATTTTTTAAGAATAACATAAAAGGGTCTCCTTGTTAGGGGGCAGTGCAGCTGTAGGCCAGGCTGTAACTGTTTGGGAAGGGAGAAAAAACAGCGGCTGGCATCCATGTCTGCTTCTCCAGGTGAGTGGCACTGGAGAGGTATGTAGAACTTTATGTGGCCAGCCACACACACACACACATGCGCGCGCGCGCGCACACACACACACACACACACACAGAGAGAGAGAGAATGAGAATAACATAAAAGGACAAAGTGGATGTGTTGCTTCCTAGAACCATGGCTGTTAGTTGAAAATAGCCCAATTCCACGAAAGTGAAAGACAGTTAGGACTGAAAATTTGGGAACCACGCTGTCCCATTCCAGCCCCAGGCTGGGCCACTTAACAACTGTATTGTGAGATCAGGTTATCGAACCCCTTTAAGCCTGTGAATACCTCTTCTATAAAATAATACTTTTACAAGTAAGGCTATGCATCCTATAATCCCAAGAAATATTAGTGGCCATTATTGTTGTTAATTTTATTGTGACTCTATTGCTCCACTGGAATATAAGCTCCAAAGACATCTTCACTTTTCTATTCCTGGTGTTCATGAAGGCGCCTGGCACATAACAGGGACTCAAAAATACGTGTGAATGATTGAAATGATCATGGTGAACACAGAGGGTTAAACTCACGCTGGGCCCTGTTTGAAATTGAGGCCTACATATGGCGCCTTTGTAACTAATAAGCAGGAGGAAATTTAGACACGTCCCACTATCCAAAGTAAAATGTCATTGCCAAATGGCAGTAAGAAAAGGAACTGTTTCGGTTTCTTGCATTGGGTAGAAGAAAGAAACTGGGTTAATTTGCCAGTGATACATTTCAGAGACACGTCGAATTTGGCAAATACAGTAAGGGAAAACTAACTTGAGTTCTCAGAACCAACCAGGCAGGTAGGCAAAAAGCAGAAATAGAACATATTGTTAATTTGTTAGGTAAACTCCAGTGCACTGTAATCCGTGTAGGGCTTCCGCCACCACTATGCCTGCTACCAGTAGCCGTGTTCCTTTACCTGTGCCCCAGGCAAAACATATCACCTTCTTCCGGAGACTTTTCTCAGCTCTTTAACCACTGAGAGATCTGGGAAGCCCAGCTGGTAGCTAGACTACAGTTTGTTCAAAAGCATAAGAGGGGCAAGAAACTGACATCCCCATTCTGGGAGCTGTGGCCAACATACCAAGGGCAGCATCTCATGGGTATCTCCCTCCCAGGCCTCCTCTGGTTATTAAATGTCAGCATAGTAAATATAGCAAATGTTCATCTTTCATTTACAGCGTAACGTGCAGTTGTGCCATGGGTACTACCAGGGGTGAGAGGTATTATACTGCTGTTGCTACTTACTGCAATAAACATGGATGTGAGGCCAGCTGTAATTTCCCCACACGGAACTGAACACTTTATCAGTTCAACAACATCTGACTCGATTCGCTTTCCGTTTTCATTCTACAACTCTCCTTCTTTTTCTCCCCTTTCATCCTGGCCCAGGATTTATCTCTTTCTCTTCCCTCTTGTCTTCCTTCCTTTCCCCCCGCCCTGCCCTCTTTCTTCTTTACCTATTTCTTAAATATGAATGCTTACTCTCCCTATTTTTCTTTTTTTTTTTTTAAATAGAGATAGGGTCTCTGTTGCCCAGACTGGAGTGCAGTGACACGATCATGGCTCGCTGTAGCATCGAACTCTTGGGCTCAAGGGATCCTGAAGACTCAGTTTCTTAAGTAGGTGGGACTAGAGATGTGCCACGGTGCCTGGCTTCCACGTACTTTCATGGGACAAACTCGGTTCATTTTGATGAATATGGCCATTCAGAAGTGATTGGAGTATTCATGCTATGGCAGCTGAAATTTTTATTGTTAACCTAAAAATAATTCCATTTTCTTTCAACATGGATTCTTAGCGTTATGTTAGTGTAACTTTACCTAAGTTCTTTTTTTAAAACTTTTTTCTCTTACAAAATATGCGTTCATATTAGAAATTTTATAAATACAGAAAAAGAAAAAAAATCACTTTGGCATGTCTCCTAATCTTTATTTTTCCTTTAAATCCTCGAACAAGTATAAAAAAATAATAATAATAATAAAAATTTAAACCTGAAAGATTGTACTCCATGTGCATGTGGCATCCGGACAGATTTTAGAGAAAGCCCTTTGTGATTCACTGGGCTTGAAGAAATAGATCAAGATATCTGACAAGTTTAAATTATGACTGGGTTCCCACAATACTGACCTCTGGATCCCTGAGCTTTCCCAGTGTTTAGGGAAGGCATTTGCTGGCTATTGCTCAGGAGAGAGAGAAGCCCAAGCTGTGCACTTGGCAGGTCAAAGCTATTCAATTCATCTCTAAATCTTTACAAATCCAAGAATTTCCCTGAAGTCATCATTTACTCTGAACTTGTCCATTGCTTTTGGTAAAGGAGAGGAAAGACCCTTGCTTTGGTTAAACATCGGCTCCTCTGAAACCAAGCATCGAAAGGGGGCAGAGTCCATAATTGATTTTCTGACAGGTTATAAAATATTAAAAGATGGGAAAGTTTTAAAACTAATTTTTAGGTATCCGTCTGAAGCCATGTCCAGCTGGCCCATAGGATCAATGAAACAACATTATAGAGAAATGCTGAACTCATACTCTCCTGGTTAATCTATATTTCAAAGATGAGATTGAGCTCTTAAATGACCTACACGCAGAGTGAGCCAATCCCCAGTTTAAACCTCCCATTTGGAACCTTGGTTGCAAAGATTAACTATTTCAAGGCAATGAAAGTCAACACATCCCTGCAGTCTTGGCAGGGTGGGAAGGTGGGAGAGAATCCAAACCGTGGAGAACAGGGCAAGTAAAGAGCCACAAGTTCTTAATGATGATTTAATGTCGACTTCTTAGCATGATTTTTGGCTTTTTATCTTATTCATTCTGGTGTACCTCTTGCTTTGCAGGAGACAAGGGACACAGCTTTATCTGTTCCTGGAAGTCCCCTCAAGCAAGGCATCTAGCTCATTTGAACTGACTGCTAAAATAAAATTATATATGCCGAGTGGCTTACATACAACAGAAATTTATTTCTCTCAGTTCCCACAGACCTTGAAGTCCGCAGGCAGATTGAGTGTCTGGTGAGGACTTGCTTACAGCTCATGGGTGGGACCTTCTTGCTATGTCCTCGCATGGAAAAGGAACACTCTGGTTGCTTCAGCCCCTTGTAAGGGCTCTAATCCCATTCTTGAGGGGTTCACCTTCATGACCAAATCACCTCCCCATACCTCATCTAGTACCATCACATTGGGGATTATCTTTCAACACATGAATTTTGCAGGAATATGTTCAGTCCACAGCAGGTGGCATTGTGGAAATTTGTCTGACCTTACGTGCAAATGAAGTCCATCCTAATAAGGAAGGGAGTGTTTTTTAGTTTCTTTAGCTCCATCTCCACTGGAAAGTCTTATCTGAGGAGCACAGGAATGCAGGGAGTAGTAGGGTTTCAGGCACAGGATATGAGTCAAGGATTTGACCTTGGGGCTTCCAGTTCTGTCTTTACCACCATCATCAAGTGGTCTTGAAGCAAAGGGGGACATTCTGGACTGGAAAATCTGTATGGGGATTCTATCCAAGCATCTCTAGAAATTGTTTCTTTTTCTTCCCTCTCAGGCTGGGCCTCCCTAGAATGCATTCTACCTTGTCAGTGCCCTGACCCTCTTGGAAGGTTCTCCAGAAGTTTCTAAATCAGCCTTCCCTCTGGTTTCTGGCCATTGCTCATTGACCTCTCTGTGACTTTCGGGACTCCTCACACTGGGGCCCAGTATTTATACGCTCTTTCTTCCTCTTCCTATAATCCCCCACTTCTACTCCCTCATTTCATGTTCCACTCCCGCCCTGTCCCCATGACCATAAACTCCTTGAAGGCAGGGATTGGGCCTAGCTCATTTCTATCTCCAAAACAGAGTACAGCTCCTGGCACCACGGCCCTCTGACTGCGTTTGGTCATTTATTTTCTTTGCTAGCTCCCTATCTAGTGTGTAAACTTGGCAAAGGAATACTGTGCCAGATTTGCTCACCTCTCTCTCCAGGGGTCTAGAAGAGTACCTGGCGCATAGTAGGTCCTCAGCACACACTTGCTGATGGAAGGACAGGCCAGCTGAGGCACAATGCACAGCAGATGTGTGAGCAGGTGATCTGGGGATGTAGCTCCAGAAGCTATTTGTTTTGAAAGGCTTGAGAAGAATGTTGAGAAAGGCTTAGCAGAAGAGATGGAATTAGATCTGGGCTTTAAAGGCTTAGTGAGCCTCTGTGGCTTAAAGGTGAGGACGGCACAATAGCCAAGATTTGGAAGCGACCTAAGTGGCCATCAGCAGGTGAACGGAGAAAGAAAATGTGGTCCATGTACAATGGCATACTATTCAGACATAAAAAAGAATGAGATCCTGTCATTCGCAACAACACAGATGGAAATGGAGGTCATCACATTAAGTGAAATAAGCCAGGCCCAGAAAGACAAACATCTCAAGTTCTCACTTATTTGTAGGATCTAAAAATCAAATCAATTGAACCCAGGGAGATGGAGAATGAAAGGATGGCCGCCAGAGGCTGGGAAGGATGGGGGGGTGGGCGGGGGTACGGTGGGGATGGTTAATAGGCACAAGAAACAGAATGAATGAATAAGGCCTAGTATTTGATAACAACAGGGTGGCTATAGTCAATAATAATTTAAGTGTACATTTAAAAATAACTAAAAGAGTGTAATTGGATTATTTGCAACACAAAGTATAAATCCTTGTGGTGATGGATATCCCATTTACCCTGATGTGATTATTACACAATACATGCCTGTATCAAAACATCTCATGTACACCATAAATACATATACCTACTATGTACTCACAAAAATGAATTTTTAAAAAGCAAGGAACTAAAGCCAAGGCAGGGGTGGAGACGGGTCAGGGTAGGAGGGCATGATCCCATTTGGGGCACAGACAGAGAAGGTGTAGGGGACTAGACCATTCAGTCGGAGGTCAGGGTGGAGAGAGTCACACAAGTGACTGAGGCCAGATTGTGAAGGGTCTGAGGTGTCCTAACTGGCACTGGGATTTTATCCTCTAAGGCTGTTGAGGGCTTTAAAGAGAGGAGTGATCGTTCAGATCTCTTTATAGAAACTGTGGATGGTGGAGAGGCTGTGGCAGGAGGCAGTCTGGTGGCAAGGAAGCCAAAGAGGAGGGTCTCACTATGGGCCAGAGGGTGGAAGACAGCTGTGATCTCGCCTTGAGTCTTATCACCCTGCCCTGGCATGCAGGAGTGGCTCCACAAAGAGCGGCTGAATGAGCGGTGCTGAATCAGTGCTGAGGTTTCTGTGAGTTTCTCTTAAACACATGTATTTTCAAGGTTAATTCAGTTCACATTAGGTCACTGGTTCTCAACATGGTGACTTTGTCCTCTAGGGCAAAGTTTGGAGACATACATTTTTGGTTGTCACAGCTGGGGTGATGCTACTGGCATCTAGTGAGAAGAGACCAGGGAGGCTGCTACATACCCTGTAATGCACAGGACAGCCCCCACCGCAGAGGACAGTTCAACCCAGGATGTTAATAGTGCCAAGGGTGATACAATTAACGGAATAATTCATAGACTACAGGTGGGTCCCTGAAAAAGGTTTTACTTTGCTGCAGGCAAGACCTTCATCCAAGAGTGACTTCTTGGAGTCATTTAGACTCCAGAGAGCACTTTAGAGTTGGGGTGACAAATAGCCTGAGGTTCCGACCTCAGCAATTTTGAGCTTGACTACATAACTTGCTGCAATCAGATGAGGGTCAACAGAAGCCACTATTAAAGCAAGAACACCTGTAAGCTGCCAGCGTTGTGCTGATCACAGGGTGGCACTCCAGAAATGCCAATCCTGTCCTTCTTTCCTTTTAATAACTCGCCCTATTTCTTCTGATTCCATTTCCAGTTTTTCCAGCAAGCACTTCCTCAGGTCCATCAGGGCAAGGATCTTTGTTTTCCGCATTGTTACATCCTCGGCACCCAGAACAGAGCTTGGCACAAAGCAGATACTCAATATATATTTGCTGAAGGCCTGAGTGAATGAATGAATGAAACAAATCCCAGTTTCCAGGAGTCAGAGAAGTCGCTGTGATAAGCTCTGTGAAGGTTTGCATTTTCCTGTGATGGACATATGATGAATGTTTCATGAGCAAACTGATAGATTAAAAAAAAAAAAAAATCCATGAACTGCAGCGGCCAATTTTTGCCTTAACAGGAAACAAGTTGCAGAGGCCTGTGTGGCTCCAAATTCTTACACATGTGAAGGAAAGATGTTCCAGGCTGATTTTGTTCACTCGTTCTCTCCGCTCTCACGCAGACCCCTCTGCAGGGAAGGTGGCCTGTCAGTCCAGGATTTTTCTTCTCTGAGCCTACAAAGCCCTATCAGAGCTGCTAGTCTCATAATCAAATTTTAATGACTGTCTGCTTCCCTTCCTAGATGTTTATAGTCCTCTGCACTCTGATTAGGTTTTTGGTCCCGCAAGATAGTTAAAAGCCCACAATTTGCACTGGGTGTTTTACTTTTTCTGAGTTAAGTGAGTGGGTAATGTTCCTTTGATCTTCCCTCCATGGATGAGGGCTGTTTGTGTTTTTAAGGCCCTCACCAATTATGGGAAATGGTCTCGGGGCTGGGTTGGAGGCTGGCCTTCTGGGTGGTTCAAACGTCCCTCAAAGGTTTTTATTCTTTCTCCTCCCCTCTCTCCTACACCCCAGGTGCTGAAGAACAGAGGAAAAAGCAGCAGCAAAAAACTCTGGAAAGAAAAATGAACTGGACTGTAGGCCAATGGAGGGTGATTTCTGAGGCGGTGTTCCGTGAGGTCAGAAGTGTTTCTCTCCGCAGGGTTTCCCTCACCTTTGATGGGGTTGGTGGCCAGTGCCGGGGAGACTGAAGCTACTCGTAGCGCCCAAGTTAAATCACCATCTTCATGGAGTTTGATAAGCAGCACTGTGGGAAGACTGACCAGGAGGAGACAGTCAGACCATCTCCTGGGCTGGATCTGCAGCTGAAACCAGTAACCAGCAGACCTCTGTCATTGCACTTATTCCAGAAATTATGTGTGCAGGAGAAATGAGGAACTGTGATCTCAGGAGAGAAGGCAGAGGACCTCAAGAATCATGTGCAATACCTTTGGGGCGTTTCAGGTGTGTCGGGATTGAAATATGAACCCCATGCTGCCTAGTGACTTCTTTGTGGTGCCTATACACCATCCTATGTGTGCCATGACTAAGTCACATGCAATAGCACGCCATTATTTTAATTAAGCTTATTGCAAGAGTAATCATCATTGCCGTTGGTATCAGTCATCAGCAATTTTCCCAATTATGGCCAAAAATGATGACAGTCTATGGTGACAATAAATGATCACACCTCTGGCTTGAATCGACATTTCACTGGACATTGTGAGGCTGTGCCAAACACTCCTGAGCTTGCTACGTAAAGAACTATTTATCTGTGACAAAAATTGAGTCTATCAGATATTCGGTTTTGCTTCCCTAATGGATAAGTTCATAATATTTGCAAAATTCATCCTTTAGTAGATGACAGCCACGGAGTCCAAAACACATTTAGAAAGAAGTTATATGCTCCTAGCTCAGGGCTGTGGCATCACAGCCATTCCCAACCTGTCCTAAGTGTGTATTAGTTGAGTTATGGCTTTTTCTTCCAAATGGACATGGGAAATGAAGTTGTTTCGATCGCAAAATGGCTCTTGGCTGTTTCCTATTTCTAAGTGAAAGCAGGAGGAAAAGAATCTGAAGGACAACAGCTTCACTCTCTTTGTAACTGGCCCTTTCTGGCATCTGACATGATTGAAATTCTTCAACATTTAAATAAGACAACCTGAACAGCCTAGTTGCCTATTATTCTTGTTACTGCGTTTCCATGGTTTAAAGCACTCCCTGGTCTCAGCCATTTGTGCTACAAATAATTTTAATTGAGCCGAGAAACTCTTGACATTTTAGAAATTACCTTCTATTTATAAGACTTTAAGAAGGACCCTTCCTGGCAGTCCTGACCTCTGTGTGATTTGGCCTTTTTCCCCCTGACTTTGAGTTTAGTTTTTTATTTTCATTGAACCAAACGGCTTCCATTCCTAATTTAATTGTGCAGTGGCAAATAAAAAGCTGATTTGATATGTGGGATCCATACACTCCCACAGCAGCTATGATATACCCGGGCTCCTTTGACTCACACATGTCAGAAACCCGCTCGTCTGAAGCTGGGTCTGCTAAGGTTGGTGAGATGAGTTCTGGGAAGATGACGAACAGTACCATTTGAGATGAGAGTCTAGAAACAGGCTCTGCCCGATCCCAAAATACCCTTTGCGGCTCATGGCAGTTTTCCAACTGAAAATTTTTATTTTTGTTATTTGCTTTTTCCAAATATCACAAATTCGGTTCTACTGGTGTAGACTTTGGTGTATTGAGGAAACTTCATTTTGATATGAATAACAAAACATTGTACATTTGTACCATACTTTCATATTCAAGTGTGCAGTGGTGTTCATTGCAAGGTAATATAAAACAAAAGCTAAGCAAGGAAGAGGGATAAAAAATGCCAAGGTGAAAAGACCTTACTGGTAAGATGACATTTGGCTCAAGACTTGGAGGAACTAAGGGCAGAAGCAACGTTTCAGGATGAAACAACAGCAAGTGCAAAGGCCCTGAGGCAGAAACAGGAGAACTCCAGCTTCGAGTGGAGTAAGCAGGGGTCACGGGTGGTAAGAGATGTGATTGGAGCAGCAGCAGGCAGGTTCTCGTGTGCAACCATGAATGCCAGCGTCAGGACCTGCTTTTACTCTGAGTGAGCTGAGAGCTCTGGAGGGTTTTTTTGTTTGTTTTGTTTTTTTTAAATGGATTCTGGCTCTGTTGCCCAGGCTGGAGCACAATGGCACAATCTCTGCTAATTGCAACCTCCGCCACCCAGGTTCTAGTGATTCTCTGCCTCAGCCTCCTGAGTTCTGGGATTACAGGTGCCCACCATCACTTCCAGCTAATTTTTGTCTTTTTAGTTGAGACAGGTTTCACCATGTTGACCAGACTGGTCTCGAACTCCTGACCTAAAGTGATCTGCCCGCCTCAGCCTTCTAAAGTTCTGGGATTATAGGCGTGAGCCACCATGCCCAGCCTGTCTAGAGGGCTTTGAGGAGGAATGTGGTGGTCTGACTTATGTCTGGAAGGGCCGGTTTAATACTAGGAAGAGGACACAGGCAGATGTGGGGGATCCGTTCGGAGGCTATTGCATTTGTCAACGAAAAGATGATGGGGCTCAGACCAGGGAGGTTGCAAGTGAGGGGTTGCCAAGGCAATTTGTTTCTGGATATTAATATTAATTAAGGAAAATATTGTGTAGTTTCATTTTAAGGTGAGAAAACAGCCTCAGAACTGACCTGCTCTAGACTACAGAGCAAGTGTGT
The DNA here is from genome assembly GCF_048565385.1 of Saimiri boliviensis. NCBI lineage: Eukaryota > Metazoa > Chordata > Mammalia > Primates > Cebidae > Saimiri > Saimiri boliviensis. Next base: position 93,882,188 of record NC_133458.1, on the reverse strand, counting down.
GACATAGTTGGGTTTGAAACCAGACATCTTGGTGGGAGCCCCTCCACCGCACCCTGTGGTGACCACCTGCCCACTGAATAGAGCCCGACTATCTATCTCGGAGTTTCTGCCTCAGAACCTTGGTTATGTTCTCATTAACATAATAAATAAGGAATCAGGAAGAGCAAGGGCACCCCAGTCCCCAGGACACCGGTACAACTAATGCTACCTGACAAGTAGCAGGTTGGAGCCTAATGAATGGCTGGGAGGAGGAAGAGGAGGAAATTTGCTTCCAGGGAGGAGGGGAGCTCATTAGTGGCCTAGCTGCTCAGCTGGCTCAGGTTCTTGTTTTAAGCAGACCCCTGCACCGCTGGGTGTCTTTCTGGAAACAAACAACCCTCTGATTGCTTTGGGGTTCCATGGCTTTTTGTGTTTTTTTTTTTTTTCTTCAGCTGAGGTGAAATTCACATAACACAAAACCAGTTTAATTTTAAGTGGACCATTCAGTGGCATCTGTTGCATTTACAGTGTTGTGCAACCATCACCTCTATCTAGTTCCAAAACATTTAATCAACCCAAAAGGAAACTACCCACTGAGCAGTCCCTCCTCACTCTCCTCTCCCCACCCAGGCCCCAGGCAACCACCCGTCTACTTTCTGTCTCTCTGGATTTATTTATTCTGGAAAGTTCCTATAAATGGAATCATGTAATATGTGGCCTTTCATTGACTTCTTTCACTTAGCTTAACGTTTCTGAGGTTCATCGTGTTGTAGCCTGTGACAGCGGCTCATTCCATTTTATTCCTGAGTAGTATTCTAGTGTATGCATGTACCATGGGTGTTTATCCATTCATCCAATTGTGGACGTTTGAATTGTCTCCACCTTATTATTGTGAATGCTGCTGCTATGAACGTATATATGCATTTGAGTACTTGTTTTCAGTTTTTTGGAGTATATACCTGGGAGTGGAATTGCTGGGTCATGCGGTAATTCTATATTTAACTTTCTGGGGAACTACCAGACAGAATCGTTTACATTTCCACCATCAGTGTATAAGGATTCCAGTTTCTCCACATTGTAGCTAACACTTGCTATTTTCCATCTGAAAAAAAAAAAAAAAAAAAAAAAAAGCATAGCCACGTATGGGTGTGCCATGGCAACCCACTGTGGTGTTGAGCAGCATTTCCCTAATGCTTAGAGATGCTGAGCATCTTTTCATTTGCTTGTTGGTCATCTGTATATCTGCTTTGAAGAAATTAATATCTATTTGAGCTCTTTGCCCACTTTCAAATTGGGTCATCTATACTGTTATTATGAAAGAGATAGTACATACTGGGGGACAACAAACCCAGTCCCTAACATCGGAAGTCCAGGTTGATTAACTCTGAGTAGTAGTCTGAGCAGTGTTGCTGACTTTAGGGAAATGGCAACAACATTTTCACCCTGTACTCATCTCCCGTCTACCAAATGGGTCTCCCTCGTGTGCTCTTCGTACCGGGCTACTTGGGAAGGAGGACAAAGCTTGGGACTAAGATAAGCCATTCAGGAAAGGAATTACATAAGCCCAGGGAAACAAGGAAGAGAGGAAGTCACTGGCAATTGATTTTAAGGAGCACATAGATGATGAGGTAACAGAAGGAAGCCCAGTGCGTTTGTGTCAATGTCTGTTCACTGTGGAAGACTTTTATGGGCAGAGATTTCCATCTGAAACACTAACCAACAAAAAAAATCAAACAGATATGGGTTTATTTATTTTGATATTTTATAGGTATTAAAGTGCTTTTACTTAATGACTCATTGAGTTTTTATATAGCAGGAATGGCAGATAATGCTACCTCCATTTTGCTTCCTTGATAAGACAGAGTCACAGAGGCTAGGAGACTTGTAGTAATCCTGTGTAGGATTCAAACGCAATCCCCACCCCCATGCTCCGCCACCATCTTGTATTTATTCACTGAAGGACTTTCTCATAATGCTCTTTCCAATCATGTTCGCAAATGGAGCTACTGGGTCAGCGCCCTGGAAGCCTGCCACACCTTCCAGGAAGGCCTAGAGGTCCTACCTTTGGGCTTCCCATGTGTCCAGCCCTCCTGTGAAACTCTAAAGTCTTGGAAGGCTCCTGTAGTGTCAGCTCCACCTGTCTGTGTTTTCAGTCTGCTGCAAGGGCAGTGGACAGTGAGGCAGCAAACCAGGGGAAGAGGGTTACTGGGCTGAGGGAGGCTGAGGGAGGCTGATGAATATGCTGTGGGGAGCCCCTGGGCCCTGTTGGACGAAATGGGAGTTCCTAGCCCTGGATTCCTGTGAAAGCTGTTCCCCGGGGCTCTAGCCAGGGCTTGCAGCCAGTGCAGTAGAAAAGTCAGAGATGTCTGCATGCACAGGCTGGAGATTCTCCCTCAAGAAAGTCCATTCTCCATCTTGGGAGACCACCTTAGAGAGGCGCAGTTTACACCTTATATTTTCTGCATGAACAAAGTGCAACAAAACACCTTATCTAATTTTATTATTTTTATAATTATTATTTTTCCAGTAAGTTGGTGAAGGTTTTGGCAACAGTAACAGGAAGTTATGAACTGTGGCTTCTTATCTGGGGGCCAACATTGCTTCCAGGAAAGGACAAGAGATTTGAAGGCAGAAATTCCATCACGAACTGACCTTACAGTTTTGGGCAAGTCATTTACGCTCACTGAGCCTAGTTTCCTCATCTGAGAAATGGAAGCTAATGGTCACCACAACATCTCTTAAAAACTTCATGGATCAAATAAAAAAATACGTAGAAAATTGCTTTGTAATCTATTTAAAAGGATATATAAATATTAAATATTATTATTATAGTTTAAATTTAGCCTTTAAATGTCAGGCCAACCCAAGGTTAGGAGGGAATCTGAGAGAGAAGGTCAAGGACGCCATCAGACCATTGCCTGAGCTTTAGCCCTGATTTGCTGACGTATCTTTCTTCTGGAGAGGTTTTATGTCATCACAGGTGAGAATTATTTGGATGAGAGAGAGCGACCGATAACCTCATCTCCCTATATTGCTGCAAAACACAAAGTTTTCCAAAGTACTTGACTCAACTTTTCACAAAAATATCCCTGTAAACGTCAGGAAAGGTTCTTTTTTTGCAGTTGATAGTAGTAAAGACTTATTTGTTCATTCCCAGGCAAACAGATTTAAGACTCCTGGTAATTTTAAGATAAAAAAAAAATTAAAGGGACAAAAACATAGAGCATGGGAAAACCAGCTATTGTACAAATCACAGCAATTTAAAAAACAATTTTTCCCATCTAGGGATTTCTGTTACACAGTTGTCTTTCATATTATTTTTAGCATGTGTTTTTAAGTTGTTTTCTCAGCAGTTTTGGGTCTTATCAAGGTCTAAGCCCATACTTATTTTAGGCAGGTCTGAAAATGAGGCCTCTATTAAGATATATGAAAAGAAGGGAACACAGACCAAACTGTTAGCAGTGGTTACCTCTGAGAGGGGCTGGAGCAGAACCGGGAAGGAGGTGGGGACTCTGTGATCATGTCATGTAGTCAAATTGCAAATATATATTAAAATAATAAAAACAGAATTTGTTTCAGCAAATACTCTGTCTAGATAAATCCTTGTATTACCTGGAAAAATATTGACTTACGAACCCCATGGCATTTCTCCAGCCCCTCTTCATGACTCCACCTCTCCTCTCCCGCAACACAATGAATTGAAAAGTCATTGTCAATTGTTGAAAATTTGGGAGAGGAAGCAAAGCTCAATTTTGGCACAAGCGGCTATACTGACAAGCCTGACAACTAAAGCCCCGAGACTATGTACTCCTCAAAAGGAGAGCCTTTGTGCGTTATTCTTTAAATCATTCATTCAACCATTCCACGTGTTTACTGAGTGCCAGGTACTGCTCTACGTATAGAAATGCAGCAGCTAACAAAACAGGTAAAACTCTGCCCACAATTAACTCACTTTCCAGTATTGATACACAGTCTTAACAAAAATTTGTTGAATGAGTGAATTCGTTAATAAGCAATTCTTGGGCACTTACTACGGCCCAGGGATTATTTTAAGCATTGAGATCACAGCAGTGAACTTGACACAGCTTATATTTTAGGGAGGGGAAGCCAGACAAAAGCCAAATAAGTCAATGCAGAGATGTCAGATGGTAAACTGTATGCAGCTTGGCTCTTGGTGCTGATACCACTTCCTGCCTATACAACTACAGCTTCACAAATGGGAAAATCTCAGACCTTCCTTGCTGCCTGCTGGTTTAGGTCTTTGAACGGCAAATGGAACTAAAATTCCATCGACATTATGTGTGGCCCTGGGTCACACCTTCCCATTCTTCCGCCCAGTCCTCCCACAAAAGTAGCTTGCCTAAGAAGATGTCAGGTAATGTATTAGTTTTTGATTGCTGACATAATAAATTACCAGGAAATTGGTGGCTCAAACAACACAAATTTATTATCTTACAGTTCTGGAGGTTGGAAGTACAAAATAGGTCTCACGGGCTAAAATCAAGGTGTTGGCAGGATTTGTTCCTTCTGGAAGCTCTAGAAAAGAATGCCTTTCCTTTCCTCGTCCAGCACCTGGAGGCAGCTCACTTTCCCTGACTCTGGGCACCCTCCTCCACCTTCAATGCCCACAACATCCAGCCGAGTCCTTCTTACCTGCCTTCCCTCTGCCTCTCCTCCTCTGCTTCCCTCTTCCACTTTTAAGGACCCTTGTGACTACATTGGATGCATGTGGATAATCCAGGACACGCTCCCACTTCAAGGTCAACTATTAACAACCACAATCCTGTCTGCAACCTTAATTCCTCTTTGCGACATAGTCTAACACATCCACAGGTTCTGGGCATTCAAACGTGGGGAGGAGTGGGGATTATTCTGTGCACCATGAGCAGGCCAGAAAGGAAGGACCTGCTTTTTCTCCTTCAAGCCCCATCCCCAATTTTTGGGACAGTGTTGAACAACTAGGACATGACTGGTTTATACATGATGGCAGTAACAAAACAGAAAATGCTGCACCTTCCAGACATTAGGAACACAGAGCTTGCCTTATTTGTGGCGCCACATCCGCTTTCCCTGGCCAGCAGCTGTAGGCAGCAGCAAGTCCAGTAACTGTGCATGAGAGGCAACCACGACTGTGCATATACCCTCACTTTTTGATTCAAGCCATCGATATGTCAAGAAGTCAATAATTCTGATCTCCGTCTCTGTGAGTGATCCTTTATTATCTGTTCTCTTTGGTGACACCCAGACTCAGCTCTCAAATGGCTAAAAAAAATTAGAGTGGTCCCCCATCAAGATCACCAATACTGGCCAGGCACAATGGCTCATGCCTGTAATCCCAGCACTTTGGGAGGTCAAAGCGGGTGGATCACCTGAGGTCAGGGGCTCAAGACCAGCCTGGCCAACATGGCAAACCCCCCTCTCTACTAAAAATACAAAAATTAGCTGGGCATGGTGACAAGTGCCTGTAATTCCAGCTACTCAGGAGGCTGAGGCAGGAGAATCACCTGAACCAGGGAGGTGGAGGTTGCAGTGAGTCGAGATAATGTGACTGCAGTCCAGCCTGGGCAACAAGAGTGAAATTCTGTCTCAAAAAAATAAAGGTCATCGATACGAACAGCCTCAACATGCAACCCTGGCACGACTGTTCCAATGATCTATGGCTGCAAAACAAAGCACCCCAAACTCAGTAGCTGGAAACTACCACCATTTTCCACGCTCATAATTCTGCAATCTGAGCAGCGTTCAGCTGGGTGACCCTCCTCTCATCCTGTTGGTGGCTGCTCATGGGAGAATGTGAATGGCCAAGGCAAACAGTGTCTTGGAATTATTACAAAAATAATTTTGACCTTACACACCACCTGAGAGGGTCTCCAGGACTGACCCTCGAAGGGTCCCTGGAACACACTTTGAAGACTGCTGTTCTACCAATTTTTGGTTCTCCATTTTGAGACTGGACCATGGCTTGTTTGGGAGGAGGAACAGCAGCGAGTTCTTGGGAAACTCTATCTAAAGTCTTGGGGCTTCTGGGGAACTTTCATCGTTGTGAAACAGTGATCAGGAGTAAGGCAGGGCCCCGCCTGCTCAGAGAGCACTGAACTGGGTTTCTAATCTCTGCAGCTATTTGGCCTCTCCACAGTCCTCTAACGAGCACACTCCCGCTAAGGCACCATGTCCGAGGCAGAATTCCTATCATTTTGTTTCAGAGTATGTGGGATTTGTTTTGGGTCAATTTTTTTCTCATCAGACTTTAAAATTTCCCCAATCCAGCCCGAGCCTCACTCCATGTTAGATCTTCCATGACATGTACCATGGTTTCAAACTGTCTCTCAGCGGCATCGTCATTCCGTTTATTAAGAGAGGAAGGATTAAGCCATGCAGCTCTTATTAAAACCCACGGCAGTCACACTGCTTTGAAAATTTAGTGGTTAGCTAATATAATAGTCATAAAAGGTTTGGGGTTCTGAGGGCTTCCATAAACTTTGAATTTTAGGTGCCCTGAGATGCAATTTCTGAGCAATTTCTTTGATCTCTGGCTGCCCTGGTAAATCATTTATTAGGGCAGCCTTTTTAAACAGAACCCTCTCAACCTCTCCCACAAGATACATAAAATAATGTACTCTGCAAGCAGTCATCAGTTCCCTGCACTTACTGTATTCACTGATTACAAACCGATGGAGATGTTAGTTTTTTCAACCAATTCTTTTTATTCTCAGAAATTTGCAGAAGAGACAGTGATGATGGACCACGTGACACCAGACTGCAATTGCCTGAAGTTTCCAGAACAGGATGTGCTACACTAAGACTATTGCAGCAGTGTTGGCTTTTCTTTTTTTTTTTTTCTCACAGACCAAGATATTTACAACTCATAAAGTTTTCCAAGTTTTACTGGGTCCATCTCCGCCGTCAGTTGGTCACATCATTTTCTTGTAGCATCTTGCTTTTTCACTGCCCGCTTCCCCTGGTCACTGTAAGGCCTGTCCTCCCACTCTGTCTGCCATGACTTTTACGGATCCCAAGCGGAGAGGGGAATAGTCATCATCTATCGACAGCCACAGACCCCTGCCCCCAACCCACCACACACACTCGCCTCCCTGCTTTGTCTGAGGACTTCAAAGAAGTCAAAAGTAGCTGACATCCGGAGAAAGTGTAGAGATTTCTGGCTTCAAAAAATGTGTCACATCACGTACCAACTGTTCAACATGACATGAGAGGAGACATTTTGTGGAGAGAAGCCCCAGTGAAGGTTTGGAAACAACACATTTTCAAGTCTCCACCACTGTTATATTCAAGACCAAAAGTTCTAGTTTTATGGATTAAGAAAAACACTGGAGGCTGGACATGGTAGCTAATACCTATAATCCCAGCACTTTGGAGGCTGAGATGGGAGGACCACTTGAGTTCAGGAGTTGGAGACCAGTCCAGGTAACAGAGCAAGATCCTATCGCTCTCTCTCTCTCTCTTTTTTTTTTTTAAGAGATTTTAACTTAGTTGGCTGTTGTGGCACACACCTGCAGTCCTAGCTACTTAAGATGCGGAGGAGGGAGGCTGCAGGAAGCTATGATGGCACCACTATACTCCAGCCTGGGCAGCAGAGTGAGACCTTGTCTCCCCCAGCTCCCCCAAAAAAGGAATAAACAAAAGAGAAACTTTAAGTCATCCTGAAAAAAGTTACTCTCATGACCAATTTAAGTAACAATTTATGTCTTAAAATGAGGGAGAAAAACCTATTCCCAGATTTGTAAATGTGGGAGAAGGAAGACCTTTCTAAGCAAAGCAAGGCGCGCTAATGGAAGATAGAGATTGACAGATTTAGTCACATGGAAATAATGGTGCAGCACTGGCTATGTGCCTGCCTTAGCTGCTGTGCCGGTGTACGTGCTGAATTCCGGGTCACTCCCCCTGCATCCATGCATTCAGCAGAGGTTTGTAAATACCAGGGAGCTAGCCAGGATGGTGGTAAAGATCACAGATACTAGAATCAAACAGGCTCCACCACACGTAGTCTGTGACCTCAGGCAGGTCACCTAATTTCTTTGTGCCTCAGTTTTCTCACCTGGAAAATGGAACTGATAATGAAGATTAACTAAGATAATACAGGAGAAGTACTTGAAACAATGCCTAGCACATAACAAGGTCACAATAATGGTAGTTTTCATCATCATCTCTATTACCCTATATTAGATGCTGGTGCGAACTCAATTGCGTTCCCTCCAAAATTCCTATGTTGAAACCCTAACCCCCAGTAACTTAGAATGTGCCTGTATTTGGAGACAAGGTCTTTAACGAGGGGATCAAGTTAAAATGGGGCCATTAGAGCGAGACCTAAGGCACTATGACTGAGACTTACATGTCCTTATAAGAAGAGGTGATTAGGGCTGGGCGCGGTGGCTCACGCCTGTAATCCCAGCACTTTGGGAGGCTGAGGCGGGTGGATCACGAGGTCAAGAGATCAAGACCATCCTGGTCAACATGGTGAAACCCCGTCTCTACTAAAAATAAAAATCAGCTGGGCATGGTGGCACATGCCTGTAATCCCAGCTACTCAGGAGGCTGAGACAAGAGAATTGCCTGAACCCAGGAGGCGGAGGTTGCGGTGAGCCGAGATCGCACCATTGCACTCCAGCCTGGGTACCAAGAGTGAAACTCCATCTCAAAAAAAAAAAAAAAAGAAAAGAAAAGAAAAGAAGAGATGATTAGGACACACATGTATAAAGAAGACCATGTGGGCTGGGCTTGGAAGCTCACACCTGCACTCCCAGTACTTTGGGAGGCAGGTGGCCAAGAGGGCAAAACCCCGTCTCTACTAAAAATACCAAAAAAATTAGCCATGTGTGGTGGCAGGTGCCTATAATTTTCAGCTATTCAGGAGGCTGAGGCAGGAGAATCCCTTGAACCCAGGAGGCGGAGGTTGCAGTGAGCTGAGATTGTGACATTACATTCCAGCCTGGGTGACAGAGCAAGACTCTGTCTCAAAAAGAAAGTAAAAATAAAATAAATGAAGATCATGTGAAGACAGAGGAAACAAACGACCATCTGCCAACCAAGGAGAGAGGCTCAGAAGAACAACACTGCTGACACCTTCATCTTGGACATCTAGCTACCAGAATCTTAAGAAAATAAATTTCTGTTATTCAAGCCACCCAGTCTGTGGTGCTTTGCATGACAGTCCTAATAAACTAATACAGGTGCCTGATAGCTCCTCAGGCACGCGATGCCCGGTGATGAAGATGACAGCCCCAACGCCCTGTTCTTCTGGAGGCTCAAGTCTGGTAGAGATCAATAATGAACATGCAAGCCCAGCTAGGAACAATGTAATTTCAAGAAATGATGTGTGCTACAAAGAACATAGTAATGGTGACATGAAGGCAGCAGCGTGTATTTAGACTGGATGGTTGGAAGGACCTCTCACAGAGTGACAGGAGGAAACCAGCATGGGAACACTGGATCCACAGCATCCTGGGTGGAAGCAACCTGCTTGATCTGTTTGAGGAACTAAGAGGTGGCCGTTGTGGCTGGAGGGCGATGAAAGAGGGAGAGTGGCTGGAGAGGAACAGGGTCAGGTCACATAGGGCTGTAGGCCATGCAAAGACCTTGGATTCATATTTTAAAAGCTCACTCTACTGGGAGGGGAATGAGTGAGGGGCTGAAGTGGCAGCTGGGAAAGCAACCAGAAGGATGGTGACCTTGGACAGGGTAGGGGGTAGGGACAGAAAGAACAGGGATGGAGGTTTGCAGGACTTGCTGGTGTCTTTAATATCAAGTGGGGGCACAGGAATATCAGAGAAGGATTAAAAAGGTGCAAGGCATTTTCAAGAAATAGCTGCATGAAAGGTAATGCCATTTGATGATTTGGGGAAGACCACAGGGGCTGAGCGACTGGGTAGCAAGTTGGGGGTGGGATCCAGAGCCACATTGAAGCCAGTCCATGCCTGAGGTACCTCTTACACACGCCGGTGAGAATGTCAGGGAGCCTGTCTTTACAGGAGTTAGATGTCAGGGAGATGGAAGGTGGGGATACATATTTGTGATTCAGCCACACAGACAGGCGGGACCACTGAGGAAGGCACCAGAACAGAACGCCTGGGACTAGGACGAAGTCCTCTTAAGAGTATGAGAGGAGAAAACTAAGAAAGAGCCATCAAAGAGGTGGGAGGAAAAGCAGAAGTGCACATCCCCGAAGTCAAGAGGAAATGAGAGGAGTGACGACGCTCACGGACTAGCCATAATAATTGTGTCTGGGAACAAATGTGCGTTTGCAGCTGGCCTCCACACATGTGTGTGCACACAATCGTGGGGCTGTCTGTCAGTGTACACAGTTATAGAATCCCGTGTTTCCAGGGTTCGAGGCTCTTTTTTAAATTACATTTTACACATCAGTAAACTTGTAATGCAGGAACTGCTTTCTTCGGGTTATTTATATCCCTGGGTTGCAGAAGGATTTGTCAGGAAATAATATGAATGTTATTTATCTGACTGTTCAGCTTTATTGACTGCTACATTTCACATCCTTCAGTTCTTTTTGGCAGAGGAGTAAATAACACTGCTATTAACCTCTAACACCGGTATAAAAATAGGCAGTTATTAAGGGGTAAATATTACTTTGACGATTATTGCCCCAGTCTGCTTTCTCTGGGAGAGGTAATAAATAAGGCCTCTCGTGGGGTCCACAAAATTCCCAATTTTGTTGAGGGAGCTGGCGGTGCCTGTGGCCATGGGCTGTGATTTGGAGCCATGTGGAGCCTGTAGAAAATGCTGGAAGAGCTATTGCTCATTTCTGGAGGAAATCAAGCTAGCATTAATGCCCTGCCATGACTGTGCATGCAGGAGCTGAAGCTTTAGGTCCTAAGGTTTCCACTAGGAAGAATTAGAGACGGCTAAGACCCCTGTTAGCAGTGAGGCTGTGGAAGAGAGGGGGCAGGGCTCGGGAGCAGGTGAGTCTGTCAAAGCCCAGGGTTGTTACTTGAACCTGCTGCTGGGCCCACGCTATGGCTAGAGAAGCTTTGTACCCAGGGTTTCATCATGGCCATTCTTTAGCGATGGACAGGTTATCTGGCAGGATAACCAGAGGGAGTCATCCCATTCTGAAGGCGGGAGATGAAGAGTTATGGTAGCAGGTACAGAAAGTCTTGGATTAGAAGCCAAGAGCACTAAACTGTAGTCTCACCTCTAACCTTTACTTGTGTTACGGTCCTGGGCAAGTTATTTGCATTTTCATGCATAATGAATGAGGGGGTTGATCCACATGGTTTTCTAAGTTCTCTCCAGCTCAAAAATACTTTGTCAATGACCCAGTGAAGCCTAGCTGGAGACATGCACAAGGTGTAGGGAAAACACTGGTGAACAGTGAGCCAACGCCTAGTGATGTCTGCCCATACAGTGGACATGACCGTGCTCATCAGCCATGACTCCCTCACTGTTCTACCGGAAGCCCCAGCAGCAGAAGCGCCCACTGCTCAGGCGGGCCCCAGGCTAGAACTTGAACAGAGACCCCTTGGCTTTTCTCTGCAGCTCTGCCAGGGGCTGCTGTAACACTGGAAATCCTCGTACACTGTTTGTTCCAAGACTAAACGTTCTTGGCTCAAGACGCTTTTTGGCCTTGCTGTATCCTCTGATTACACGTGTAAAAACCTAGGTAATTTTTTCCTTATCTAGTGTGAACAAATGTTTGCAGCTCTCAGCCCTTTTATGATCAATGAAGCACTTTATTAATATTTTCCTCTGTTAAAGGAGGAACCCTAATGCTCTGTAGCTGTACATGTCACCCTTTTCTCCTAAATAGGAGTTAGTCAGTGCTCCTAGACTTTTTATTTTTTTATTTTTATTTTTATTTTTTTTTTTAAGACGGAGTTTTGCTCTTGCTACTCAGGCTGGAGTGCAATGGCGCGATCTCGGCTCACCGCAACCTCCGCCTCCTGGGTTCAAGCACTTCTCCTGCCTCAGCCTCCTGAGTAGCTGGTATTACAGGCACGCGCCACCGTGCCCAGCTAATTTTTTTGTATTTTTAGTAGAGACGGGGTTTCACCATGTTGACCAGGATGGTTTCGATCTCTTGACCTCGTGATCCACCCGCCTCGGCCTCCCAAAGTGCTGGGATTACAGGCTTGAGCCACCGCGCCCGGCCAGATTTTTTATTTTTAATTTTGTCAAAGCAAGAAGTAAATATTTTAGAATTGTTAAATATGTAAATAAAGCAAATAAAGTTGAAAAAGAAAAGGTGTTCAATCTAGACCTCGTGATTTAGGAACAGTTGGAATGTTTCATGCAGAATGAGAGGGATGCCTGCTTCATACTGCACAGGAGATGAACTCTGGAAGAGCTGCCTTCACATGAATGCACTCTAGGAGCCCACTATCTAATGAAAGCTTTGTGGAAGGAAACATCCAGCATTAATTTAATTTGTATGTTTGGGAAGTTTGGATTTTCACACATTAGCAATGTGGAGGCAGTGATTTCCAGTAAGGCCTATCTCTGCTTTTCTACATCTCAACTGTGCTAAAATTATCAACGGGGGTGTTGCTTAAGCTGTTTGTCTCCTTAAACAACACCTTGGAGAATGTGAACAACTTGGCATCTCTATTCTACTCTAAAAGCATGCAACACTTGAGACAGTTGTATCTACGAAACAACAGAAATACACACAAAAGAGTGAAATAGATAGTATTAGAGGCCTATTTGTTATAAATGGCAGCAGAATGGTTTGGAAATTCTGGCCTCCTTTACATTTTCCTGGAATTTACTATTTTATACTGCAGAGCTGGGTGCAGTGGCACTTGTCTGTAATCCCAGCACTTTGGGAAGCTGAGGCAAGAGGATTCCTCGAGGCTAGAACTCCCTGAGTTCAAGATCGACCTAGGAAACATAGTCACACCACATCTTTACAGGGAAAAAAAGTTAGCCGGGCATGGTGGCACCTACCTGTAGTCTCAGCTACTAGGGAATCTGAGGTGAGAGTATGGGTTGAGCCCAGGAGTTTGAGGCTGCAGAGGACCGTGATCATACCACTACACTCTAGTCTAAGTGACAGAGCAAGATTCTGTTAAAATACACGTACGCACACACTGCAGTATGTTAATAGACACTACCAGTATTTTCTGAAGGTTGTATATTACTGCATACGGACATTTTAAATCATTATGAGGGCCTCTTTAACTGTTAGTAATTCCTCAAATAACAAAAATGCACATTTTGGCAAAGAAAAAGAATTTTTTGCATTTAACAGTAGCATAGGGTATAGACACATGCCGCATCTATGTTTACATCGTACACACATATGATGGGAATGGAAAAAATGGAGAGCGAAAAAACAGAACCTGGAAAAATGATGAGAAGGGTTCACAGAAAGACTGGTTCAACCGGCAGAGGTGCGGCGCTCCCTTAATCACTGTATGCTCCTTTACTGATGAGGCTTCTGCAACCAACGTCGCCCAGTCACATAATGTCCGTGGTAGGATGAGACACCCGCTCTGTGAAGGCCATCTGAGAAGGTCGTAAGGCCCTACACTAACACACTGCAAGCGAGTCCAGCCCTTCCTGCCTAGACACAGCCCACTGATCAGGGCCGCAGGCAGTGTTCCCGCTGCTGTGTAGACTGTGGCTACAGAGGTCCTTGGCCTGACCTCCTCCTGAGAACTCTTTTCCTCCTGTCTCCCCATACTCCTTTTGCTACCAGGCTTGTCCTGTTCTTTCTAGCAACGAAACAAAGCTTGGTATGGCTGTGGCTCCTACTTGAAAATGAGCAGGGATGAAGACAAGGCTGTTGCGTTGGGGGGTGGCCCCTGACTTTTTTTTTTTATTGTGGACCATGAAGACCCTCCAAAGAGAACTCATTATACCGGAAGATGAAATCTAACACCCTGAGCTGTAAGCTGCTTGGGACCAGCGATTCTGAGGACAGGATGGTGTCTTTTAGCTAAAATCGTTTCCCGGCTGCCCCCTATTGGAATCATTGCGGGTGTGACGTAGGGCCGTGGTTTGGGGTCACAATATAAGGTAACAAAGCTAGTCAAGAGAAGAGGGAGAAATGTCGTGGGCTAGTTAACTGCACATGCCCCTAAGAACTATGGCAGGACTAGTGGACATATTTGCAGTGCTCTCTTTCCATGAGTAGGGACAGGACTGCAACACACCTGTGAGAACTGGCTCAAATCAGAGCTAGTGGCATCTGCATTGCGATTGCTGTGTAATTCAATTTGTACTCCAGGATGAGAGGCCCTGGAGAAATCAAGTCCCCATTGTCCAATCAGATGCTCCCCAGGACACATGGTGGCATCCACTTTGGGAGGCCAAGGCAGGCGGATCATGAGTCAGGAGTTTGAGGCTAGCCTGATCAACACAGTGAAACCCCATCTCTACTAAGAAAAAAAAATCAGCTGGGTATGGTGGCACGCACCTGTAATCCCGGCTACTTGGGAGGCTGTGGCAGGAGAATTGCTTGAACCTGGGAGGCAGAGGTTGCGGCGCACCGAGATGGTGCTACTCCAGCCTAGGAATGTTGACCACACAGCAGAACAACCCAGGGAAATTTAAAAATTCCTGATGCCTCGGTCCCATTCCTAGAGAGGTCTGCACTTATGATCCAGTTACAGGTATGTTTTAGTTTATGCAGCAGAAATATTTATGAAAGATAATCTGCAATGAGATGCTGAACCATATTTTCATAGCTATACTAACATTTCAAAAGCCCTTTAAGTCTATGCCTTCTGTTAATATTTTATGTCATATTAACTTAAGACATACTTACTATTTTAGGAATCTTTTGTTGTAAAGCACCTGTTTATGACATAACAGTCCCATCTAACTTTTCCGAGATTAAATTTTCATACACTAGGCTTCCTTGACATGAAGGTTTATCAGACACCTCACATGCACGTTGCAGGACCTTGTCACTTAAGTGTCACATTCTCATATTTGAATCTTAAACCCAGACATCATAAATTCTCCCCTTCTCCCTGTGTGCCTGCAAATGTCCCTCTGTTAGTGCTCCTTCTTTATGTGCTTTGCCACAGATGGTGTTCTGTGGTCTATTTATTTCCCTCCCACCAGACGGTATGCTCCTTGAGGAGTGAGACAACGTGTGAGCGTCTCAATGTCATGTCCATACAAGGTGCTCAACAAATGCTTGCTGAGCGCATGATGGGTGGCCGGGCATGCAAAGGAATGGTGCCAAAGGGAGAAGGTGAGGGTCAGGTGAGCGAATCTCCCCAGACTCCTCCTGCCTCCCACCTTCTCTCTCTGCTGGACTCCACAGCAGTGGCCCTGCTCCTACGGAGGGGTGCTGCTGTCATTCACCTGTGGGCACAGGCTTCAGTCTGTGGAGCGCTTGTTGATACTCACTCAGGGGCCTGAGTTTTCCCTTTCTATTGTGTACAGTGGGATTGTCACTTTCTCTCTCTCTCGGAGAAGAGGGGAGGCGGAGGGGGAAGGAACTTCAAAAAGGAGAAAAGAAGACAACCCCCCCCCCAACATTCCATCTTTCCTCAAACGTGTCCAAAGAAGGCACCCAAATAGGAAAGACCCAGCTGAATCAAAATAACTGTGCTAGAATTTGTGGCTACAAAGTCCATGTGGCTAACACTTCCTCTGACTTGACCAGGCAGAATTACGTCATCAATAAATGGGGAGTCATTTCAGGACAAAGCTGGGATGATGATCAAAACTGCTGCTTCGCACAAATTTGCTTTAGAAGTTAGTGCTTTGCATGTCATAAACAATACTTACTGATCGAAAGAAAGGGAAGGAAAAAAGAAGGAAGAAAGGGTGGAAAGAAGGACAGGGGGATGGAGAGAAGGGAGGAAGGGATTTGTTCTTACACTCAGAACGTGTTTTTGCCCATGACACCAAGTGTTGCACTACAAGGAAAAAAGTGGAAAACACCCTGTGGTGGAAAACTACACAAGAAGGGACGAGGAGAATAACTTATTCTCTAAATAGCTGGCATAACAGAGAATCTCACCAAACGGCGGGTGCTGCTTTTGGCAAAGAATATGTTTGTACTGGGTTGTAGAGAGGAGGCTAGGAGAGCAGGGTCATCCCAACCTTCTGGCTTGACTGATGGAATTCAACTTTGCAGTGTGGGAAACAGAAACTCGTATCTATGTTTTTCATTAATGTCTCATTCCATCATTGGTCCTTTTCTTGTTAATAATTTTTACCATGTAGTTAATGACTGGATTTTCCATTTGAAATGACACACTTTCCGCCATCTCAAGTGTGGCTTCATTTTCTTGGTTGGTGATACAACCCTTATACGAAACAACAGAGCACTCCTCTTTGCCTTTGCCACGTTATTTCATGTTTCCTTTTCTACCTCCAAGAAATATCAGAGGATCAGGCAGAAGCAAGGTTGAAACAAGCACTGACTGGACATTGAGAAATGGGAGAAATGCCCAAAGAAAAGTCTAGAAAGTCTTCTAATCAAGGCAGCCATGCGTCTCTCACATCTGTGCTTCCCCCTCCTCTCACACCTGATTGTGTGTGACCCTGCAGTAGGACCACAGGAAGTGACGCGAAGACCCAGGGAGCCTCAGGGTACCAGCTGACCTCAGACATGAGGGAGAGTTTGAGCACATGTCCCCCATCCACACCTACACCCTCCAATCCATTCTGTCGGAGTACAGGCCTGATGCCATTCAAGCCTCCGTTGCCCCTCCTGCTCCCATTCAAGCCTCCGTTGCCCCTCACATGCCAGCCCTCCATAACATCTTCTGCCCACTCAGCTTCATCCTTCAAAGCCTCCTTGTCAATGAAGAGCAAGAATTCTTCTCTAAGTTTCTCAAATCCTCCGCTCTCTGCCCTGCCTCAAGTCCTTCACTCCTGAGCTTCTGTAGAGAAAGCTCGGCTCTTTTCCAGCTGACTCTAGTTGAAGTACCATGTCCTGAAGAAAACTTTCCCTAACCCCCCAAATTAGGTGGGATACCCCTGCTCTATGTACACATACCACTCTGTACTTCTGACTCCCGGGGCTTATGATATTGGAAATTCATGGATTCATTGGCAAATTCATTTCAGTGTCTATTTTGCTCACCAGATTGTAAGCTGCACAAAAGCAGAGTGCATGTATCTCCCACTCAGCATTATAAAACCAGCCCAGCACCTCATGCATAATAGGCCCTCAGTAAACATCGGCTGCCGTTGTTGTTGAATAAACAAGTCAATAAAGTGGCATTTTGATCCCAATGTTGGTTTCCACAGTACTGCCCATTTCTCAGGATGTATCTTGGGCTCTGAGCATGTTCCCAGCAAGGAAAAGCAGCTATGATGGTAACAGAAGATCAGAGACTGAGATACAAAGGAGCCTTTACATACAGCACAAAAGAAAAACATAGCTTTAGAATCATGGAAAAATATGAAGACAGGGAGAAGGAGCAAGAAATAGTAAGCGCAGCAAGTATAAGGAGCCCAGCACTCTGACTCTGTGCCATCATGGGGCCTCTGAGGAGCCCCTGGGTGGGGCCTGCTGGAAGGGTAGAGAGGGAAGGATTCTGGCCAGTGGCAGAGGAATAGCTGGGAGCCTCTGATATTAGCACAACAAATTCATTCATCCAGGTCAGCTCAGGCTAAGTCCAGAGCCACATTTAGATGCTAGAGAAAAGGTGGACTTTCCTAAGGCCGAGAATAAAGAACTGCTGCTAGCGAGAGAGGTGGCAAGGAAGAAAGAAAGTGAACTGTAGAGATCTCTGACTTTAATAAAATCATGAGCAAAATGAATTTATGCGACTAACAGGCCAGCAGTGGTGTCAACGTTAAAAGGCCATTTGTTTTTCCATATCACAAAATGCAAATTACTAAATTTGCAATGTGAATACTTTATTGAACTCTAAAAATTCTGAATTCTTTAGACTGCTCTTTTCCTCTTCCCAAAAAGCTATTTTAAAAGCTCACATTAGAATATTTTATAACTCTTTTATCCCTCCTGAACATCTGTGAACTGGAAAGAATATAGTATATTACAGAAACAATCCATTTAAAGAAAAACAATTAAAATGAAAACTACTTCCATTTCTGTGGCATAAAACTCTAATTCTCTCTCCTTTGCAATTTTATTACCAACCTGACATGATATAGTCACAGCTTCACTTACACACAACGTTAATTTCACTCATACGCTACTTAATCTTCAAAACATTGCAGAATAACATTTTTCTTTAGTAATTTATCATTTACTATGATAAGGCAATGTGTTTAGAGGATGTTAGAATTTTTTTAAAGTTTGCATTTATCTCAGTCCTGAAATGTGCTCTGGGTGCTATTAAAATATATCATTTATACACTTTCACATTTAACTATATTAACTATACCTTAACTAGACATTTATTAAGAGCAGCATATTTATTTCCCATTCAGGACTTTTTAAATCTGCAAAGTCAGCTTTATGGAAATGAGCAATTTTTGCCAGCTTTACGCTGTGTAATAGGTTAAACTGAGCAGAAACCCCCGGGCTCCATTGTAGTGGGGTACACAATTGCATATCTTTTCTGAGCTTCCTTAAATCATTTTCTGATGCAGAACTTCTTATCATTCCACCAGTTGCCAGTGATATGTTATGAACTCTAAATAAGCTCATGACAGCTCTCCATTCACTCATTCATCATTTATCAACTATCTTCTATGTATGGAGATTAAAAGATGAACACATCTGACTTCGAGATCCTCCTCTTGAGGTAAATAACGAAAGCATAATGTCCTCTTGTTAATTTTATTCTTACTCATATAAAAATATGACACATGTACACATAGCTTTGAAAGCTTTCCAAAGGCCAGCACTTTCCAATTTTACCCATTTCTTTGAGTTTTTACCTTTATAGTTTTGAATACTACATTTCTACTGCTATTTTTTTTATTTTTCAGTTTTATTCTATGTTTTTGAGATGGAGTCTTGCTCTGTCACCCAGTCTGGACTGCAGTGGCGTGATCTCAGCTCACTGCAACTTCCACCTCCTGGGTTCAAGTGACTCTCCTGCCTCAGCCTCCTGAGTAGCTGGGATTACAGGCATGTGCCACCATATCCAGCTAATTTTTGTATTTTTAGTAGAGACAGAGTTTCATCATGTTGGCCACCTGACTGCAGGTGATCTGCCCACCTTGGCCTCCCTAAGTGCTGGAATTACGGGTGTGAACCACTGTGTCCTGCCATGATTTTTCAGTTTTTGATAGCATCTATTGATTCTCAGTTATGAAAGATACTGGTTTTATTTTCTTATACTGTCTCCTTCCCACACACACCAAACACTTACCCTCCCCTTGAAAACCCAGTATATATAGTATTATGTCAAGTAAGTAACTATCAATCACCATGAAGTCTTCGTGGTAGAATATAATTCCATTTCCTTTTGTTGTATAGCTGTTTGCTTTCCCTGGAGATTATAATTGCTTTGTTTTCTCATTTGTATAATGGGACCTTCAATCCTGACAGAACTGTAAAATCTCCTCTGCGTATGTTCAAGTACACTAGGTTGTCTATCAGCTGCTGCTGCTTCTACTTCTTTAACAACTAGAGAAATACTTCCTGAAAGATCATGTTTTCCTTTAAGACATCAGCCTTGGAGTCTTTGTTCCCTGCTACCATCTGGACTGGTTGCTCCTTAGGCCTGTTACCCTGTCAGGCTGAGACTTCCCTGTAGTCTCCGCCTGGAACTGTCCTTTAGCTCTCTCCTGTGCTGGATCCGTTTCCCCAATCCTAGGTCTTTTTCTTTCTTGACTTCTACCCGGTTTTGGTGAAGTCCATCCTCCAGCAGCGTCCTGAGGAGGGTGCATGAGGGGCACAAGATGCCTGGGAATCCTGAGTCTTTCTAGGGAGCCCTGGCACAAATAGCTCATTTCTAATTAGCTTCTCCCCTCTGGGCCTAGGTTGCAGCCATCAAAACTTTGTTGAAATCTCTTGTCTGCTGCTGTCTTCTCTCTTGTTATTTTAGTCTCTGTGAGTTTATGTCTTTTATATTATTTTAGAGGCATTTCTGCAGGGAACGGAGATTAAACACATGGGTTTCATTTACCATACTTAGCCTGCAGTATAGTCATTTCCTTTTATAATACTAGAATTTCATCCTGCAAATATGACTATTCCTCTATTCTTTCATTTACTCAAATATAGAGAGCGCACCTACTATATGCCAAGTATTATTCGATACCCTAAAGATAGTGCACTAAACAAAAGCAACAGAATTCCTTACCCTCACGGAGCTTACATTCTAGAGGGCGGGAAGGAGGGACAATAAACAAAATGATGACTGAAATATACCGAGTGACTTAGGGCAAACCTGAGAAGATTGATATTTACCTTAAATTGGGTCTTTTTAGACACAGGGTCTTGCTGTCATCTAGGCTGGAGTACAGAGGTGTGATCATGGCTCACTGCAACCTCGACTTCCTGGGCTCAAGCAATCTTCCTGCCTCAGCTTCCCAAGTAGCTGGGATTATGGGCACAAGCTACCACACCCAGCTTTTTTTCTTATTTTTTATTTTTGTAGAGGTGGGGTCTCATTGTATTATTCAAGCTAGTCTTAAACTGCTGGCCTCAAGTGATCCTTCTGCCTTGGTCTCCCAAAACGCTAGTATTACAGGCATGAGCCACTGCACCTGGCCTAAAATATCCTCCATTTTGTATCCTATCCTTTAGTTGTATCTTGTGCTTGTGCTTCTAATTAGAAACAGGCTGATGGAAACAAACACTGCAATGTTCAGAACTAACACTTCTAACATATTCCCAAGTCGCATTTCCCTGTTCCGTGTGTTTTATAATCTTTATTTCATCTGCTAATTATAACAACATAAATCATAGACTGTGAGCCTAGCTTGCAATACAGCTTAATTGGATGCAATATGTTTTCAAAAGAAAAATTCAAATTCATTACGATTTGAAACTCCATTTTGTTTTAGAGGAAAGTCCCAGTTTTCTGAGCACAGGCGTGTTTATTGCAGTATCACTTTGTTCAGTTTCAAAAGCTGAAATTTTAGGGGAGAATAGGAGTGGACAGGAATAGACCTTTCAATGCTAATATCACCCATTTCTAGGTAGCCAGATGAGGAAGGAGGAAAAAACAGCAGCAACAGTGAGAGGAATTTGGGCCAGAGGTGGATTGAAGCTGCAGAGCCCCTACTAAAACAATGATATGCTAGTGGACATGTGAGAATTTGATGGATGATGCTAAGAGTCAAATAAAAGTGAATTAACACAAGCAGTGAGCGATGTGGAGGAACCAGCAGGTAGGGAGACGGGAAAAAAAGTCAACATGGAAAACTTTGAGCAGCAGTAGGCCAGAAAGAGCAAAGGAGGGGGGCGGGGTGGGGGGGGAAGAACAGCCAAGGCTCTTGGGACGATTCCATGGCGATTCCTAAATGTTGAGCTAAAATTGGCTGCTTAGATGAAGTCATCATTACCAGTTCAGTTTAAATCTTTTTACAGAGGAAATTAAGATGTTGTAAAACCATTTAAAATGTTACTTATTCTATTTCTCTATCCTTCCTTTTCTTTAGAAACCGAGGGTGAAGTTTCATATAAACATGAATCAAAGAAGTAAAATGGACCAAATGGACCCTGGGGAATCACCTGGTCCAGGTCCCCTTTTTTTTATGCTTTAGGAACTGAGGTCCAGGTTAATTTGGCCAAGGTGAACACCACAGTCTTTTCTAGTTATTCGCAGCTCTCCCACTAGGCAGGTTGGGTCTGATTTGCTGATGGTGTCCCTGCCATCAGCCAGCACTCGCCCAGCCCAGCACATCTCAAGTGCTCAGTAACATTTTTGTTAAAGGAGAAATTGCAACTCACTGTTTCTATTTGGAGTTACTCCTCAATGGCCTATCTTACAAAAGACTGTCCTGTTCCCTCTGACTCATGATTTCTAGCACACAAAGCACTAATGGTTACTAACAGGGAAGAAATGTCTGCAGTGTGACAACTGAAATTTAAGAAAGTGTCGCCTATCAGTCAGAAACAGAGCCCTCCAGAGACCGCAGTTCCAGGGATCTGTGGCACCCGTCCCCCACCACACAGAGGTGGCCCCCCAGGGTGCCACAGTGCCCCTCTGTGAGAGCTGCTCATCCACAGAGCTGGCCAGTGAGTCATGTAACTTTAGGTTCATTACCTTATTTTTTGATAACTCCATGTTTTTTTCTGTTAACTGGAAGTCCATGTTTCTAAGTCCTAAGGAGTTACTACGTACACTTAATACAGAATTTTGAAAGCTGGCAGAGAAACAGACCTAAGTCTCTGATTGAGCACAAATGATGAGACAGCACTGGTCAGTACTGTTTTCAATTTGGTCCCTGCCAATCATTGACAGATAGTAATGTGTTGTGATCAGGTGAACACGTAAATGTACCAAGCAGCAGATACCCGCACACAATCCTATTGAAACAGCACAACAACCTTCTAAAATAATGTCATTATACTCTGTCCACAGCTAAAGGAACGAAGGCTTGGCCATGAAAAAGCCTTTCTCAAAAGCATGCAGAAGCTCAGGTTCTAACCAAGGGTTCAGTCTGACTCCAGCACCCTTCCTATACTCCATACATTCCCACGAGCAGGAATTCAGTCCGCTTGAAAAAATAACCAGGGCCAAGCAGGTGGCTTTGGGGTTCGGAGAAAGATTTACAGACCCTTTGGAAAGGCTGGTCTTTAGAATTGGCAAGATCTGTCCCGAGCTTTTCTTGGATGTCTCTTTGACCAAATATATCACTATTTAATCTATACAGTGGTGTTTTAATGGACAGAGCTCTTACCTGTAATAATTTTCTTTGAACTCATATGTGCTAAGAAATGCCAATAAACTCAGTTGAAGTAATTTCTTACCCACAGCACATGCATTTGCACAGAAGGACCCTAGATCTTAGAAACAAGAGAACAGCCCACAGTGTCTGCACGAAGCAGCCATTACATGCAAAATGGCCGTTTGAAAAAGAAAACATTTGACCCTTCCATTGATTAAACTTTCCTTCCAAGTGCCCTTCAGGGAGTACTGAGCTGGTTGCCAGGAAACAGAGATTCTTTTCTGGAATCAATTTTTGCCATTCTAAGTGACTTTGAGTATGTCACTTATTGGAATCTTGGTTCCCCATTTACAATGGGTATTCTTCCTCTCAGGCTTCCTCCACCAAGAAATCTCCAAAGATTACATTCAGAATATATCTATAAAGAGTTACAAGATTATGGCTAGGCAAGGTGGCTCAGGCCTATAATCCTAGCACTTTGGGAGGCCAGGGCAGGCGGATCACGAGGTCAGGAGTTCAAGACCAGCCTGACCAATACGGTGAAACTCCCTCTATACTAAAAATACAAAAATTAGCTGAGTGTGGGGGTGCATGCCTGTAGTCTCAGCTACTTGGGAGGCTGAGGCAGGAACATTGCTTGAACTCGGGAGGTTGCAGTGAGCCGAGATCATAACAGCCTGGGCAACAGAACAAGATTCTGTCTCAAAAAAAAAAAAAAAAAAAAAAAGACTTACGAGATTATTACAAATATATGAAACAATGATTTTTTTTAATTGTACATTATAATGGAGCTATTTTCAAATATGTCATTTAAAAGATGCTGAGTGATAGCAGTTGAAATTGCTAAAAATATTATCCACATTAATTCTACATAAATGTGAAGCCTTCCTTGTGGTTAAGATGTGTTTGAGGGAGCCTGGAGTCCTGGAACAAGCTTGGGTGAAGTGATTGAAATTCATTAGTTGTGTGATGTCATTTACTAGCTCTGTGACGAAGGGCCAGTGTCTCTGCCCGCCCGGGGTCAATTCGTTACTCGAAGTGAGAGCTTGGGTGAGATCATCTTAAAGGTCCCATATAACCTTTCTCTTATCCTGTAATTGTGTCACTTCTTTCTGATCACACAAAAGTATATAAAGCCCTTGGCCTCAAGTATTTTATAGTCCAGAAGGGGACTTAATAAACAGGTAAACAAATGAATGAGTAGCATCGGGACACATTGTGATAACTGCCATGAAGAACTGGACTAATGGTAATGACGGAGTACAGAGCTGAGAGGGATAATAAGGCAGGAAGGTGCGGAGGGCAACAGGGAGTCTTGCTAATTTACCTCATTTTTCATAGCAGTGTGTCGAAAAATATTGCTTGAAGTTGACAAAAGAAGTTTTCAACATATTAAAAGTTACTGGGGGCCAGGAGCAGTGGGTTACACGTGTAATCCTGGCATTCTGGGAGGCCGAGGCGAGCAGATCACTTGTGGTCAGGAGTTTGAGGCCAGCCTGGCCGACATAGTAAAACCCCGTCTCTACTAAAAATACAAAAATTAGCCCCGCATGGTGGCAGGTGCCTGGAATCCCAACTACTTGGGGGGCTGAGGCAGGAGAATTGCTTAAACCCGGGAGATGGAGGTTGCAGTGAGCTGAGATGACACCATTACACTCCAGCCTGGGCAACAGAGTGAGACTCATAAAAAAAAGTTACTGGGGTATCCTTAGAATAAAACCCAAAATGTCAGCCTTAAAAACTAGTAGAAAATAGATACATTTACTCAGAGCTTAAAGCAATAAAACCTAAGCAATAGAGCAAATGATAAAAAAAGAAAGAGTAAAATAAGTTATAAGATGACATAAGTAAAAAAAAAATAGTTAAGCAGGACATGTAAATGGGAAACTCTCCTTTTTAATAGAAAAATACTTTCAGATTGATTTTTAAATATAGATCAGCCACATTACACATTCAAGAAATATATCGATAATAAAATTACTTGGAAAGGTTGCTAGTAAAAGGTAAAGCAAAGACATGGAAATTAGGTACAAGCAAAAAAAAAAAAAATCGCAAGGATCATGATATTCAATTCAAAAACATACCATACAAAACAAAGATGGACAATTTATAACAGTAAACATATAATTTGGTGAATTTTCATGTAGCAAATAGCATTACTTCAAAATGCATAATAGAAAAACTGGAATAAAGACAAAGAGAAACAGACAAAAAGGCAATTGTGGTGAGAAAATTTCAGTCACTTTTTCAGGCCATGACAGATTAAGTAGACAAAAAAGAAAGCTAATGACAATTTTAATCCCACAGTTAACAGGGTGGAGTGTGTACACACATGTGTGTATATCTGTATCTGTACATATCTATGCCTCTAAACCCTGGATATAAAGAAATGCCTATTATCTAATTGTCCTTGAAATATTGATCAAAATAACCAGATTTATAAGAGACAAAAATAATCTTAACCACCTGGAAACTGAGAAATTCTAGCTTTAAGTCTTGGTCTATAGAAGAAATTAAAACAAAATTTTAAATGCAATCTCTAGAAAATATTGATAATGCAAGAATCATGTATCACAATCTTTGGGATACTGCCTGTCACCTCATGGTTATACCTACTAGTGTTGCAAAACAGAAAAGAATGAAAATAATTAATATGAGCAGTCAATCTGGCAAGTTACAAAAATGATAATAAATATAACTAAATATGACAAAAGGGATTAGTTTTTTTAGATGGAACTAAAAATAGATCCAAAAGATGGTACTTGGGATAAAGAAAACAATAAAATAGATAACAACCATTGCCAACCTAGTCAAGTTAGAAGATGAAACAACATATACAAAATTAGAAGTGGGTAGGGGAAGTAACAGCAAAAAGCAAATGCTAAAATAAAACAGAAAACTCACAAACAAATCCATGAGCTGCTTCTCTGAAGACAAAACAGAACAGAAAAACTCCTGGCTAAAATAATTAAGAAAAAAATAAGAATGTAAGCCAATACAAAATCAAAATAGTACATAGGGAACTGTTTTGTATGTATACAAAACAAAATAATTTTGAGATACTCAGCTCTACTGAAATAAAGCTGAAAACCTGGATGGTTTGTTTTCTAGAAATGGATGGTTTTCTAGAAAAACAAACTACAAAAACCAACCATAGAATTTACAGAAAAATCTAAATAACCAATGATTAGAGAAAAAAATAGCGTACATCATCAAAAATCCAATTCGCTCAAAAGCACCAGAATAAGACACTTTCATAGGTGCCAAGAAGGTCTTAAAGAAAAGATCTTTCCAGGACTACTTAAATTGTTCCAGGCCACAGTAAAAGAAGAAAAACTTTCAAATTAGTTTTTGAAGCTAAGGAGATAATAATTCCAAAACTTGACAGTGATAATATACACATAGAAAAGCTATAGTCCAAAGTTATGTGTTAATATCAAGGCAAAAAAAAAAAAAAAAAAAAGTGTTAGCAGACAGAATCCAGTACACTTTAAGAGAATGCTATCTCTTATCAGAATTTCAAAGACTGCTGCTGAGAGTAGCTGGTGAGAGTATAGATTCAGGAGCCAAACTGCCTGTATTTAGATCCCAGGCCTGGTACTTACCAGATATAGGATCTTGTACACATAATTATTTAACTTCTCTGTGCTTTAGTTTTTAGTTTTCTAATTTTTCTTGTGGGGTTAATTATAGTATATGGGGAGGGTTCCATGAATTAACACATGTAAAGTGCTTAGAATAGGGCTTGGCACGAAGTAAACACAGAATAAATACTAGCTATTTCCAATATTGGAAAAAGCCATAACTATAGTTTACCATCCTAATAGAGCAAAAGAGAAAAATGATAAATCACTTCCCTGGATGCTGAAAAGTCATTTAATTATCTAACATTCATTGTAAAATTTTTATCCAACTTTTAACAAAATATTATGTGGATGCTTTCATAACATATTAACTCAATAACATAACAAGATCATTCACCAAATCCTGAATCATACACAATGGGGAAGCCCTAGAAGCTTTCCTAATTCACGTCAGGAGCAAGACCTAGATGTCCATTCTTCCCGCTATTATTTGACAGTGTTCTAGATGTAGTAGCCATTACAACAGAATAGGTGAAAGAAGTAAGTGGAAGCATGGGGAGAGGGTGGGCGAAATTACCATTTGCAGAGAGCACAAAAAGATAATCAATTGAAAAATTACTATAGCAGGTAAAAGAATTCAGAAAATTGATGGGTATAAAAATAAGATGCAAAATATACACAAGTTAGAAAACAAAATGAAAAAAATACTCATTTATAATAAGAAACTGAAAAATAGCCAGGAATGAACTTAATAAGAAATGTAGAAGTTCCGCATGAAGAAACTTTCAGATGCCACTAAAGGGCACCAAAAAAACCTGAACAAATGGAAATGCTAACCTTGTTATTGGATGGAAAGACTTAATAATCATAAAAAGTCAATTCTTCTTAAATCAATCTAAACAGATCTATTTAATGCAATCTCAATAGACATACCAACTTTCAATTCCAGACAGATTTTCAATTTTCTATACAGAAGTAAACATACTAGCGTGTCTAGAAAACTCTGAGAAAGAAGAGTAATGAAGGATACTTGTCCTACCAAATGCTAAAATGCATGATAAATTTGCTCTATTCCTTATAATGAGATTTTGGCAAATGAATAGACTCATCAATGGAATCAGCACAGATTCCACAAATAGTACACTCAAGTTCAAATGAGAATTTCGTTTACAACAGTGACACTGTATATCAGGAAAGAGTACATGACATAAGCAGTGTGGAGACAAACGGACGACCATTGGGAAGCAAAATAAAGCTGTATCAGTACTTCTCTCCTTACACAAATTAAATGTTAGAAAGCAATCACAAGACCATAAACCACAGAAGTGTTAGAAGAAAGCGAGGAATATTCTTTTTCATTTGTAATAATCTTCGATTGGGGAAGCCCTTTGACATAAACCCACAAGTCCCTAAGAAAAAGCATGATTATATTTAACTATATAAAAATAAAAAATAGCTCCATGGCATAAACACTTTAAATGGAATTAAGAGAAACAACAAAATGGGGAAAAATATTTAAAATTCTTACAACAGAATATACATGTGTGATAGGCAAAGGCTAATTTCTGATATGTAAAAATAACCTACAAAAAAGTTCAAAAACCAATAGAAAAATGCGACAAACGATATAAACAAACTTCAAAGAAACACAAATGCTACTTACATATATGAAAAGGTGCTCAATGACACAAGAAGATAAGCTGGGAATTATAAGTGTGCAATAGCATTATTTTTGCCTATGAGGCAAAAACTTAAAAGCTTGTCAACACACTATACAGGTGAGCATATATAGGGAGTCACTGGCACTCTTGAACATTTTTGACAGGAGTGAGAATTGGTACAACCTCCAGAATGCAATCTGTCAAAATTTAAAATAAGCAAACCTGGGCCCAGCACGATGGCTCACACCTTTAATCCCAGCACTTTGGGAGGCTAAAGCAGGCATCACCTGAGGTCAGGAGTTCGAGACCAGCCTGGCCAACACAGTGAAACCCCGTCCCTACCAAAAATATTTTTAAAAAAAATTAGCCGGGTATGGTGGCACACACTTGTAATCCCAGCTACTTGGGAGGCTGAGGCAGGAGAATCACTTGAACCCAGGAGGTGGAGGTTGCAGCGAGCTGAGATTATGCCACTGCATTCTAGCATGGGTGGCAGAGCGAGACTCTGTCCCAAAAGAAAAAAATATATACACAAACTTTGGCCTGGCAACTTTACTTCTGGGAAAACTTGTAGTTGCCAAAATAATGAAAGATATATTTACAACACTGCCCAATGTACACAACTCGAAGTAGTCAAAAAACCATAAACAGAGAAGTGATTAAATAATTTATAGTATATCCTTATAAAGAAGTATATGTGCTAATTTTAAGAAACCCCAAGATATGTCATTAAGTTAAAAAAAAAAGTGTGTGTGTGTGTGTGTGTGTGTGTGTGTACAAATAAATGTTTGGAAAATCTTTGAAAGGTACATATGCAACTACTATTGGTGGTTATTTCTAGGGAAGAATTGTTACATACTATTGTGTGCTATGTAATTTTTTTTTTTACTGTGTAAATGTGAGGAATACTAAATGGTAATTTTTAAAATGATGAAACAAAAATAAGAAAGACTCAGAAATTATTTTATAAGGGATTCTAAGTACATGAAAGACTGTCCTACCATGGACAGTGGCCAGCCATTCTCAATTTTCACAGACAACATCTTCTCCAACAAAAGGAAATAGATTTAAAAATAAATATATATTTTTTGATTGGAGAAAAAGAATAATTTCCTGGTGGAGGTGAAGGAGAGTTGTAACATCCTCTGAAGGGCTTTGAAAGGAGGGTTTGAGTCTGGGGTTGGTGGTAGGTGACTGGGGGGAGGCCTACTTTCCACCCCTGGATGCTGTGACCCTCTTTCCAGGAGCAACACCTTTCTGCTGGCTGACAGTTTAATGAGCATTTTACCCAAGGCATTCACGCCAGTAGGAAATGCTGTTACATTTACAAGTGCCCATTAGTTAAAAGTTCTCAGAGCCACAGTAGACTCAGCACTGCGTAGGGTTTCCACTTGGGACTTCCTTTTGCTTCCAGTGTTGGGGACCAGTCCAAAAAGGGCCATACCTCTGGGAGCTTCTATGTTCTCTCAAGCATTCTAAACAGCCATGGGGACAAAATCTTGAGCTCCTCATAGTTGATAAATTATAAAACCCCACCACTCTCCCACAGAGAGCTCCAGCTTCTAAGGTAAAAATGTGGTTCCCTCCATAAATGAATGATCCAGGATACTTCAATGATGAGGGGGAGCACACTGAGAATAAATAAACTAAGCCAGAATAGGAGGAAAGCCAACTGAGTCCAGGTCGCAGCCCTTGGTCTCTGCTGCAAAGCGTTCTCCATCATTCATCCCCTTGGTCAGTGCTTCTCAAACTCTGGTCCCTGGACCAGGGGCATCAGCATCATCTGGAAACTTGTCAGCAATGCAAATGATCAGGGCCTTCTCCAGAACTGCTGGATCGGAGACTCCTGAAGCGTGGCCCTGCAATCTGTATCTGAGAAGCTCTCAAACAAAGCCAGTGCTCAAGTTTGAGAACCACTGCTTTAGGCTTCTGGAAGAAGACCCCCAACAGGAGTGAGCACCGGCTGGACTCTGTATCCTTCCCTTCAAGGGAACCCAAGGTGACATTTCAGCCTCATGGTGCCTCTTAGCTCTGGCTATTCATTGACTACCTGCATACCCTAAAAGGAGCATCCTCTGATGATACTGGTGACCTCACAGAAGGCACAGCCATTCCGACTTCTATGCCTGGTGTGGACACATTCTAGAATTGTCAAGGGAAGCAAGGTTGGCCCTATGGTCTTATGCTATGAAATACCTAGCATCCCAAGTATATGCCACTGACTTTTAGGGCACTAAATATCATTATTAAGGGCTAGAACCTTGGTAGTTCAAAAATCTGTTAGGATGTTACCTTAAATAAAATCCTTAAAACCCTGGCAACCATGTCAGTTTGCAGATTGCTGCTTCCTATTCCCTATCATCGTTAGGATTCAGTTGTCGTGGGAACTAAACAGGATTGGGGCAGGAGATGATAGGAGCGGAAGCCATACCCTACCACTGCAGTTCTGGTTCTGGGAGTCAGTAAATGTTCTTATTGTTGAGGCCAATTTGATTTGAATTTTCTGTTATTTGCTGCTGAAACATCCTACTGATAGTGAGGGTTATTATACCTTTGTGTGTATGAGGAAACTGAGGCACAGAGAGGCTTGGCGACTTTGAGATCAAACTTTGTGACTTTGTGTAAATGTTAAGACCACAGCTCTGCAGTGCAACACCACATTTTTACATCAGAAATCTGCTGCCCAAAGTACGCTGGGATAATTCACGAGATTAGGAACTAAGGACACCACCCACCACAGCATCTTTACCTTGAGTAGCACTCAGCAAGGCTGAATTTAGAGCAAGCATTCAGAAGCAGCTCTACTCGCTGAGGCCCTGTGATGGGAAACCAGGGTTGTTTTGAGGCTGCAAGCCTCCCTCTCCAATCCCATCTAGTGAAGTTACAAATTGGGGCTGCTTGGCGGATAGCAAATCAAGTTTCAAGGTTACAGACAATAGAGAAAGGAAAAAGGTAAATGGGAAATCATTTATCAAGACCATATTTAAAAGAAAAAAAAAAAGCTCAGGTCAAAGATGTAACACAATCTCTTAGCTATATTCCCCACTGGTGTTGGCAGAATCTCAGGGCATTGTGAAATTTAAATTCCATTTTCAATGGGTTTTGAGATTTGGGGTCA
Organism: Saimiri boliviensis; assembly: GCF_048565385.1. Taxonomy (NCBI): domain Eukaryota; kingdom Metazoa; phylum Chordata; class Mammalia; order Primates; family Cebidae; genus Saimiri; species Saimiri boliviensis. The sequence continues at coordinate 93,851,142 of NC_133458.1, read as the reverse complement.
GATGGATCATAAATATTCTTGGCTATGAAGTTTAATGCATTTTTTTTGTTAGCTAAAAGGGATCAAATGGCTTGTTTTCCAGTGTGAAGATACCAACAAGTTTGGGGGCTGCTAGGAGGGCGTGGTTCCCTGATCTATACCTTGACTTTTTAGTTGATCACCTTTTCAGTCAGACATTTATGTCCAGCTTAATAAGGAATGCAGTGTCTGGAGGAGTTCATGGTATTTGGGAAGAGATGCAAGAATAAAAAAAGCCCCCTGTGAGGCTGCAGGGTTGGGTTGGTCCACAGTCAGCGGTTCAGGATGCCTGACATTAAGCTCGTTCTGTGCTGGGCGTTTGTCCCCCTTCCTGAGAGGTGAGCAGGCTGAGGGTAGCGTCCAGGATCAAACTGCATGTTCTCAAACGCCATATGAATGATGGTAGAAATGGCCAGGGGAGTAAAATAAATAAAAGGAATATATGAGAAGGACACTGTCTTCACCTCCCATTACTGTAGCCACTGATAAACCCTGGCCTGGCCATGCGCCTGCTGATACTGGTGGACTGGGTCACCCAATCCTGACCCACATGCCCTGTGCATAGCAGGGGCATCTGGGCACCACATCTTATATCACCATATCCCAAGCAGGAGCCCCTCCCAGGGACGGCTCAAATACTGCCAGCCCAACAGCAACCATCAGAGACTTTGCTATCCTAAGAGCACAGATAGAGTCTGCAGTGTCTTGGCTTTGAAGGACCCTCCCTAGTTCTCCCCACATCCCCTCCCATGTCTAGAAATCTCATCCCGCAGAGCCTAGACACAGGTTCCCTGCTTAGCAGTAAAACTTTTCCACATAGTGCTCAATCCTCGACTTCATATGCTTTATTTTTTCCCTACCTCCATCAACTGAATAACACCCTCTTGCCCACTGCTGCCCCCGTGGGCCAGAGGAAGACACCAGAAAGATAACAGCTACCTATGACCTTCGCTGAATGGAAGGAACTTCCTGCCCTCAGCAATCTTTTTCCCTTTCCAAATCACATCGTTTTCAACCCAAGCAAACAGACTCTTCCCATACAAATCCTCAAGTGCCTTGTGTGGAGGTGTGAAATTTGCTCAGTGGGGCTATTTTAGATCGCTGGAGCATAGCCCTTTTTTCCACCAGAGAAATAAAACACATTGCCATTAAAACACACTGCCATTAAAAATAGCATCGGACCTTTGATAATCTCTGTAATAATAAATGGGGCGATTACATTTTATATGATTGCAGTGGATTTCGTCCTGGCACTTGAAAACTTGCTTCTAATTTCTGAATCAGAAAATACTTCTGGTGGCAATGTATTCAAACCCTCATTTGAGCTAGAAGACTGGTGACAATATAGAGTTGAAGACCGTTACAATCTCTGCTGCAGTCTATTTCTCTTAATTGAATACCTGGTATTTAAAGGATAAATGCTTGAGGGGATGGATCCCCCATTTTCCATAATGTGATTACCACCCATTGCATGTCTGTATCAAAATATCTCATGTACCCCATAAACATATACACCTACTGTGTACTCACAAAAATTAAAAAGTAAAAAAATAAAAACATATCTGGTATTTTGTCACTTCTTTGGTAGTGGCTGAGGAAATCACATTTCCCGTAGGCTTAGCTGTTAGTAAGGTTGGCTTACAACGGACTTTCTAGCATTTTAGATATTGAATGAATACTTGCATACTGTACAAAGATCTGCAAGAGGGCTTGTTCCTCATTTAATACATGTCCACTGTTCAGAAAATTAAACAGAAAAGCAACAGGACCATGCCTTCTGGGTGGCACATCTAATAGGAGGACAGGAGTTTGATACCAACCCCAATGGTTCTTTATGCTACCTCCAGGCCCTTTTGTAGTTAAAGACGGGGGCTGTCACCTGTCTACACCTACCCTCCTGATGGCAGGCTTGCACAGGCTGGGAGAAGCCAAAGCAGCTTTATCGCCTTTCTGCAGGTTATCTGTCTTTCCTGGCACCATTTTTATTCCTCCTGGGTTTAGTTTTCTAACATCTCCGGCCAACAAGAAGTTCCTATTGGCTCACATAAGGATTCAAAGCTATAAAACTGAGAAGCAAGTAAAAATGCCTATAAGACCATTAACCTCTTTGTACTTGCAGCCAGAGTTTTTGGATCCTAGGAACTAATTTAAAATCCATTTGTCCTTCATGTTTGGACTATGAGTCCCCAGAGGCTTAATCAGAATGAAAAAGAATCAAATACCCCATCAGCAGCTCAGCCTCTGGTACCCAGCTCTTGCCTGTCGACCAGCAGGAGATTTAGATTTCCACATATTCCCTAAAATCACCTCAGAGGCAGAAAAGAAAAGGCTATCACGAAATTCAGTTGCAGCTACTTAGTGGAGGGAAGATAGGAACAGGCCAGTGAACTAAAGTGACCTATGTACGGTTCTAAGAATCACCCAACGGGGACAATGCACTTAAGCTGCCCCAGTCAGGGTCTCAAAGCGGGTAGGTGGGATGGGCACCATGAGGGCGCTACACGCTGCTATAAAGCGAAATGTGATATGCAAGATTTCCCTTTGTAGGTAAGTTAATGAGGGCAGGTTAGAGTGAAAGTTAAAGGCTGTCATAGTAGAGGGTCTATCTGCCCAAACCAAGTGCAGACAGCAGGGCCTGGCTGCTTTTTTATGGGCTGCATGAAACAAAAGACATCAAAACTACTGCTAGATTCATTGTCTAGCCCAGAGCCACAGTAACACTCTCATAATAAGGAACCAAAGGCTGAGAGTTCCCAACAACTCATGGAATGGGCTCCAACCTCGTCCAGTTAAGGGAGGCCTCGAGCTACTGAGCATGCAGCTCTGAATCTGCATGCTTACCCAAGAACTGTAAAACCATCAGCCTCCAGGTACAGCTCAGCAGGGGGCAGGAAGCAGCCACTGGCTTGATCTCTGGGAAACTAGAAGAAAAAGTCCTGGCTGGGAACCTGGGTTGGGAAAGCAGTCTCCATAGCTCACCTCTTTTTCCTTCGCAGACATTCTTTCCACTCCAGGAGGCTCTGGAAACATCAGCGAGGAAAAGGGGGTATCATGAAAAGCGCCTTGTAGAATACTTGGGAGTTGCTAATAATTGGGAGGGATGTTCTGAACCAGTTCATTTTTTAAAGCATTCTGTGAATTTTCATGATCCATCTAATTAAAGAAGAGAAGCTAGGAAAAAAGGCTCTCATTATGTTCACACAGAAAAGTAAAGTCGCCTTTTATAGAGATGAAAAAGTAAACAAAAAAAGTTTCTGCACTAATAGGGTCTCATTCATTCATTCACTTGATATTTATTGAGTATCTGTGAACCAGTCCCTTTGCAGGGTAGGATTAGGAGCCAATGAAGGGTGAGGCAAGGTGGTTGCCTATGGGTGATAACCTGCAACAGGGGGCAGTATGGAAGCCAAGCCGTTTAGCAGAATGAGCAAGGACAAGGCACTGGGAGGGCTCTGGAGGGGGACACCTAACTGAATTTGGAATCAGGGAAGAACTCCCCAGAGAGGAAGAGATGGTTAAGTGGACATCTGACTGCAATGATAGTCAAGGACAGTTTGGAACAAAGAAGGAAGTCGTTTCAGAACAAAGGGACAGCGGGTGTACTGTTTGATGGGACAATCCCTCTCTCTGTTCCCCAATCTCATGGCCAGAAAGATGCCCAGATTTTTTAGAAGTAATAATGAAAGTGGTTTTTTTTTAAGCTTTATAGTCTGGGCTTAATCCCATTCTGCTGCAGTTTGGATTTGTCACTATCCAAATCTCATGTCAAATTCTAATCCCCAACGTTGGAAGAGGGGCCTGGTGGGAGGTCATTGAATCATGGAGGTGGATTTCCACCTGGCTGTTCTCCTGAAAGTGAGCTCTCACAAGATCTGGTTAAAAGTGTGTAGTTCTCCCCACACTCTCTCCCTCCTCCTCCTCCAGCCAGGTAAGAGGTGCCTGCTTCCCCTTTGCCTTCCACCATGATTGTAAGTTTCCTGAGGCCTCTCCAGCTATGCTTCCTGTACAGCCTGCAGAAGTGTGAGTCAATTAAACCTCTTTTCTTTATAAATTACCAAGGCTCGGGTAGTTCTTTAAATACACACTCCTTTCAGTGTTTCTGAAATCCAAGCTTTTAAAACAGGTTCAGGCTAGGTGCGGTGTCTCATAACTATAATTCTAGCACTTTGGGAGGCTGAGGCAGGAAGATTGCTTGAGCTCAGGGGTTCAAGACCAACCTGGGCAACATAGGAAGACTCCCATTTCTACAAAATCTAATAAATAAATAATCCAGGCATGGTGGCACACCCCTGTGGTCCCAGCTTTGCAGGAAGTTTAGGTGTGAGGATTGCTTCAGCCTGGGAGGTGGAGGCTGCAGTGAGCCCCAACTGCACCAGTGCACTCCAGCCTGCAGCCGGGGATACAAAGCAAGACACTTTCTCAAGAAACAAATCAAAACAACAACAACAACAACAACAACACAAGTTCAACTGACAGTTTTCACTTTTGTTTGTCTTTAATGACTTAATGTAAATTAACCTAAAAATTATGCAAAATAGAAAACCTTTTGTGCTGATTACATTGGGAAATTTTACAGCAGCCTGAAGAACAATGGTTGGCTGAGTCTGTCTAATGTGAACTGTGAAGTAGAAGCATGCTGCCCAGGGGAAACGGGCGATTCCTGCTGGTCATGTAGAAGTAGGACCTGGAAAAACTTCCTAAGGGAGAATTTGGCTTTGCCACAGTGGAAGTAATAACCCAGGAGTAAAAGAAAGTTAGAACAGCCTCCCAAAAGTGTTTACAGCTGAAGTGCAGCTTATAGGGGAACAAAAGAGACTAACCGAATGGTGAGACCTGGGGAAAGCTACAAAAGCAGTTGGATTTATTCTGAGAGAAGGAAGGAATTACACTGAGATACACAAAGAAAGTAAGTTATCAGGGATCTCTTTTTTGACTTAAAGTCAACATGGTCCTGGAATCAGGTACATAGATTTTGGAGTCAAACTACCTGGGCTCAAATCTCTACATAACCACTCATTAGCCGTTTTAACTCTGGCCAGTTCTTTAATACCCTAGGCCTCTGTTTCTTCCATCTTGGGCCAGTTATACTGGTTCTTAACACTTTATGTCTCATTTTTCCCTACCTATAAATAAAATCGGGTTTTCCTTATCTATAAAATGGGGTTATAACAGTACTTTCCTCATGAAGTTGAGGAAGCATGCCTAGAACATAGTGATGCTCAATAAATTTAGTTATCGTTATTAGTATGCCCCACTTTTACCAGAAAAGAAAGAGAAAAAACAGGCTTACTTCCCCATTTAAAAATGGGCTTATTTACCATTTTTAAAGCAAGGATGTTAGCCCAGTATAAGAAAGAATTTCCCAAGCGTGAGGATGTTTAACAACACGAGGTGGTTTTCTTAGACAAAGCAAGTCTCAGAAAGTCTTGTCATGAAAGTCTGTAGGAAAGAAACTGACCCGGAGCTGCTGAGGCTGAGCAAGGTGAGGTGGCAGGGAGGTCTTGTGTTGGGGCAACAAGAGGAGAGCGCTTAGATCCAGATACTCTGCGTTCAGATCTCCACTTGCACAAATCAAACATACTCCCTTGGGCAAGTCACTTAGGCTGAGGTTCAAATTCTCCTTCATACCACTGTCCTTGGGAGACTCCAAAGAGCCAGTATGTGAAAACGCTTTTTAAGCATCAAATGCTATAGGGTAGTCAGTACCACACTATCAAGGCATAGTACTATTTTCTTCAGCTGGTGAGGAATGGAATGGAGAATGAAGCTCCTTGGCTCTTGGGTACCCTCTCAGCTCTCCATCCTAAATCGCCCTCCAAAGGGTCAGAAAAAAACACACAAGAGCAGAGAGACAAAGCCCAATGTAAATTATTCCTTAGGGCCAGTGCCACCATCTGCTCTCATGCACATTTTATTGACTACCAGTTAGTGTTGCCCTGGAAGGAAAGCCTGTCTCAACTTTGAGCAGAAGATTCAGGGACACTGGGGAAGTGGTTAAGTGACTTGCTAGTCCCTCTCTCTAAAGTCAAAAATCCAACATCACTTTCCAGGCACCCTGTGATCTCATGAAGAGATTTTGCATCCCACAGCATACTGGTCCCGTCTTTCCTCATGAGCAAAGGGACAAACCCCATAGGAGGTGAGATCTTGTGAGACAGTGCCCAACCATAACTGCTAATGAAGAGAGAGAGAGAGTGTGTGTCTGTGTGTGTAAAATAGGAAGTGCTCTTATTCCCTGTGTGGTGGGACCAATGGCTGAGATCGGCTACTCCTGCCCTCTGGAGTTGTGATGGGGACAGAGGCAGGCTTATCACAATTGTCAATCCTGGACAAATTTAAAGAATGTTAAGGAAAACATGACTTCCACAGGCAAGGAAACACAAAATGGGCCCTGACTATCCCATGGGTGGTTGCCTCGGGCCTCTCCCCGCTGGCTGTTGTTCTGTCCTGCTTTCTGCCTCCAGTTATTTAATTTATAACTGCCAGAGGCAAGAGAGCTGGAGACACACCCTGCTTTGGAGCAGAGACTGTGCGCCTTGGGTAAGTCACAGTTTGATATAGTTGGGATGTCTGTCCTTGTCCCCTCCAAACCTCAAGTTGAAATCTGATCCCCAGTGTTGGAGGCAGGGCCGAGTGGGAGGTGTTTGGATCATGGGGCCGGATCCCTCATGAATGCCTTCGTACTGTCTTTGTGGTAGTGAGTGAGTTGTCACTCTATCAGTTCCTGTGAGAACTGATTATTAAAACAGCCTGGCCCTGCCCCCCGAATCTTCCCTCCTCCCTCACCGTGTGATGCTACTCCCTTTTGCCTTCCACCACGAGTGGAACATTCCTCAGGCCCTCACCAGAAGCAGGTGCTGATACCATTAAAGTACAGCCTGCAGAACTGTGAGCCAAAGTTTCTTAATAAAGTACCCAGCCTCAAGTATTCTTTCATAGCAACACAAATGGACTAAGACACAGGTTAACCACAAGACGGCAATCCTCTCAGTCCACAGTTGGAGTGAGGACTAACAGAGCACCCTCAGTTGGGCATGATGAGCAACATCAGTCTTCAGCGTTTGCAGTTACGGTCCTCAAACTTGAGGGCGTATTAGAATCACCTGGAGGGCTTGTGCAACACAGAGGCTGGGCCCAACCCCAGGGCTTCTGATTCAATAGGTCTGGGGTAAGGCTCTAGAACCTGCATTTCTTACCAGTTACCAGATGATGCCTCTTGCTTCTGGTCTGGGGACTACATTTGGAGAACCACTGTTCTAAAGTAACCCAGTAAGCATCGGGAAAGGGTGCTTCCCCAGGCAGATGGCTACAGATCATACCGTGCCCTTGGTAGACAAGGACCTATGGAGCTGCTGGGGTAGTTTATGTCCCAAGTACAAAATGAAGACTGAATACAGGGCTCTGGAAGGGCTCACTGGGGAGGCAATTTTTCATCTATACCATACACCTCTGTCCGTTACCTGAGGTGCCTTTGTGGTGGCATCTTGGCTAGGTAATAACACCCACTCTACCATTTCATATGTACATTAGAACAGTGTCATGATTTTGAAAGACCTGCTATGAAAAAGTTCAAACGAGCTTGAAATCCACTTTCATGAATAAAAATTTCACTGTTAAATTTGTCAGTGAAAGAAAAAGACCTATTAATAAATTATATAAATTATATATAAATATATTATATAAATTATATATTAAATTAAATATATCAAATTATTAAATATATTAAATATTAAATATATTAATTATTAAATATTAAATATAATATATATTATATTATATATAATAATATAATATATAATAATATATAATATATAATATATAATATAATACATAATAATATAATATATAATTAATATATAATATATTAAATATTAAATGTTATTAAATATTAAATATATTATATATTAAATTATATATAAATTATATGTAAATTTTATATATATATAAATTTCTTTATTTTTTTTTTTGAGACAGAGTCTCACTATGTCACCCAGGCGCAAGTACAGTGGCATATCTCAGCTCACTGCAACCTCCACCTCCCTGGTTCAAGCAATTCCCCTGCCTCAGCCTCTGGAGTAGGTGGGATTACAGGCACATGCCACCATACTCAGCTAATTTTTTTTTGCTCTTTTAGTAGAGGCAAGGTTTTACCATGTTGGTCAGGCTGGTCTTGAACTCCTGACCTCATGATCCGCCTGCCTATGCCTCCCAGAGTGCTGGGAGTACAGATGTGGGTGGCCATGCCTAGCTGGTTACATTATTTTTATCACCTACTTTCAGAATAAAGTTCTCCTCTGGTGACTATAAAAGAATTTGAAAAAGTCATCATTCAAAGCAAAGTCTCGATCAAGAGTTCAGTGTAGCTATTCCAACATAAAACCTGAAACAGAAAAATATGCGTCTCTAGAAGCAAGCTCAAGTTTCTTGTGTTAAAACTTGAAAAGGTTTTATTTCGAAGTTTTATACGAATTCAGTTTTTAATATCTTTCTAGTATTTTGTATTTTTACTTTTAATTATATAACATAAAGAAAAGATAGTAATTATTTTCACCAAGCCGCATATTGAAGCTCTCCAATTGACTTCAGAATGCCATGCAAATATTGTACTAGAACCAGAACTTTCTTTTTTTTTTTTTTTTTTTTTTTGAGGTGAAGTTTCATTCTTGTTGCCCCCAGGCTGCAGTCCAGTGGTGTGATCTCGGCTCACTGCAACCTCTGCCTCCTGGGTTCAAGCCATTCTCTTGCCTCAGCCTCCAAGGAGCTGGGATTACAGGCATGCGCCACCCTGCCCAGCTATTTTTGTATTTTTAGTAGAGACGGGGTTTCACCATGGTCTCGAACTCCCAGCCTCAGGTGATCTTCCTGCCTCGGCCTCCCAAAGTGCTGGGATTACAGTCGTGAGCCGCCGCACCCGGCCTGCACTAGAATTTTCTACATGTGCTGTGTGGTGGAAATGGCAGACTCTATTGATGGCCTAGACAGCAAGCATCCACCAACTTTTCCCTTGTTAACTGAACTCACACCTGATTCAGATATTGAGAAGATCTGTGCTTAAGAGAAAGCCACGTTTCTCTTCAGCCCCAAGCCAGTTGTACAATTTCACTCTTCTTTGCCAGTGATAGGATTTAGAGTAGACATGTGATATTAACCTAGTCAATTAGCCATGTGAGGAAAAAATTTAGAGAAAAATTTTAGAGGGAAAATTCTAGTCAATTAGCCTTGTGAGGGCAGATAGAGGGGCTTCTGGAAAGTTTTCTTCCTCTTAAATGGGAACACAGCAGAGGGATATTCTCTTCTTGTCTTTGGACATTGTCAAATGAGTCTGTGATGGCTGGTGCTGCTGCAGCCATACTACGGCCATTATGAATTAACCATGAGGACAACCCCACATGTTGGGAGGGGCAGAGCAGAAAGGCAGAAAAAACACTGGACCCTGATGACCACAGAGCTACTCAGTCAACCAGCTCTGGATTTCCCTTACCTCTAGAATTCTTGTTAGGTGAGATGATGTATTTCTTCTTTGGCCAAGTTGTTTTTGTCTAGGTTTTCTATGCTTTGCATCTGAAAGTATCCTCACCAATGATACGCAGTGGGTTTAATGATCTAACTTTGCATTGCCAAATTGCCCTCCAGAAAACAGTCTCAAGTTATACCACCCTGGTAGGAGATGGGAATGCCTGTTTCCCTTTACCAGCGTTAGAGTTGTAATTCTTTGCCAAACTGATTGACAACGTTGAGTTTAAGATTTAGAGGGCCTGCCCATCTACTTGGGAGAAAGGACGTCAGTCTCCTGGGTACACCCACGGGCCTCTGCCTTAATCACAGTTGGTCTGTCTGTTCAGTCAAGCAGTCCTGTCAAAGCATCTGCTTTCTAAGGTTTAATTCTAGTCATAGAGTGTGCTTTAAAGTATTATGATTGCATTTAAAGGGAACACCTTCTTCATTTAAACTTCTTACTGACTGCCACCATATTTGTGGTTACAACCTTGTGTACAGTGAAAATCACTAGAAAGTAATCCTCCATCACCACTTAACGGGATTCAAGACATGCCACCCCGAAATATGGCATGGGGGATATTGAATATCTTAAGCTGAAGGAATTTGAGAAACAGCATGTGCAAGATGGGGCTTCTGACTTTCCCCTGAAGCAGGTCATAAGCCCCTCGTGGGAGAGGTAACCTCTAGACCCAGAGAGAAGCAGTCTTGCCTCTGAAGACGCAGGGAGGCTAGGAGGCGTATGGGCAAGCAAGCTTACTAAGGTCCCCTGTTCATAACATTTCGTTCAGACCTCCTTTGCCCTATCATATTCTCCACCACTCTCCACTCTTGCTCAAACCTAGCAGAGAAACAGCCGGGTTCAACTGCTCCTTCGGCTCTGTATCTCCTAATGAAGGGTCCCGTGTGACACAAAACTTGGATCGCATAAATGTATGGGCTCTTCTCTGTCTTTTATTACCAGGGCCCCAGCCAATAAACTTAAGATGAGTACAAGGAAAAGCTATTTTTCTTCTCCTGCACACCACTTGCTCAGATCAGAGTGTGGTGTGTGTGGGGTGTGTGTGGGGTATGAGTGTATGGTGAGTGCATGCTATGTGTGGTGAGTGTAGTGTGTGGTGTGACTGTGTGTGATGTGTTAATGCATGATGTGTGAATGTATGGTGTGAATGTGTGTCTGTGTATGTGGTATGTCAGTGTGTGTGTGTGGTAATGTGCGTGTCTGTGAATATGTGGTGTGTGAGCATGTGGTATTTGAGTGTGTGGTTTGTGTGTGATTGTGTGAGCATGTGGTGTGTGTGGTGTGTCTGTGTGTAGTGAGTCTGTGTGATGTGTGAGTCTGAATGTGTGGTGTGAGTCTGAGTGTGTAGTGTGTGTGATTCTGGTAGTGTGTGTGATTCTGTTAGTGTGTGGTGTGTAAGCATGTGGTGTGTGTGTGTGACATGTCTGAGTCTGTGAGCGTGTGATGTGTGTGTGTGGTGTGAGTCCATGTGTGGTGTGTGTTAATATGTAGTTTGTGAATGTGTGGTGCGTATGAGGTATGTGTGGTGTGTGAGTGTATTAACGTATGGTTTGCGAATGCGTAGTGTGAGTGTGTGTGTGGTGTTTAAGTGTCTAATGTGTGAGTCTGCCAGTGTGTGGCGTGTGAGAAACAGAAAGGGCGAGCCAAGGAGAGACTCGAGGACAGAGAGGGAGACAGCCACATGGGGAAAGGCCCACACAGCCACATGGGGCCTTTCCTGTGGGCACAGTGGTCTTTCCTGTGCCTGCCCTCTGTGAGACCCTATTTGGCAGGCAGGTATGATCACAGTGGACTTGTCTTTTGACATCACTTGCTCAAGGTGAAGGCTGAACAGGCATAAAATAAGGCCTCTGAAGATTTGACTTTCAGTGCTGTCACTGAATCCAATGTATTCATTCAAATAGGCTTAACATCAACTCTACTTAATAAAAATGAAGTCTATTTGTTGAGCACTTACTATGTGCCTATGGCTGTGTTAAATATTGTAACTCTTATTTCTCACAATAACCTTATTAGGAAGATATTATTGTCCTCGTTTTAAAGAAACAAAATTAAGGCATAAAAACGTTAATGTTCAGGGTCACACAACCAACATGAGGCTATGTAGATGTGACCTCAGATCTAGTTGACCCAAAATCCTATTGTGACACCCACTGCCTCACATCCCCTTTAGGGGAGTGCAGGCAACTACAAGACCAGATGGTATAAAGACTGAAAAGGTAAGAAGACTAAATAGCTCATTTGTGATTTGTCAATTTTACTTGTAACTTCAGTTTTGCTAAATCATATGCAACAAAAATATTACAGGCTTATTCTAATCATCACTAGGTCTTTGAATTTGTTTTTATTGTTTAACTGTAAAGCAGATAATAAAAGGCAATATGTGTTCAGGATATAAATTTTGAAAAGTACAAGGCATAAAAGGAAATAAAATAAAAATCACGCAGTCCCATCACAGAAAAAAGAATTACTACTAACAGTTGACGATAACCCTGTAAAATATGGAAGAATTGCTCTCTATTAGTATTGTAATAATTTTCCTTAAAAGACAAGTTCCACCCAACGTGACTGAAATGGCGAAAGAAGCTGTCAATAGCCATATTTTTCAGATACTTTACCATCTCACCACTTCATACCCTGCTCTGGTTCTAAATGTTTTTAGAAGTAACACTACATTATTACAGAAAACGACCTGATGTGTTTGATATGCATTATTATTAGGAGAAGATATAAGAATTTGGGGTACCTTATTAAAAATAACATAATTGGGCACAAACCAGGTAAGAATTGGGCACAAATCAAATTGCCCAATAAAAAAACTGGCAAAAAGCCATGAACTTATGATTCAAAAGAAACATATGCTTAGTAAATATACTCAGTAAATGTGAAAATATGCCCAATCTCTCTGCTGATCAAAGCAAAATATAGTATTACAGATACGACAATTTTTGTGCCTATCAAATGTTCAAAGGTTTACAAATAACTCAGTGTTGGAGGAGGTCTTGGAAGATAGGATTTCCCTATCCCTACCTGACGGGAGAAAAACTGGTGCAATCATTTTGCAAGTGTTATACATGTCATGAGGCTTAACCCATGCATTTCCAGACCCTTTTAAGAAAGGACTCTTGGGCCAGGTGTGGTGGCTCACGCCTGTAATCCCAGCATTTTGGGAGGCCGAGGCGGGCAGATCACCTGAGGTCAGGAGTTCAAGACCAGCCTGACCAACATGGCAAAACCCACAATACTGAAAAATTGAAAATGGCTTAAAAGTCCATCAGATAGGGAAACAATTATGGAACATCTGCACGATATAGAATTAAGCTGTCATGAAAATTTTTGAAAGCAATTTAATGCGACGAGGTGATATTTACAGGAAGGGGAGGAAGCAGAATATGAAACCAAAGCTATGCTAGGGTACAATTCTCATACACATATATGCAAGAAAGAAAATTTGAAGGAAACATATTAAAACACTAACAGTTGTTATCTTTGAATGATTAATCCATGTGTAAATGTGACTTAAAATTTTTTTTTCTAAAATTTTCTACAAATAAAGAATATATTATCAGCAAACATTTAAAAAAAATTTCTAGTGCTAACTAGGCTCAGGCAAACACAACTTAAACCCCCTAACCCTAAGATATCCTTGGAGGAGTCTCCATCCTCAAAAACTACCCCTTTCTCAGTTAATAATTATTATGGCAATTGCTAATATTTGTTGAGCAATAACATGAGCCAGGCATTCTGCTAAGCACTTTACATTCTATATTGCATATAATTCTTATAGAAGTCCAATAAGGTAGGCACTAGAATCACCCCTGCTTCACAATAAACGGGAGGATGACTTTGAGACTTTAGCAGGCGTCCCCAAACTATGCATGCGGCCCCCTGAGGTCATTTATCCGCCCCCCACACCCCCCCGCACTTCAGGAAGGGACACCTCTTTCACTGGTGGTCAGTGAGAGGAGCACAGTATGTGGCGGCCCTCCAGCGGTCTGAGGGACAGTGAACTAGCTCCCTGTGTAAAAAGTTTGGGGACACCTGCTTTAGCGATTCACCAAAGGCCTGTCAGAGATTAACATACAATTAAACCAGGTTTGACTCTAGCAAATCAAGGCTGACTCTGGAACAAAAATTAACTCACAGTTTTATCTGCCTCTAGGCTCTCCTCCTTCAATTAAAGCAATTCTTAAAATCCCAACTATTTAGTCTTCCACGTTCTGAGCTCTTTAGAAGGAAATGACGGTTCAGAGCTAAGAAACAGCTATAGGAAATAGTGACAGAAAATGTGCTCTGTCACTTTAAAGAGCACAGTCACCAAGTCTGGCTTTGGAGGTGTGAGGCCTGTGCAGTTGCATAGGGCCTATGCTAAAAAGGGCTCCGTGCTTGATTTAATGCTTTGCTGTCGCTGTCGTATAATTCTTAATAATTTCTGAACAAGGAGTTCACATTTTCATTTTGCACAGGGCCCTGCAAATTATGACACCAGTCCTGCTAGTCACACGTGAGTAACTAGGCCTCGAACCTCATTTAAAAAGACATAGTGTTTGGGGTTTGGAGTTGTGTTCTTTGCTTTTTATTAGCTACCTGGACCTGAAGACTAGGGAGAAGGTATTTTCCCTTGCTTAAATGAATCTTCCACTTGAAAACACGTGATGGTATTAAAGGAAGCTGGGCACCTCCTCCTCCTCAGCATCTCCAGTGGCCTCCATTTTAAGCAGTGCTCTCTGAGCATATAACCCCTGTTACTGTGGGATCTGGCCTGTCAGGCCCTGGTGTGTTCGACTGGGCCTGGATTAACAGCCAGAGTGCGGCTGGTCTTCCGGGTAAGAGGTGCGTGACGCAATGAAGGCTTTGCATATTTAGAACACCAAGGATTCTCCAGGTAAAAATTCAAAGTTTCCTAGTGTGTACTGTTCTATAAGGTAATTGTCAGGGTGGATAGAGAGTTGTGTAAGCTGTATGGCCCTACTCTTTGCAACAAGGTTGTGGCTTGGACAGCGTTTAGTATAAGAAAAACACATTGCTAGTAAACTAACTTCAGCTGGGGAATATTTTGGACTGCCAAGACTTGCTTCAGGGAAAACAATGAACTCTTACCCACTTTCTCTCTTAAAATTGCACGAGACTATATGACTAACTCCTCTGTGTACTTTCACTTTAGAAATGGGGTCCAGCAGAGGATGAAGTTAGGGATTCGGGGAGTGAGTGCTTCTGGCAAAACCCTGGGTTTCCTGGGGTTGATGCAGTCATTGTGCCTGTGAGAAGCCCAGGGTCTAGCAGCAGACCAAGCAGAAGCCATGTGCAAGAGCAAATGCTGCTGGGGAAACAAAACAAGAACGTGCATAGGAGACTGTGAACAACCAAGATTTCGTTGCTTCATCAGGCCCTCTAGCCAAACCAAAAAGGTCTCTTTGGCTACCTTGTTCTATAACAAACACGTGGATTTCCTCAAATGTACTGAAATCATGTAGAGTAACTGTAGAGGACTCAGTTGATTGTCTATCCATCACCCATTCTCACCTCTTCCTTCCTACAAGGACCCTGGTTTTGTTCGGGTAGGGTCCCTCTTCAGAATAACCTGTCACTCAGAATTGACTTTGATTAGACTGAGCTCATGGAAGTAATTCCATGGTCCATGTTAGTCACTGATTTAGGATGCCACATGCTCCAATTCTGGAGAAAGAAAAACCTTGCTGGAAGTTTCCAGAAAAGTCCTTCCTTGCTTTTAAGAGCTAACAGTGGGGAAATCAGATTCTGTCAACCTTGTAGGGGTGAACTAGGAGGCATACTGTCTCGATTGCTACCAACCACCAGCCAGTAGCCAAAGTCAGCTCCCAGAAGAGCACGGAATGGAAAGAACTGCAGAGAAAGAGAGTCAAAACCTAGATGGAACCATGCCTGAAGCCCACCCACTTTGGGCTTCTCATTATACAAGCCAATGCAGCTCTTTATTATTTAAGTTTGCTTGAGTTGGCCTTCCTATTACCTGCCAGTGAAAGCACAAAATGATCCTTCACAGTAGAGTCACCCTGGGATCCTGAAGAATTAGGCTCTAGGTACCAGCTTAATTATTTGCTGTATAAATTACTTTGTATAAGACCCAATTTCCCCAACCTCAGTTTTCTCATCTAGTAAAACTGGCCATTGTAATACCACTCTTAATTACTTTGGGGGAATATCACAAGAGGTGAAAAAATAAAAGATATGAAAGGCTTTTCAAACATGTAATTGTTATGCACATATGAGATACTATTAGAGTAAATAAATTTAAAATT
The DNA here is from genome assembly GCF_048565385.1 of Saimiri boliviensis. NCBI lineage: Eukaryota > Metazoa > Chordata > Mammalia > Primates > Cebidae > Saimiri > Saimiri boliviensis. The sequence continues at coordinate 93,835,329 of NC_133458.1, read as the reverse complement.
GTCGAAGAAATCCACTGGTTTTCCTGGATATGTACATAAATAACACTGCCTTACTTTGAATTTCCATATTTTCATTCTCCTTTCCCTTCCCCAATCACACTTAGCATCTCATAGATGTGCGGGAGGCCATGACAGAGCTTTCTAAAATCATTTTTCTCTCTATTCAGCAGATTCCCAAAATACCAAGCAGAAAGATTCTGTAAATTTTCCTAAAGCATCTCCTTGAAGCCCCTCCCATTCTGTGCTTGGCACAGGAATCTGAGATGTGGTACTGAAAAGGCTTTTTGGGGCCAGAAAGACTGTCTAATCCTGGAACAGACAGAACAAGGGGATACATTTATCCTCCTAACAGGTAAATGAAATTGTCAAAGGCATGTAATGAATTGGTAAAATTTTAAATGGAAACTGTATGTGTTTTCAGAAATGCACTAACTTGTGATCATTCATTGCAGACAGAAATTAAACTCAAGTGAGGAAAAGGAAAATCTAGCCTGTGAAAAACACATCAACGCAAAGCCAGGAGCATTGAGAATCTGGGAGACCAACTGGTCAATTAAGGACCATGTAAAGATTTCCAATTTTTTCGTAGTAAATTATTTATTTAGCTCCTCCATACCATCAATATATTTTACAAGTTTAATACCCAAATTATAGCCGGCCCACCCATTTATGGCCCCATAAATGAGCCCTGACTTACCAATGTGAATTCTTCTTCCTAGCAGTGTCAGATTTAGATTGGATTTGGATCTATTGCTTTTAGCCTTATCAGACACTTCGAGGCTGTTATTTTATTGCTATATTTAAAATGGAAAGTGCTTTAAAATAGACTTGGGAGGAAGCATAACTGATTCCTGCCCCTATATGTCATTTCCTGACTTAACATCCTACTATGACCTAGGATAAAGGGTTGGAAGTCCACACAAAATACTTCTCCATCGAAGATTTCCCCCCACACAGAGAATTTTCTTGGAAGAAAGTGAGTGATTATAAAAAGAATGACTTTAATCTTAAGAGTAGCTGAAGCTTTTAGTAGTAAAACTGACAGGGAATTTCCATGCCTATATACTTTGTAAGTCAAATGAATAATAAAGAATATAAATGAAACACATCTCACCATTTCTTAAGTTTTAAAGTGTATATGGAGCTAAATTGTCAAGCCTTATTTCTCAAGGTTTGGATTTTGCAAAACACGTAAAACAAACCAATAAATTAACAGTATAAGAGAAGACTAACAAATCAAACCTGGGAAACAGCTTCCACTTATGTTATAAACAGTATTACAGCCCTAAGATTGGTAAATCCCACAGAGTGATAAATACAAAAACAAATGTAAGATATGAACAAGGACACCCAAAATTATAATAATATCTGATTGTGGGTTTTAGACCTTGAAAAAAAAAGTCACCAAAATATTTTTAAACCTTTTTACATTAGCTTTTTGTTTACATTTACATTATCACTTTTTTTAGATTTTTGTAAAAGATTGTTTACTTGACTGTAAAATAACAAGCCTCAAACTGCTGTTCATAGGAACCAGCCAAGCTCCATGGAAGGAACAGAGGGAAGGGAAGAGCTCAGCCCTCACAGTCGCCCTGGGAACAGAAGCCACGGGCAGGCCACTCCTTGGAACTCACTGTTCTCATATGAAAAACGGGCTTATCTCCTGGAAATATACAGGGGCGGGAGTGCTCTAGAGAAGCATGGTGTTTGGTGTCTTAGTCTGTTTCCAGGCTGCTGATAACGATATACCCAAGACTGGGCAACTCAACAAAAGAAAGAGGTTTAATCGGACTTACAGTTCTAGGTGGCTGGGGAATCCTCATAATCGCAGCAGAAGGCACGGGTGGCAGCAAAGAGAGAATTTGTGCAGGTGAACCCCTCTTTTTAAAATCGTCAGATCTCGTGAGACTTATTCACTATCGCGAGAATAGCACAGGAAAGACTTGTCCCCGTGATTCAATTACCTCCAACTGGTAATTGAATACACAACACGTGGGAATACAAGATGAGATTTGGGTGGGGGACACAGCCAAACCGTATCATTTGATTTTAAGAGAAATTATTAAGAAAGAAGGGCTGGGCATGGTGACTCACACCTGTAATCCCAGCACTGGAGGGATGCCCAGTGAGGGAGTTGGTCACAAATCTCCAATCAGCTTTTCTGTATTCAGATACTTTTTTTTTTTTTTTTTTGAGACGAAGTCTCGCTCTCAGCTCACTGAAACCTCTGCCTCCCAAGTTCAAGCGATTCTCCTGCATCGGCCTCCCGAGTAGCTGGAATTACAGGCACCTGCCACCATGTCTGGCTAATTTTTGTATTTTTAGTAGAAACAGGGTTTCACCATATTAGCCAGGCTGGTGTCGAACTCCTGACCTCAGGTGATCCAGCTGCCTCGGCCTCCCAAAGTGCTGACATTACAGGTGTTGAGCCACCACACCCAGCCCAGATACTTATTATCTGCACTGCCTTGGCCTTGCTTAGGGAAATCCCTATAGATAGTCATTTCCCTCCTCTTCTCTTTTCCTTTCTTCCCTTTCTTCCCCCTCTTCTCTCCCTCTTCTCCCTCTCCTCACCCTCTTGTCCAACACATAGCCATCCCAACATGCCCCAGTTACTTCTAGATTTTAAGGAAATGCAAAATAACTCCTCCAATTCATGAGCAGGAAAACAGACTACATTCCCATTGCTTGGACCTTCCCCCTTTTCTCTTAAAACAGTATTGATGCTCCATGCAATAGAACAAATTTCAGTAAACACTCACTCTTGCCCAATTTTAAAAGCTAGATGGCAAAGAATAGAGTTTTTATTTATTGTATTATCTGGACCTAACTTTAGTAGGGGAGGTAAGTTACTTTTTAAAAATTCATGGGTTGGCAATTTTTAAATGTGTATGCATAATGCTTCTTTATGTGAATAAAGAAAGGGCCTGCCTAAAATAAGTCACAGGTTTTGAATAAAACTCATGCATTTTTATATGCAGTGCAACTTGCTACTTAACTTTAGAGGGGAAAAAAAATGACTAGGCTCTAGAATAAGGAAACAGAGGTGAGATGATTAGGATTGCTTAAATGGATCCTGAAACAGACAGATATTTGGAAATTTTTTCACTCACTAAAAAATTATGCCTGTGGGGAAAAGGATTTTTCCATTTTTTGTTATTTTCCCCATTTTCTCTTTCTCTTCCCAGCTAGTATTCCCGGAGTTCCCAGGTGTGGAAAATACTTAATGAAGAAACAAGCCTCTCAGATCTCAGTTTCCTTAAAAAAAAGAGAGAGAGAGAGAAAGAGAGAGAAAGAAAGAAACAAGCCTTCAGAGCTGCTCAGTCCACAATTTTTTTCTCATTTTGCGTGTGTCTAGAAATATTGATATTTTCACTCTGACTATAAGATTGGTAACTCCCCAAATCAGGAGAGGGAATGGGTGGATGATCTCCTCTGTTGCTTTTTGAAGCCTCAGAATGGCATCCCAACAGAGCATGCCAACCACAGCACTTCCCTCCGAGATTTAAGATTAAGCATCACGGGTCCAGACTCCCGTAGATTTAAGCACCAACCATCCATGAGTGAATAAAAGACTCCACATCCTTTTCCAAGAGTCCAGTTTTCTTCAGCACTTAACAAGTTCAATATGTTGGATGGAGCACAAGGGCGTCCTTCTACAGAGGTTAGGAAACTCGCAGGCCATGCTTTACTACATTGATAACTCAGTGGCAGCCAAGAGCACATTCCTCACTTTGTTCATAATCCCCATTAATCAGCCCTTGAATGTGGCCAAATTCCAACTAAAATCATTTTCTTCAGGCCTACTTATACCTTTCCTGGAACTCTAAATGGACATCATTCTTCCTCGTGTGCTGGGCTGCCAGGCAGCCTTCCTGGAGCTGGTCCATAGCCTGTTGTGGTCTGAAGGTGGTTGTACCGTAGAGGGAAGGACGCAGGAGTTCCCAATAGGTAGTGATTTGATCATCACCGGGCCACAGGTGCCTGCTCTCTTCCTTCACATCCTGTGGGAGTTGATATACCTGGGAGTAAAAGCAGCTCCTCAAAATATAACACATGTCCAGAACAGACAAATCCGCAGAGACAGAAAGTAAATTCGTGGTTGCCAGGAAATGGGGGACAGGGGCAAACAGGGGTAACTACTCAATGGGTTATGGGGTGTTCCTTTGCAGTGATAACAGAGTTTTGAAACTAGAGAGAGGTGTTCACAATGCACTACATTGTGAATGCACTGAATGCCACTGAATTGTACACTTTAAAATAGTTATATGACTTTCACCTCAATTTTTTACAAAAAGTAAAACACTACTTTCACAGATTTCATTCATCCTTAATTCTATAGTTAATTCTTGGATGAGACAAGGTTTCAAGGATACATTTTGAGAGAAAATTCATACCACCAAATTAATCTGTAAGAAGAGAGTTGAACAATTAGCCAATGAGTCTGTTTAATATTCAGGGTGAAAGAGCGGCCTTTCTTAATTACCTGAAGAAAGTTCTTCTCATCTTCCCTAAGTAAAGACTGCCAGTCTGTCTCTCTTTAGATGAGGCTATATTCTCACACAGTGAAAGCCACATACATTAGGATGGAGATGTCAGAATTAGTAGCATCATGGCGTGCGGTGAACCTCCTTGGTCACCGCTGCTGTGTGAATGGCTTTTGCTGTTGAGGGGACACCTCTATTGGCTGGAATGACAATGTCCAGTATGAGATGCCCACTGCTCCAACCCCCTCAATGACTGACCCATTTGCTTTGTCTAACTCAAAAGGATCATGCACCAGACATGAGCGATCCCCTCCATCCCTTCAGTGTGAGGTAGGCTCACTAGACCCACAGTGTTCCACTTTTAATGCAGGTGCTACATGAAGCAGTAATTAAAGAAATGTAGAAGTCACACATGCCAGACCATTACACAATCCAGCCTTGACATGGGCTTAAATATACCTATTTAGGAATGTTCCACCCTGTCAAATGCATGCAACACAGAACAGCTAGGCAGGGTATGAGCTAATTGATTTCATCAATGTTTCTAGTATTTTCCAAAATTCTATTTTAAAAAAACCCAAAGCATGTCTATGTTTTAAAAGTGTATATTTAGTTTGAATCTTTCATCACACCAATTGTAACAGTTGAACAACCCTGCCTGACTCAGTGACCCAATTGCATGAGATCTGAGTCTCCACAAACCCTTATTTACTAACTCATGACTGCCCAGCTGCTAATTCCATTCTGTTTTAGCTTTGTCTAGTATATAATTAGTGCTGAATTTTTGGTTTGTTTTCTAGAAAAATACATAGCATAATAAATAAATAATAAATAAAATTTAGAAAACCTGCCAGCACTGTTTGTAATATCATAGAAACAAAGAACCAAAGAGACTATAGAGAGTTTATTTTCCAAATGCCTCATTTTAGAAGTGAAGTCCAGAGAGGTTGAGTTTCCAGAGTTCCACAGCGGGTTAGCTATGGTGTTAGAGTAGAATCCAGCTCTCTGATGCCACTGGATCCATGCCACTGAATCATTGGTTAGGATCTACCACTTTGACACTTTTCACTTAAGAAGCTCCAAAGCCAAAGAAGGATGCAATTTCCATGTTATATAAATGAAATAAACCATGATATTACTTTATAACATTATTTTTTCATATAGGGTATAATGAAGAAACAAAACAAAACAGTACCTTAGAAATCTGCATCACGTCTCACACACACCTCTGCCCTGGAAATAGGCAAACCCAGCAGGCCAACCCTCAGTGAAACCTTAAAACAAACCAGGCCAATTCTGAGGTCTAGACAGGCCCCAGACAGGGTTTCCCGAAGCTTTGAATGTGACTTTAGAACTAGGTCATTTAGAGGCAATTTAACTCAGAAACCACACTGACATTCAGGACATTTATTTTGAAAACATTTTTAAAGCATCTACTCACCCCTTTAAAACACAATTTTGTGTTTTACTTGGGGCACACCAACTGGAATTGCAATGATTATGGTTCAGATTCACTAAATTTACATAAGTTCTATGCCCAGCAATTCACAGCTCCTTCCTAGATGCTTCTACCCAGCATCCAGGAGAAATTTGCTTTGTTAAAAAAATTCCAAAAATTGTGTTTAATTTTTACATTGCTTTTGCAGCAATAGAGTGTTATACTTTTAGGCAATGTTTGCATGTTCCAGAGGGCTGGAAACAAACAAACAAACAAAATATGACTGTATCTTTTGTTCAAGGCAGCCAAATTATTCATCTATCCCACAGCATCATTAATGCAGAACTTGTCTTGCAATTAGTATATACTTAAAATGTTGCTTTTTAGTGAAAAAATGAGTGCTCCCCAGATACATCTGTTCACAGGTACATAGACTGGGACATAATCTTCTTTTCTATAAAGTAACCAGGAGCCACCATTACAAAGATGCCAGCAATCTTGTCACATTCGAAGTGCTGCATATTAACTGGCATTCCCAGTGTGTAAAGCAACTGTTTCTATTTCAGACTCATTTTTCTTTGTGGACCCTGCTCTACATCAGCACAATTTTTCCTTTCTGATGAATGATAGTGTTGGTTTTGAAAGTTTGGCGAAAGGTATCTGAGACTCAGGACATGCTCCTTATGTCATAATGAGGATGAATATGTGGTTCTTAAAGTTTAGATCTCAAGAAAGCACAATTACGCTCTCAACAACATGTGAGACCTATGAGACCTATTGTTAACTACCTTAAAGTATAACTCTAGGATAGCATCAGGCTTCAACAGGCTCTGCAACCTCTGGGTTTCTTCTTTTAATCCTTATTAGTCATTTTAATTTCAGCTTTTTAAAAGTCTTCTTCCAATTGCCCTTTGGGAACAATAAAGTGGCAATTAGGTATGACAAAGGCATGGAATAGACACAATTACTTATTGCCATAGTAAAAGAAAAAAGATGAGTCTATGAACCTATCAAGCCAATCTGCAAAATGGAATGGGTTGCTGGACCTTATGAAAAAGTATCCAAATATTTGCAGAATATATTTTTGGCTACCTCCCTATAGAGATTTTAAACCATTTTCTTTTATCAGAGAATTTACTACCATTACATTTTATATTAATTTAATGACTTTGATCAGGCAATCATCATTTATTTGCCTAAATTACCAGTCCCTTAGTACTTCATCGGCAAAGGGAAATATTTCATAGAACATGAGGCAAAGCCTCTAATTACTAGTAGAGTATAATTTAAAGTAACTTCAACAGGTATTGTAATTTTGACCAATTGAGTTACTAATTTGGAGAATCAATTATCTCCTGGACCCTTTTAATTTCCTGTCTCGTTTAATTAGCAGTGACTATCCAATTATACATTTGGCATAGTGGTAATATTTGCATCTGCAAATCTTCAGCCAATCATCCAACTGAACCTTGTTGTCATGTAATAGTTATATGGGTTTGAAGACTGATACATTTATGCATCCGATTATTTTAACAATTTGTACCAAATTAGTCATAGATTTTTCTCCTCATGTATCCTTTCTTCATCATTCATCTTAAAATTACAATTTTTAAAGCAATCTTATTCACATAATTCATCTGGTTTTTCTCCTTTCCCCTGGCCCTACTCAAAAAACTCTCAATCTCAAAAAAAAAAAAAAAAAAAACAATCAAAGGGATGGCAAAAACTGAAAAATTAAATAACATCATCCAAGCCTGCAAGATGAAACTAGTACAATCACATACTATTAGTTGCAATGTAAATTATGCAAACCTTTGGAAAGCAAGAGTTACGTGAGTAATGTCCATGCACTTTGATTTAGTAATGCCACTTCTAGAGTTTTGTCTAGAGAAAATAATTCCATAGAAGAAATAATTCTGTATTCCAAAGCTGTTCTCTCCAATGCGGACTTTCACGGTAGCAAATAGCAACAAAAACACAGACAAAACCTGAAACCAAAAGTCTAACTGTAGAGAAATACTTCAATCAGCTATGTCAATAAAACAAAATGTCATGTAACTGTTCAACATGGAAATTACTGACTATGCAGAAGTATGGAGAAAGTCTATAGAGTGAATGGAATAAGCAAACTACATGTACAATGAGACAATTGCAACCATTTAAAGATGAGTGCCCTTGTTCCTTAATACAAGGAAGTCCAGGAAGTGCTATGATCTCTCATGGCGAAACTGAAGTGCTTTGGGGCCCTAGAAGGAGCTGTTACATCCATCTGGGAGACTGTGGGGATGGTGCATGAAAGGCATTTGAGGGTTCCAGAAAGTAGAGAAGGGGTTAGTGTGTGGGGAAAGGTTCCACACCAAGGGAAGATGTGCCATATTCAAGGACCACCAAGGGTTTGATCTGGCTGGATTGTAGGGTATGCACACAGGAAAGGTGACAGGGAGAGACCAGCTTCTTACCGTTGAGGGCAAAGTTTTAATTGTTTTTTTTTTTTTTTTTTTTTGGAACCAATGAGAGAAGCTGTTTTAGAGTACAGAAAGGCCACATGCTTCAAGCCGAATGAGAATAGAAGGAGCTAAGCTTGAATCCTGTGGCAGTCACGTGGTAACTTTTTGACCTTCAACAAGTCACTTAAGCACCGAGTCCTGGTTTCCTCATCTGTACAATGGTAGTAATACCTACTTCCTAGGCGAATGTGAGAATTAAAGGTAGTGTAAATAAAGTACCCGGCACCTAACAGAGACCACATAAGCTGTACTTTTTGGTGTTATTAATAAGAGTAATCTGATGTTGGGAAGTAGGGCAGATGAGGGCAAGGAGAAGAAGGCGGTGCTGTGAGAATCACTGCAGGCACTTATTCTGCTTGACCGCACATAAAGAAACCAAGCCTGAAGAAAAGGGAGGCTGGCAAATGGAAACAACACAGACTCAAGAATCACTGTGGAGGAAGAATCCACAGGGCTGGGACACGGTGGACCCCAGTTTGCTGAGGTATGAGGCTTATGTAGTTAGGGTGCTCTTTCCCTCTCTCTTTTTTTTTTTTTTTTTTTTTTTTTGAGACAGAATCTCGATCCTGTTGCCCAGGCCAGAGTGCAGTGGCACAGCCTAGGCTTTCCACAACCTCCCAAGTGCAAACGATTCTCCTGCCTCAACCTCCCGAGTAGCTGGAACTACAGGCACACAGCATCATGCCTGGCTAATTTTTGTATTTTTAGTAGAGACAGGGTTTCACTATGTGGGCCAGGCTGGTCTTGAACCCCTGACCTCATGATCTGCCCACTTTGGCTTCCCAGAGTGCTAGGATTACAGATGTCAGCCACCACACCCAGCTGGGGGACCCTCTTCAAAGAAAGAGAGGTTTTTTCAAAATTTTTTTTTTTGAGACAGGATCTCGGTCTGTCATCCAGGCTGGAGTGCTGTGGTCTGATCACTGCAACCCCTGCCTGTCAGGCTCAAGCCATCCTCCCACCTCAGCCTCTTGGGTAGCCTGGGACTGCAGATGCACACCGCCACACCTGGCTAATTTTTAAAAGGTGTTTTTTACTAGAGACAAGGTCTCACTGTGTTCCCCAGATTGGTCCCCAGTTCCTGGCCTCAAATGATCCTCCTGCCACGGCCTCCCAAAGTGCTGGGATTACAGGCATGATCCACCACATGAGCCTAGGATTGTTTTCAAATTGAAGAATTCTTACTATTAAGTTTCTTTTCTATGCAACTTCTTGTAGATGTGCTCACTAATTACAGTCCTCCTGCAGGTTTGTGCCCTGCAAACACAGGATGATAAATTCTATTTTAAATTATTCTCCTTTGAAAAAGTCTAGTACATTCATAATGGTGTAAATCGCATTTTAGGGTATGTTTCTGATAGGACAGACCTGGTATGTTGACCAAGTATCAATGACAGGTGAGTCCTTGGCTTCCAATTTTACATGCCTGAAAATGGGAAAACTTTCCACTGACTGCTCCACACATGCACGTCTCACTCCGCCTTCGCACCTGCACAGCATGATACACGTCTAGCCTTATTTCTTTGTGGCATGATGCCACATAAGTGAACACATGGGTGGTCGGAGTGTCCTGGAAGCCATCCCCTGCACTGGAACAACTAACATTAATCAAATATAAACAGAAGTGCCTTCAAAATACATAAATATGGCCCATTAAACCCAAATAAATGCATCCTCAAATTCAACTCAAACTTAGCCCAGTCTCCAGACTGGCATTTGACAAGAAGGGAAGTGTGGCAGAGGAAAAGTTGGAGTCAGAAGAGACATCAGCTAAAATATAGTTTCCAAATTGTACAAAACCTATGGCCTTGTGAACACACCCAGGGCCTCCCCTGCCTGACCTCCCCACCCCACCCTACTGCCAGAACCCCAGAAAAACCCAATGCGTATGAGGGGCTCCACAGTTTAAGCTTCATCTGCTTCTTGGTAATTCTGTCTCTTAGCAACGATTGGCTGTGGTAAGTGGACAGAGAAACAGGAAGTCAGGTTTTGAACCCCAGTAAGGGGGGATATTATGGCACCATTAGGCAAGAAAGAAGATCAAGATGAAAGGAACAGATTTAGTCTTGTTGTAGAATGGTAGAGAAAAATATAATAGCCAGTCTTATCTTAAATATGGTGAGTTGAAGATACCCGTAGGACCTCCAACAGAGATGTCAAACAGGCAAAATCACTTGAAGGGGTCTGTGTGGGATTCTCTGGTTAACTGACACTCTCCCTCTAAGTTCTCAACCTGCATCTGCAATGTCTGTTTCTTGACCGTTTCTCTAATTCTGTCTTTGCATTCTGTTTTACTGAAATAAAATGTACTTGTAATGATCATTTTTGAACAAAAACCCTGTAGTCTGAGATTACTGTGGTCAGAGTACAGGTAAGAACGTGACATAAAGCTTCAGTAAAATTGCAAAGTCCTGCTTTCTATTCTCTGTCTTAAATAATTCACAGTGCCTTCAGTGTTTTAAAAGGGTCCTATGACACAGAACCAGCAGGAATCTCCATTTACTGTTCTCTTTTTGCCAATTCTCCTAGCTTGGGATAAAAATAAAAGAGATGATAGATAGTTCACTTATTATCTTGGTGTTCATTTAGACTATTTTGTCTGCAGTGCAAACAGAGTAATCAGAGGATGAATCAACAATGAGAACCATTGTGGCTACTGTACGCGACTGTAAATTCATGCTCATTGAGGCTGACGTTGCTTGACAGACTATTTTTCACGTATATTACCTTCGCTATCTATTCGTGTCCTCCTCAATTGATAGCTAATGCATCGTCTGTTATTGTTCCATGTAGCAATTGTGGTTATCTGGTAACAATACAATGATGTAAGAAATTAAATATTAATAGGCAATTTATAAAAAGGCTGAAATTTTACATTCCAATAGATAAAATTGAAAAATGGAACGTGTAAAAGGCTATAAGAATTAGAAGGCTGTTTCTCACTGAATGTGTAAATCAGAAGCTCTCTGGATCCTTTTGTGTTGTCCAAGGATTAAGAGAAGTTAAAAGCCACAATGTCTCCAACTAAAACTGGGTGACATCCACTGTCATGAAAAGAAAAACATAAGACAATTTTTGTTTTGTCCTTTTGGGAAAAACACTCAAATAACTGAACTGATTTCAACTAACAAGACAGAACAAATTTGGGTGCAAAACAAAAAAGATCCACACCAACTCTAAACCAATCATTTACAGCACTTGATAATGCTTATTTTTAAATCTTTTCTCGTCCCTTTCATGTTGAATTTCTGAGGGAGGCATGTATCTCATGCTAGTTCTCGAATTCATCTGGGTCACATCCGCAGTTTTATAACAGCAGGGAAAAATCGATTGCCACAAAATTCTAGCCCAACTGGATATAAGGTCCTAATCTCCCCGCAAAGCCTACTGTCATAGAGTTGACTTTCATTCAGCCAGAGCACTGACTGGGCCTCCTGTGTGCCAGCCACAGGCTGGACAAGGTGATGAGGGCCGACCTGAGGTGGTAGGGAGAAAGGAATGGATGATAAACGTTCCAGTTACTTTTGCCCCAGAACTTAGTGGCTTAAAATAATAACCATCATTTTATCATATCTCATTATTTCTGCAGTCAGGAATTTGGGGAGTGCTCAGCGAGGAGGTCTTTCTAGGCAGGGTCTATCATAGCAGCAGTCAAATAATGCTTGGAGCCGGGTAGTCAGCAGAGGGCGGAGCAGCTGGGAGCTGGCCAAGTGTCTCTCTCTTCCTGTAGTCCCAGGCCTCTCTGTGTGGTTCCACCACGTGTGCTAGTTTGGGCTTCTCTACAACAGGGAAGCCTCGTGGCTCCAAGCCACAAGTGTTCTAAGGAACAAGGTGGAAGCTAAATGGCCTTTTTTGGGTTAGTCTCAGCAGTTAGATGGTTTCACTTTCACCAAATTCTGTTAGCCAAAACACTCCTAGAAGTCTAGTTTCCAAGAGAAGAAATACAGACCCACCTATCAATAAGAGAAGCGTAAAGAATTTGTGGATATATTTTAAAACCAGCACAGTAAGGAATTAGAATTGACAGGTTTAGTGATGGATTAGATGTCAGCAGTAGAGGACACAGAGTGGAAGATGACCCAAAAATGGTGACCTGGGCCAGTGGAAGCATAACTAACCAAGGTATGGAACTCAGGAGAAAGAACAGGTTTGATGAGAACAAGGTAGGTTCAGGACATGTCTAAGCAAAGACAACCAGCAAGGCGGTTAGAAAGTTGTGTCTGGACCCAGGGAGAAAGTCGGGAGACTGAAGGCTGCGAGTCACTGCTGTGTAGGGAAGCTTAGGCTTGACTCTCCCAGGAAGAGTGTGTCGATCAAGAAAAGAAGTCTGTAGACTGAGGAAATTAAATTTTGAGTTTATTTGAGTATCTGCAACCACTCCATAGGCTGCATCTACCACAAGCAGATGTAAATGTGACTGACTCCACAGGGCATGTCCTTGCTAGTGAGTGGATATTGAGTAGGGCCATCGTGAAGGTGGTAGAAAAAGACTGCACCAGGGCTGAGGGATCCCAAGGTCATGGTCATGTGCTTTCCCTACCACACCTCCTCCCTGCTATGTGCTTCTTTGTCATAGACACACTCCAAGACTGCATTCAGTTCCCACGGATCAGCTGCCTGCCTCTCCAAGCCTTGGTTTCCTTTAATTGTGTGAGTTTTCTCCAGCTCAGCTGTAAACTACCATCCTTCCCTGCCCTCCTGCCCCCATTTCTCTTCTTTTCTCTTCCATTCTAAATTCCTGGGCTTCCCCCACCCCTGCTTATCTCCCTTCTCCTGTGCTAAGGTCTGGATTGCGTCTGATTCTCCGTTCTGCCCATTTGACAGATGGAGACACAGACCACTTGTCCATACAGCATGGCATTTCCTAGGCCATTGCTACAGGCTTGCACTATCATTTTAAATTCAAATATCCACTTCTCCCCACTGAAAAAGTAAAGAGGAGCTCTTCTAGATTCCTTTTTACTTTTATTACTCTCTTCTCAAATCTTTGGGACTGAATCACTTGGACTCCAATTGAATTTGCCTTTTTCATCAAATCATCAGATTTTCATCAAATCACTTGATATTTTCTATCTAATAATGAAACCCCCCCTGGCCCCTTGATCTTAGCAACATTCTAAAGATTCACTTGAAAACCAAGGGTTTGTTCAGCACAAATGTGAACTCATTGGATTGTGTTAGTCATCCTACAAAGGAGACAGATAAAACAGGTATTGTCATTATTCCCATTTGTACTGAAGAAGAAATGGAGGCTATGACAATTCGAGTCACCTGTCCCAAAACATACTGCTGGCAGCACAGATTTAAACTCAGGTCTCCTGTGACACCATGACACACCACACTGCTTCTCAAAGGCCTATTGCAGATGACATCCATTATAGTGCAACATTAGGTAACACTTATTTGTAATGAAAATAGACATTCTGAAGAATCAATACTAAATCAGGATATTAAATGGATGGTGTTATAATCTTGGTCCCACTGAAGGTATTCAGGTGTAGATTTTATCATTATTATTTTAAATTTAGGGACATTGACACCTTTATTATTATAACTTTTTTAGGATGACTGTGTCTTGGGGTATTTCTCTGAAATAGCATCTTATTAATCATGAATGGAGTCTTGACTTTTATTTTAATCATGTGTCCAGATATGAAGGGAAAACGAACTCCTTTCTGGGGAAGCACCATAAGGCAGAAAGAGGACTCTCCTGGCTGCGAAGTGAGACCGAAGGACTCAAGCCACTTTGCCAAGGCCTTCCCCATTCCTACCTTAATTTAAACACACACACTCACAACCTCCTTTGATTTACACTGCTGTAGCCTAACTGTTTTGGAAAGTTGATGTTGTGGAATCCCTAAGTCATCTGTGACCTAGGTCACTAACGACAGGAGCAATTTAGTAAAAGTATTAATTGAAACTCTCCTGACAAGCCCTGCTCCTTCAGATAAAGTTACACATCAAACCACACATGCCGCCAGGCTATTCTGAGCAGGCTGAGATTTTCAATATCTCATAAACAGGCCCTTCAATCACTACAATCTAATAAGGCTATAATCATCATTGACACTGTAATGATTAAAATGAATAAAACCCATTAAGAAAAGTCATGTTGAGTTATTAAAAGTTTCGCTCTGTGTGATATGTAATCTTTTATCCATTTTTTATGATGAAATCTGTAACCATCTATCCACAAAAGACCATTAATTTACTGCTCTGTGGATGTTACCATGCTCTTTAGTTTAACAGCTTATCATTGATTTCTTGAGGGAGATATTATATTTGGAGAAATACACATGGAACAAAAAGCCCGAATGTTGCTGTAAATTTCCCACTGACAGAAGGATCAAAGTATCTGGGTCTGGTCTGCAGCTCCGGGCTAGGGAACAAGTTTTCTAGAGCAGAGCAAGCCCTCCGGCTACCAGGCGGCAGATACATGTTTTCAGGCATCACAAATGCTTCTAAGGAAAGGTCATGTGCACCATGGTGGGAGGGGGGGAAGACAATAAAATGTCCATTAACCAGAGCCTAGTTAACTGGCTTATTGGCATCTATTAGAAACAAATTGCAAACAAAACTGATCCTATTATAAACTTCTCCTCCTCCCCTCGGTCAAGTGCAGTCTCTGATTGGCTTAGAAGAGGCCCCAACAAATACAGTGTTGTCAGATGGCTCCTTTATTTGCCAGGAGAAGATTGGGTTTCAGCCAGCAGCAGGCTCCAGCCCGGACTAGCAGAGAACTAGAGTTGGGAGGGATATGTGGCCCCGTCAAACAGAAAGAGCACTGGAAAGGTGACTAATGTACTCAGGTCCGCATTCTTTCAACAGGGACTTTTTTCCCCTAAGCAAACAGCAATAAAAAAAAAAAAACGGAATGGAAGAATGTGGACACAGTGTTGAGCTAAGTGGTGGGGGAGCCCGATTCTTAATGTGTACTTTTTCTTATAATAAACTCTGCTCCAGTATCTTTACTGCTCATCTCCTATTTAATCTTATTAACAGTAAAACCTAAAAAGATTCTGTGAAGCCGAGAAGAGAGTGTTGTCTTTGAAGGCATTCTTCATTTTTCCTGAAATAATTAATAAATCCATTTGCCAGCCTTCTTCAGCTGCCTCTCACTGAACAGACTTGCCAGGGTTCTCCAGCAGGTAAAGACAAGACCCACACCACAAGGTGAAAATGGTGGGCTTATGTTTTATCAGATTTCCTTATTTTCCAGATTGGCTTCTATCACTGAGGTCCTGCTGGGTTTGGAGGGCTTTTTTTTTTCCCACCTTATCTAAATAACATTAGGTTATAAACATTATTCATAACATACCATCTCTTTTACTAAGGGAAGCTGGTCTTTACCAAAATAATCAAATATTCTTTATAATCCTCCCCTTTAAAAGAAAACAGCAAATTCCATTTATAAGGTTGAAGTATAGTTCAAAGCGCAGCTAATAGACATTGATTTTTATCAATCTTTGGAGAGTTAATTTAAGCCTACACCATTCCATCATGTAAGACAAAATGGTTACTAAATGAAATTAAAAGGCAAATTCGCCAAGAATAAAAAGGAAATCGTTCTTTGTATAACACATCATTAACCTGTGGAAATAACTGCTTCGGGGCATGATTAAGGCTAACAGCTTAGTAAAAATTTGTAAATGATGTAATACTTCTACAGATAAGAATGGCATTAGTGATTGTGAACCGTAAGAAAGCTCACTTTTCTGTGCACACACTCAGTACTGCAGTTGGAGTCAGGAGGACACTTCACAGGCCATTGCCATGCTTTTCACGAAGTTGGTGACACATAAACAGAGCGATATACTGTGTACACACAATTAACATTTTCTATTCTTCTCATACCTTCGTCTCATTTTTAACTATATTGAAATCAACTGTGGTTCAAAGTGAAAATGGAACTGGGTGAATTATTTGTCCATTTCCATGAGGCAAGCTTTTATTTCCCCTCACTTTTTGGGAGGAAGGGATCAAGATGAAATGCAGTATAAATGGTCATTTGACTACATCTAAAGCCCTTTAAGAGGATCACATTCTGATCAAAAAGGACTGATATCGTGAAGAAAATTGTGTATTGTGTGTATCTGCATATAAAATAAAGTAAAATAAATAAGCCAGAGCAGAGGATAAGGAAATACAGAAGAAATCACTTCAGTACATCAAAGAAGGCTCCTTTTAGTCTATCTTCAGAGAAGGTGAAATTGACTGTTAAAATACCTATAAAAAATTTTAAAGACATTCATGAATTTTAATTTATCATCATGGTATTAAAAATATAGCTCTTTCTAACCACGGAGGCACTGAAGATTTTGTGACATGAAAGTTTTCCTGGTGTTAATTTGAGCCTTTAATTAATTACAACCTTTTAGAAGGGGGCTGTATAACTGCCACCAAAAAAAAAAAAAAAAAAAAAAAAAAAAAAAAAAGGTTACATAGAGATGATGAAAAAACAAGACTCATTGCAGATTTTTAGTGAAGCTGTGCATTGGTGAGCTGTGGTTCTCAAGTGATGAGTCAGCACTTCTGTGATTCCAGGTGGAAAGAGCAATAAAATCTTGCTGAGTTTAGTTATTGAAATTATATGGTTTCATAAATAGTATAATGTTGTTCTCAGCAGGTAAATGTTATATTTTAATGACATCTATATTATAACACATACAAATTGTCAAGCTCAAGGTCAACAGAGTCTTCTTCAATATGAGCAGCTGGAGCCCAGCACTGAGGCTGGAAATGAGTAATTCAGGCTCTGAAATGCTGAGGGTGTGGGAAGAGAAACTGAGATCACAGTAACTTATTAATTAGGAAAAAAGATATTTTCCTGGTAGGTCATTTGGAGGTATAGGAAATGTGCACGTGTGTGTGAGTGAGAAAGTTGTATAGATGACTAAGCTTTCTAATGAGGTAACAGAACTAAGTGAAGATTTTGCTAAAATAAAGAGGCAAGCCTGCTGTAGAAATGAAGAACCTTGGATTGCAGCTTTAGTTATGTTAAAATACAAGTCAAGTGCTCCTTAATTAGAACCAATATACTCCTGTTCACCTGGTCACCTTTAAGCCCAGGTAACTACATTTGTATATCTAAACTCCCTCCTGAACTTATTAACTTAAAAACAAAAAAAGCCTGAAGAGACTAACTTTGTTTGGGTTGTTACTAAATCAGCTTTCTTTCATTGAAAAGCCTGCTCATTAGCTGTAATCCTTCCAGCTGTTTTCCCTTAGAGCCTCTGCAGGTCTACTGCCAAGACTAGTGTGGAGATTTTCGCTTGGATAAATGGCACATTATTGCTCCTCTTTCAAAATGTCTCTATACCACAGGGTGACTTTAGTTAATAACAATGTACTATACACTTGAAAATTGGAAAGAGAATAAAGTGTTCTCACCACAAAAAAAATAAGTATATGAGGCCATGGATATGTTAATTGGCTTGATTTAGCTATTCCACAATGTATACTTATATTGAATGTCATGTTGCACACCACAAATATGTATAACTTTTAATTACCAATTAGAATTAATTAATTTAATTAAATCACCCTCATGTATGAACCACTTGGTAATTTACAAAGCACTTTCCTTGCATCAAATTGTATTGAATCCTCACAGCAAATTCTGAGGTAGACAAATCTCTGTTTTATAGATGATAAACCTAAGATTTAGAAAAGCCGATTCATTACCTAAGGTCAAACAGGTCATTGTTGAAGCCCAGGAACACATTTAGGTCTTCTCTCTAGAAACCTGCTTCTCTTCTTACCACACCAAACCTCACGCTAGGAATGTTGAACACTGCGTGATACTCAGTAGCCATTTTGAAGTCATGATACATAGTTTGTCACTGCTAAACCTTTTATGGGTTGTGTTTCTTTAGACATTACAGAGGAAAGTGTTTTAAGAGCAGCTGCCTGTTTGCGCTGGTCATCCCTAGACAAACAGTGCGGGCGATGGGAGCTGCACAATAGTTATGCTGTCTGCTTTTCTTTCCTGAGACAGCCCTGACTTTGTCTGGAGACCTCCCTTTCTCTA
Source organism: Saimiri boliviensis (assembly GCF_048565385.1). Taxonomy (NCBI): domain Eukaryota; kingdom Metazoa; phylum Chordata; class Mammalia; order Primates; family Cebidae; genus Saimiri; species Saimiri boliviensis. The sequence goes on along the minus strand of NC_133458.1, from coordinate 93,816,867 downwards.
TGTACTTCATAGTGAAGCCTGGAGAGACCAAGCCAACAAGGTACTGCTGTCTTCTGTCGGTGACTGGTTTAGGAAGGAGCATGTGACACAGTTCTGGCCAGTGAAACTCAAGGCGAAGCCTACCAAAGGCCTTTTCAGGGAAGTTTCCTTAAAGAGAAGCACATTAAGGAAAACACTCCCTCTTCTTTTTTTGAGATGGAGTCTTGCTCTGTTGCCCTGGCCAGAGTACAGTGGCACAATCTTGGCTCACTGCAACCTCAGCCTCCCAGGCTCAAGTGATACTCCTGCCTCAGCCTCCCAAGTAGCTGGGCTTACAGGTGTGTACTACCATGCCTGACTAATTTTTGTATTTTTAGTAGAGATGGGGTTTTACCATGCTGGCCAGGCTGTTCTCTCGAACTCCTGACCTTAAGTGATCCACGTGCCTCAGCCTCCCAAAGTGCTGGGATTACAGGTGTGAGCCACTGTGCCCAGCTGACATTTCCTCTTTTAATGGGTTGCATCGTCTCATGAACATGAGAAGAGCTAGCCTTGGGAAGAAGCTGATCCACTGAGAATGACAGAGATGGTGGGAAGCCAGGTCCTTGATGAACGGCTGATAGATTCATCAACCCTAGAGCCACCATGCCCCAGGACTTCTTGTTATAGAAGAAAAGAAAATTCCCTTATTGTTTAAAATAGTTGAATTGGTTATTTACAGTCCAGCATCTAACAGAAAATTTGTCTACTTACAGCCAAGCATCCAGCAGAAAATTTGTCCAGGTGAACAAGTTGGATACTTATCTCAATTTAAGGGCATTTAAAGTTATGCTACAATCAGCTGAAAATATCTTAAATTGTCTAACAACTATAGGATACTATTATATCTATTAAGTGTTCCAACTTTCCTAAAAATGTACTTACTTTCACAAATAAAAAGCACCTGACTATATAAAATCATCTCATATGTAATAACCATACATGATTATAAATCTGGAGATCAGCATAAGGAAATGGTTAGAAATCTTTTAGTTGAAAGCTTTGGATACTGTATATAGTCTTAGAAAACCCTTATAATTCTAAATCTTATGATGGAGAAAATTCTAATACTGATACATACAGCTGTGTCATCTGTTAACATCACAAAGATGTTGTGGTAACTCATGGAGTCTCCATAATGACACCTAAGGTGAGCCAGGATCAAAAACAGAATTAGGATTCACAGTCATGCTGAGAAAAATGTTCCACTATGTTTTCCTTATGAAATACAGTAATATTAAAGGATGCGATGTAAACCATATTTCAGGGAGAGAGTAACAAAGAAGTAAAACAAAAATGGAGTGGTTACACGTCTGAGATCCACATATCCTTATACGTGTGAGAATGCTATCGATGAACACCTTGAATCAGGAATGTGTGTGCTCTCCACTTTTTCATCAACAAGTCTCAGGAAATTTAACTAGCTTGAGATAAAGGTAATTTTCCCTGGCTTCTGTGTACACTAGGTCAATATTTCTCAGAGCCTGTTAGATGTTAAAAGATGTCCTTTCCTCCCCTCCTCTCGACCTGTGCCCCTGCTACCCACAAGAAAGGGAGGGTCTTGGTGCGGGTTTCCCTAGCAATAGGGCCTGAGTCAAGGATTAAAGTGCAGGTAGTTTATTTAGGAGGTGATTCTGGGAAACGCCAATAAAAGAGTGAGGAAGTGAGGCCAGGAAGGGAAGGGAGCCAGTATGGGGAGTTCTATCAAGTCAGTTTCTACTCTCGGCAGCAAAAGAAATAGGATATTTATATTTATCAAGCAGCTTGAGAAACAGGAGATTTTCTAGATCCTATGGAACCATGAGGCAGTTAATGAGTGAAGAAATGTCTTTGGAGTAGAAGAAGATTGTGTAGCAAGATCCTCATTTCTGTAGGGCAGAGCTGGGGAATTGACTAAATTAAAACTCAGCAAAGATCTGCTCAATATAGATGCAGCTATTGATGATTCATCAGTAGTTGTTTGAAACAGTCACTGTCCCCATAATAATATTAAAAGATGACCTACCCCTGATAACTCAGATCTAGTGAAAGTTAAACTAGGAAAACTTGGTAAGCATGAGACAAATAAAAGCACGGACAATTCCAACTAATTTAGCATATTGAGCATCCTGTGCAATTTTTGCTAATTATATAGACAGTGTATATTAGATTGAAAACCAAACTAAAAAAGATTCATTATGTTTGCACTGTGTGTGCATGTGCGTGTAGTGTGTGTGTGTGTGTGTGAGTTTTGAAGTGGAAAGATAAAATACAAGCATTTACTTAAAAACTTATACCACAAATTTATACAAATTGAAAAGAATGCATAATATTGAGCTAAAGCAATCAAACACAGAAGATATCCTAAAATTTCATTTATATGACTTAAAACAACAGGACAAAGTAACCCACGATATTAAGAGTTAGGACAGTGAGGCTGGGCGTGGTAATCCCAGCATTTTGGGAGGCCAGGACAGGCAAATCACTTGAGGTCAGGAGTTCAAGACCAGCCTGACCAACATGGAGAAACCCCATCCCTACTAAAAATACAAAATTAGACAGATGTTGTGGTACATGCCTGTAAGCCCAGCTAGGACAGTGGTTATCCTTGGGAAGGGATTGTTGACTTCAAGGAAGGCAGCACAAGGGGCTTTTAGGTGCTGTTGATAATCATCTTAATGTGCCGCTTTCATGAATGCATTCAGTTTATAAAAATTCATCAACTGGGCATGGTGGCTCATGCCTGTAAACCCAGCACTTTGGGAGGCCAAGGTGGGCAGATCACGAGGTCAGGTGTTCAAGACCAGCCTGACCAATATGGTGAAACCCCATCTCTACTAAAAATACAAAAATTAGCTGGGTGTGGTGGAGACTGCCTGTAGTTCCAGCTACTTGGAAGGCTGAGGCAGGAGAATTGCTTGAACCCAGGAGGCAGAGATTGCAATGAGCCAAGATTGTGCCACTGCACTCCAGCCTGGATGACAGACCGAGACTCCATCTCAAAAAAAAAAAAAAAAAAAAAAATTCATCAAGTTGTACCTTCGTGATATGGGCACATTTCGGTCAGTTGGGTTAGAGGCAGATTGAGATGGAGTTAGAAGTGCAAAAGTTTCACTGGAGAGTAACACCTGTGAAAAAGAAGGAGGGGGAAGCAAGCCTGGGCAGGAGGAGCTGTCAGACCTTCAGGCAGAGTGGGCAAAGTCTCTGCCAGCTCATCAACAGCTCCACAATGAAGCCAGCTCATAGGAGGAATTTTGTGGTGGGTGGAAATGACTTGGCCTTGGAACAAAGTCTTGCTCAGTCATTGGCTGGGGCCGCCTTGACAAGGAGTGTCCTCAGCTCAAAAGCTGAAGGGGACCCAAGGTAGTTAACAGTGATAGGCTCTCAAGTACCCTTACTCCTTGTAGATGGGCAATGAGTTCTTTCTTAAAAGGGATCTGGGTACCATATAGTGCAAGAGACTGAATTGTGGATATATATAAATATTAATAACATAATATATAAATACATGATATTATGTTACATTTCATTAAAAAGTTTACTTTTAAGAAAACAGAATGCACCATCCACTCCAGGTGTTCTCAATATCTGCTTGTGAGGAACCCCAGGGTTATACACATTAAATCAAAGCACTCCACTAATGAAAAATGGAAAGATAACCATTTTTTTCTTCCACTTTCACAGAACAAAGAGCTAAGAGAATGATAAGTTTTTCTTACAAGCTTTTACCTCATAAATTCTTCTTAAATCTTTGACACATACTACTGAATGTCTTTATAAGAATAAGATGACATCTGACCTAGCACAAAATTACATCTTTTGTCATATCAGTATTTCACAAGATTTCACAAAGAGCACCACGACATCCAGGTGTCCCACCACAGGAACAGGAATAATAATGAACAAAGCTACTTGGAAATAATGGAAGCTAGAACTCTAAGGAACCCACAGAAGGTCAGTTGTCAAATCGCCAGCCACTGGGGGGCAAATGAGCCAACCTCAAAATTCACAAGCAGTTACAGTGCTACGTGTCTCCCATGTGTACCGGACACTGTGTTGTATGGAGTTCCTCATCTTGGTAAGTCCTCTGTTTATTCCCTTAAGTTCAGTTAAAATTTACCCATATGCTTAGTCTGTTTCTGCCTACATGTGCTTCACTAGTCTGCCTATCTTAGTATCAGAGACACCCAGGCCTAGATCTTAATCATGCCCTCTCGAGTCCAACACACACACACACACACACACACACACACACACACACCTTTCCAACTATCCCCACTGAACTTTCCCACTCATAACCTCTTATCTCTCATATCATGCTCTCTGCCTGACCCACCAACCTGGCCTGTTTCCCAGACCAAGAGCCTCTAGGCTTGCCCTGTCTTGTAGCCACCCTGGTGCTAAAATATGTTAGTCGTGAGAGCATTTTTTTTACAAGTTCATAATAGAGCCAAGTGTGTGTAGCAGAATATGTGTGTGGGGTGTGTGTGTGTGTGTGTGTGTGTGTGTGTGTGTGTGTGTATTGATGTATATATAAAAATCAATTCTCCTGAGAATAGGAGGAAATAGCAATCATTTGAGGGCCATATCATCAGAAATGCTTTTGTATACAATGAAAGCAACTGTTTAAAAAGCATTGCTGGCCAGGCACAGTGGCTCATGCCTGTAATCCCAGCATTTTGGGAGACCAAGGTGGTCAGATCACCTGAGGTCAGGAGTTCGAAACCAGCCTGGCCAACATGGCAAAACCCTGTCTATACTAAAAATATAAAAATTAGCTGGGCAGAAGAATTACTTGAGGCTGAGGCAGGAGAATCACTTGAACCCGGGAGATGGAGGTTGCAGTGAGCTGAGATCGTGCCACTGCAGCCTGGGTGAGAAGAGTGAGACTGCCTCTCAAAAAAAAAAAAAAAAAAAAAAAAAAGCATTGCTCTGGTTTTAAAAAGCATTGCAATGGTTTTAAAGCACTGCTATAAAGCAATGATTTCCAATATAATCAGAAATGGAGTTTGTTCATTCATTCAACAAGTATCTACTAAACTTCCTCAGACTATGATCTAGCCATGACGGAGTAATAGGAACTGAAGTTACTCTCTGCCTGAAACATGCAAACAAAACAAACAACAAAAAAATGGCAAAAAAAAAAAACTCCAACAAATGTATAAAATATATGAAGAAATATATGAAACAATATATGAAACAATAGTCTTTAACACATGGGATATAAGTCAGTGAAGAACAGTGATCCCTGAAAGACGGGAAACATACAAGATGAACCTTATAATTACCTTATTCTACTACCTGGAGAGAGTTTCCAGGATGTGGCACAGGGAGGGGAAACCCAGGAAACAAACAAAAAATTCTCCTGGTTGGGGAGAGCCTGGAAAATAGGGAGGCCAAGGTGGCTAAAGAAGGCAGGACAGAGTGCCAGCGAAGAGAAAACTGCACAGAGGACTTCACAGAGTCGAGGAGGAGATGCCCTCAAGTTTTCAGCAAAGTACTGATTAGTGAAAGTCAGTAAGGAAATCACCTGAGGCCAGGAAAAGAAGCACCTAAGAGGATGGGAGGAAACAGTCTCCAAAACCCATCTGGGACCAGGAATCCTTTCTGTTCCACCAGCCATAGTGGAGAACCTCATAATTCCAAGGGCATTTGGTAGAGTTCTCCAAAGAAGTTTTCCTCAGTAGTGGGGCAAGGTCAGTGGTGAGGCAAAAGCTCTGGTCTTGTCTAAAAGGATATTAAAAACAAGACCTCAAAGAATCAGACTGTTGCAAGTGACTTAACTCCCTCCAGGAACAAAGCTGAAAAACATGTATAGGAATAAAAAAAAAATCTAGCACCCAATAAGATAAAATTCATCATGCCTGGCATCCAAATAAAAATTACTAGACACACAAAGAAACCGGAAAATACGACCTGTGATGAAGAGAAAAATCAGCCAACTGAAACTGACCCAGAAATGACACACTTGATAGAATTAGTAGACAGAGTTAAAAAGTTATTATAATTGAATTACATATGTTTAAGAAACCACAAAACTGAACATGAAAGACTAATATATTTAAAAGATCTTTTTAAGCTACAAACCAGGATGTCTGAATAAAGTCAGTACTTAATAGTACTGTACCAATGTTAATTTCTTAGTTTTGATAAATGCATCATGATAATGTAAGATGTTAACTTTTAAGTAAACTGGGTGCAGAGTGGACACTGAAAACACTCTGTACTATCTTTGGGAACACTCATTACTGTCTTTGCAGCTCCTTGTATTTTTGTAAATTTAAAATCATTTCAAAATAATTTTTTTAAGTAACAGAACAAAGTATCATATGCCAAGAAAAGAATACCTAATCAAATTTCTAGAAATAAAAACTACAATGTCTGAGATGACAAATATACTGAATGGGCTTAACAGTAATTGTTGAAGAAAGAATTCATGAACTTAAAGAAATAGCAATAGGAACTGTTTAAGATAAAATACCAAGATTTGAGCCAGGAGAGGTGGCTCATGCCAGTAACCCAGCACTTTGGGAGGAGGAGGTAGGCAGATCACCTGAGGTCAGGAGTTCAAGACCAGCCTGGCCAACATGGTGAAACCCTGTCTCTACTAGAAGCACAAAAATTAGCCAGTTGTGGTGGCAGGTACCTGTAATCCCAGCTACTTAGGAGGCTGAGGCAGGAGAATCACTTGAACCTGGGAGGCAGAGGCTGCAGTGAGCTGAGATTGTGCCAGCGCACTCCAGCCTGGGCAACAAGAGTGAGACTCCATCTCAAAAATAAATAAATAAATAAAATAAAATACCCAAGGTTTAAAATCCTAAAAGAAAAGCACATCAGTGAATTGTATGACATCTTCAAAAGCCTAACATGCAGTAACTGGAGTTTCTGAAAAAAGAAGGGAGGGCTGAAAAAATATTTGAAGACACGATAGAATTTTTTTTTCAAATTTCATTACCCACAGATCCAAGAAGCTCAATGAACCCCAAGCACAAGAAACATGAAAAACACTATACCAAGGCATAGCACAATCAAATTACATAAAGCCAGTGATAAAGTAAGACTAAATAAAGAGAAACAATATTAAACTCATTCGGAAAATATGGGTAAATATACAGGACATTTATTAAGAACCTACTATGGTCCAGTGCTCAAAATCTTTTTCTTTTCCTTTCCTTTCTAGTCTTTTTCTCTTTTCTTTCTTTCCTTTAGAATATGAGGTCTAAGATGACTACATATGTTTTTGCCTTGGACCCTTGGTTCTTTGAACTCCAAGGATATATGCCAGTCAAATAACTTTTTCAAATGCCCTTAAATCAAATGCCCTCCTTGCCCTTGAAGAAAGTTATAGTCTAGTAATTAGTAAAACTACTCAGTTTGTAAGCTTTTAGACTTACATTTTATTTTTCTTAAGGATATCTATTGCTACGCACTCCTAAATATAGCATGTTTAAAGTTGCTTATAACTTTCAAATTTTCACAAGTGAAAAAGAATTTTTTAATCATTATACACCTGTTTTGAAGGGAAAGGAGTTCTGAAACTGATTGTAATTGGTAATTGTATTCAAAGAGGGAAGGAGAAGGGACATCTGAAACTGAAGGGAAGGAAGATTTCCAAACTCAAGGCTTTTGATATTTTTAAAAGTACAAGTGTGAAGAGACGGAAAGTCATCACAGTGTGACTAAAGTCTACATTTGAGTGTGTGTGTGTGTGTGTGTGTGTCTGAGTGTGTGTGTGTGGGTGTGTGTGTGTGTGTGTATGTGTGTGGTGGAACAGGCAGACTTTAGAGTTACATTTTCCATCATTCACTTCTAGAAATTTATCCAAGGATTTGCTTATACCAAATATACTTCTGTGTTTATGAACAACACTGTGACAATATTAGAAATGTTCAATTTGGATGTTCAGCATGGGAGTGCGTGGCCTGTTGAGAGAGACTTTTCAGCATGCCACTTGGTATACATTTGAATAACATAATCACAAAAGCCTAGCCTCTGTCTTTCCCTCAGCCTCTCAGCCTCCCTTTCTTTTCATATATTCCTCTCCTTTCCTGCTGAAGCATGTATCACTTCAAAAAGAAAAAAAACAAAAAGCTTGAACCAGGAGGATTTCTGTGCACTTTGGCAGTTCCAGAACTCATTATCCCTCAATTGACCACTGGAGACTCTACTGCTATATATTTAAATCACCCCAGGCATTAGCTGGGGATGGATTTATCATGAAACTTTTATAATAGAGAGGGCCACAGGGAATAGAGTGCTTTTAAATGTCTCCTCTTCTGCAGGCAAGTGGTAACTTCACTCTGGTGAGTCCCTGTTGCTTTACTATTACACTCAGATGTTTTCATTCCAAGAGGAAAATATTATGACTGAATATAAAGTTTTAGTATTTGAGATGGTTGGATTGCACACCAGGTAGCTGGATCTTTTTTTCTATATTTAATGTATTCTAAGATCAGTTATATTTACTGCTTCTGATTCCATCTGGTCCCCATGCCAAATGAAAAAAAGGCTTGTAGGAAACCAACATAGTATGAGTTTTAAAAAACTGTTTTGTGCAAACTTCCATCTAGGATATAAATCCCCTCTGCTGCATTCCGTAACAGCACCAACTTCTCAAATGAATGAGAATAGTATTTGGGATTTATGTGAAATGCAAATTCAGGACTTGGACAAAAGATTGAGAACCAAGGGCTCTCCTAAGTGACAGAAGAGCTGAGGAAGTGTGGCTAAAGTCTCTTCCCACAGCTGTCCTGTCTAAGTCAGAGTCTTCTAAAGACCCTGAACAGACGCGGAAGCTCTTCACATAGGGGCAGAGCTTTGGAACAACTGATGAGCGTGTAAGGAGCCATTCTGAGCAACGGGGAACACTCAGAGTCTGTGCCAATGAGAGACCCAAACTCCAAGCACTCAGGGACTGAGCGTTGTCTCATATGCTGCTGTGGAGGAGGTGGATGCAGCATGAACACAAAGCCGTGCGAGGTGGATGGAAGAGGTGTGGAACCAAAGACAGCTGTCTCAAGAGAAGGTTCTCAAAGACCAGGTGCCCACTTAACTGTGAAAAAGATCTTTGTTGGTGGCATTAAAGAAGACACTGAAGAACATCACCTAACAGATTTCGTTGAACAGTATGAAAAAAAAATCAAAATATTGAAATCACGACTGACCAAGGCAGTGGAAAGAAAAGGGGCTTTTCTTTTGTAAACATTAACAATCATGACTCTGTGGATAAGACTGTCATTCTGAAATATCATCCTGTGAGTGGCCACACTGTGAAGGTGGGAAAGCCCTGTTGGAGAAAGAGATGGCGGGTGCTTCATCCAGCCGAAGAGGATGAAGTCATTCTGGAAATTTGGTGGTGGTCGTGGAGATGGTTTTGGTGGGAATGACAACTTTGGTCATGGAGGAAACGTTAGTGGTTTTGGTGGCTTTGGTAGCAGCTGTGCTGGTGTTGGATATGGCGGCAGTGGGGATGGCTATAAGGGATTTGGTAATGATAGGAGCAATTTTGGAGGTGGTGGCAGCTACAATGATTTTGGCAATTGCAATAAACAATCTCCAAAATTTGGACCCATGAAAGGAAGAAACTTTGGAGGCAGAAGCTCTGTTCCCCATGGTGGTGGAGGCCAGTACTTTGTCAAATCATGAAACCAAAGTGGGTACGGTGGTTTCAGTAGCAGCAGTCACTATGGCAATGACAGAAGAGTTTAATTACTGCCAGGATCAAAGCTTAGCAGGAGACGAGAACCAAAGAAGTGACAGGGAGGCTACCAGTTACAACAGATTTGTGAACTCAGCCAAGCACAGTGGGGACAGTGCCCAGCTGCTACAAAGAAGATATGTTTTAGGCAATGCTCACGTGTATATGCAAAAAGCTCAAGAACTGTATTTGTGGCAGGTTATTTTAGTTTCTGTTCTGTTCTGTGGGAAGTATAAAGCATTCTAACAAAAGATATTAGTGCACCCCTGTTTACAATAGCAAAGACCTGGAACCAACCCAAATGCCCATCAATGACAGACTGGATAGGGAAAATGTGGTACATATACACCATGGAATATTATGCAGCCATCAAAAACGATGAGTTCGTGTCCTTTGTAGGGACATGGATGAACCTGGAAACCATCATTCTCAGCAAACTGACACAAGAGCAGAAAATCAAACACGGCATGTTCTCACTCATAGGTGGGTGTTGAACAATGAAAACACATGGACACAGGGAGGGGAGCACTACACACTGGGGTCCGTTGGGAGGAAATGGGGGAGAGATGGGGAGGGTGGGGAGGTGGGAAGAAATAGCATGGGGAGAAATGACAGATACAGGTGAGGGGAAGGAAGGCAGCAAACCACACTGCCATGTGTGTACCTATGCAACAATCTTGCATGTCCTTCACATGTACCCCAAAACCTAAAATGCAATTAAAAAAAAGAAAAAAAAAGATGTTAGTGCACCCATACTGTGGATTGCTAAATGTAATAGTTTGATCATAACACTGAATCAATGTGTTTTTTAAATAAATAAAACTCTAGCTAGACATAGAAAAGAAGGCTTGAAAGATACACACTAAAATAGCAATACTTCTTTCTAGGTAGTAGAAATAATTTTTAGTAATATTTATTGTGAAACTATTTTTCTCAATTGCAAAAGTAATATAGTTATCATTATATAAAAATTAAGAGAAAAGAAGCTAAAAGAAGAAAATTTAAATTATCCCATAATTGTAGCATCCAGAAAAAAAGACTATGAACATTTTGAAGTATATCTTTCTGAAATTTTTAAAAATTAAAAATAACTTTTTTTTTTTTGAGACAGAGTCTCACTCTGTCACCCAGGATAGAGTGCAGTGGTGCGGTCTTGGCTCACTGCAACCTCCACCTCCCAGGTTGAAATGATTCTCCTGCCTCAGCCTCCTGGGTAGCTGGGATTACAGGCACATACCACCACGCCCAACTAATTTTTATATTTTTAGTATAGAGACAGGGTTTCACCATGTTAGTCAGGATGGTCTCGAACTCCTGACCTCATGATCCACCCACCTAGGCCTCCCAAAGTGCTGGGATTACAGGCATGAGCTACCACACCCAGCTACTTTTTTCTTATTATAAAAATAATATCTATTTAATGTTAAAAAATTAAAAATATAGATAAGCACATAGAAAAGCATTTATTGAATGATTTTTATTTTCTCTCTTTTGCTTATTTTTAAACTATAAGTTTTCTTTTTTTCTTTGAGATAGAGTTTCACACTTTTGCCCAGGCTGGAGTACAATGGTGTGATCTTGGCTCATTGCAACCTCTGCCTCCCAGATTCAAGCTATTCTCCTGCCTCAGCCTCCTGAGTAGCTGGGATTACAGGCATGTGCCACCATGCCTGGCCAATTTTGTATTTTTAGTAGAGACAGGGTTTCTCCATATTGGTCAGGCTGGTCTCGAACTCCTGACCTCAGATGATCTGCCCGCCTAAGCCTCCCAAAGTGCTGGGATTATAGGCATGAGCCACCATGCCCAGCCCTAAATTTTCAAGAATGAGTATACATTGCTTTGGAGTACAAAATTTAAAAATGTATTAATCAGCCGGGCACAGTGGCTCACAGCTTGTAATCCCAGCACTTTGGGAAGCCAAGACAGGCAGATTGCTTGAGGTTGGGTATTTGAGACCAGCCTGGCCAAATGGTAAAACCCTGTTTCTACTAAAAATACAAAAATTAGCCAGGCATGGTGGTGCATGTCTGTAATGCCAGCCACTTAGGAGGCAGAGGCAAGAGAACTACTTGAACCCAGGAGGCAGAGGTTGCAGTGAGCTGAGATCATACCACTGTACTCTAACCTAGGCAAGAGAACAAGACTCCATCTCAAAAACAGACAAAACATAACAAAACAAAACAAAACAAAACAAAACAATACAAAACAATGTCTTTGTGAGAGCTGAGGTACAGGCAGTTGGAAGCCAGCTGTGTGAGCTAGATCTGCAGATATTGGCCAGGGTAGAAATGAGTTTGGGCCTCCCAAATCTTTGGAGGCTTTCAATGGTTGCAGGGCAAAATGAATTCTGAAGTTCTCTCAGTAAATTTCATGAAGTTTATCTGGTAAATTACCAATAAAACTTAACTGAGTTCATCTCATATCTGGAGACCTTTAAAGCTGCTATCATAAAACTCTACTGATGAAAGACTTTCTTATTGATTGCAATCACTATTGGCTCAGCCCACCCAACAAAAAGCAAATATGCATTTCAACCCTTGAGAAAACATATTTCAGAACCCCACCAATTTTATGAGACAGGCCTAAGAGATAGAAGTATTTATTCGAAGTCCCATTGCGATTTTTCAGGAAGCCTGCTTCAATCAGGAAGAGCTCTGCAATCCAGAAAACTCCAGAGCAGCAGTGATTCTTGCAACCTAGCCATAGTCATGTGGTCTGATTAAAAAGATGCTGCTAGGCCATGTGCGGTGGCTCATGCCGGTAATCCCAGCACTTTGGGAGGCCGAGGCAGATGGATCACCTGGGGTCAGGAGATTGAGAGCCGCCTAGCCAAAATGGCAAAACCCTGTCTCTACTAAAATACAGAATTAGCTGGTGTGGTTGCATGTGTCTGTAATCCCAGCTACTTGGGAGGCTAAGGCAGAGAACGGCTTGAACCCAGGATGCAGAGGTTGCAGTGAGCTGAGATGATGCCAATGCACTCCAGCCTGTGTGACAGAGCAAGACTCTGACTAAAAAAAAAAAGAAAGAAAGAAAGATGCTTCCAAACCCAGGCAGCCTAATTTGCTATTTTATGCTATATTAACATTGCATATCTATTAACTTGGCACACCAACTATTGATCTGAAAATAAGTTCTTGCTCTCACATAACAAAGAAGAATTGCAGTTTATAATGAAAGAAATGTGCATAATCAATTGCTTAGTAGAAATCATTATGTTTCCTTACTACAAAGGCACCTAATTAGCAAAGATTTTCATTTTCTGCTGATATCATGGGGGGGCCAGTCACTATTCTAAGCACATAGCTATCCCTTAGGTATATGAAAATTTGCATCATGCAAATTCCTTTTGAGACAATACCTTAGAATGAAGTAGAATATAGATTTGGCATGAGATTTTTATGGAGAGAGGATAGAGTGGTCTTTTAAGTAGTGATGGTATTCTTCAGGAACCAACCAGGGAATTTTTCAGTCTCCCTAGATATACTCCACAATTTTTCATTCTGCCTAGATAAAAACCTTCTTAGAATTCTCAGCATAATAAATAGAATATTTTTATATTTTTCCCTACTGCTCTGGAGGTTCTCATAGCACAGTAAAATTTTAAGATATACTAAATATAATCCCAGAAATTATAGTATAATTAGACTTAGAATAAATTTTAATTAACTGAGAGCATTCAATACTGGTAAAGATGTGGCAACATATGTACTCTCATGCATTGCTGGTTGCATGGTAAATTGGTACCACCCATTTGGAAAACAATACAGTAACTTTATAAATGTTATATATTTTTGACCCAATGATCCTCCTTTTGGAACTCTATCCTATTATATCAGACCAAAACAGTAGGAAAAGGCTATGTGTAAAGATAATCTTTAAAGTACTACTTCTGGAAGTAAAAACTGAAAATGACTTAAGTGTCAAATAATTAGGGCATTCCTTTACTTATAAGCAAGAAATTCAAATGTTCACTTGGCAACACTTAGCAGATGTCAGAAGGACCCTCATACTTCATCTGTTATGATTGTCCAAAATATTACAAAATAGGGTTAGATGCATGGTATCCAAGAGTTTCCTATTCAAATGCAATTCTTTAAAAAGAAAAACCCAAAACCCTAAAAGAGCAAGACGGGAAACATAAATCTGGCTTTATCAGTAATTACATTAAATGTTAATAAATGGATATATATATATCAAAGCATCATGTTGTATACCTTAAATTTTATACAATAAAAATGTTAATGAACCAAACATTCCATTTAAAAGATATTATCAGAATTGATTTTGTTTTTGTTTTTGTTTTGAGATGGAGTTTCACTCGTATTGCCCAGACTGGAGTGTAAGGGCATGATCTAGGCTCACTGCAACCTCCTTCTCCCACTTCAAGCAATTTTTCTGCCTCAGCCTCCCCAGTAGCTGGGATTATAGGTGTGCACCACCACACTCAGCTAATTTTTGTATTTTTAGTAGAGTTAGGGTTTCACCATGTTGGTCAGGCTGGTCTCAAACTCCTGACCTCAGTTGATCCACCTGCCTTGGTCTCCCATAATGCTGGGATTACAGGCCTGAGCCACTGCTCCTGGCCTAGATTTGATTTTTAAACCAAAACAATTCAATGACAACTGTATGCTGTTTTCAGGAGACACACTTTAAATGTAAGGGCTTAGAGATATTGAAAGTAAAAGTATGGAAAAAGACAGTTATGCAAATTCTAATAATAAGAAAGCTGGTATGGCTTTATTATTAGACAAAATAGACTTCATGACAAGAAATATTATCAGCGATAAAGAGAAACATTTTATAATGATAATAGAGTTAGTTCATCAGAAAGACCTTACAATCCTAAATTTGTATATGCCTACTCACATAAACTTCAAAATAAAATATGTAAAGCAAAATTAAGAGAACTAAAGGAGAAATTAAGAAAGCCACAATCATGGGTGGATAATAGTCTTTGAGTCATGATAGATCACTGGTAGTTCAACTCATAATTATCTCTGGGTTGGCTAATAATGTAGCCCTGGAAGAATGGGACGCATACACACAAATCTCTAATTCTGGGAGAAGGTGAAGGACAGGCCTCAGATGGCTACGGCAGTGAGAAGGGTTCGTGGAAGGTGGGCCAACAGGTTAGTTCTAGGGCCATATTAGACAGAAAGTCCAAAAGGAGAACTGCTAACTAGAAAGGCGTGGTGGGAAGATCTGAATGGAATGAGAAAGAGTATGACCTCGGTTTGAATGCCCATTTCAACACTTAATCAGTAATCCTGGACCAGCCGCTAAACTTCTAATATTTTGACATTTTAAAAAAATGCAGAAAATGATTTCTGCCTTATGTGTTGATATGAAAGTTAAGCAGACAACATACGTGAAGAATGCTGGCAGTCCAGTATCTCCCCTTTCATCCTGCTCCCTGATGGGGGCCCACATGCTCAAGGTTTCTGCGAAGAACCAGGAAATAAATTGGATGGGGATCCCAGGATCTAAATCACTGTAGAAGAAGGAAGAATAATTTACCTAGTCCCAGCAAGGTATGGAGAATCTCAAAACAATCCAGTCTCTAGGAGGCCTGGCTACTCTTTCCTTGGGCAAAGTGAAAACAGTTCCATGACAGTTCTTAGTCTCCTCAATAGAACCTATTCTAGCATTCTCCCTACGCATCTACATGCATATGCTGTCTCAAGGAATTAAAACTGTCTCAAGAAATTTACTAGAATTTTAACTACCCAGACCCTTTGGCGGCCATCAGTTCATTGACTGACCTCCAGACAAGACCTCATATAAAATTTCTCTCAGAGATGTATTTCTTTCTTCAAAATTTGCAGAGAAAGCTAAATTCTCCCCTCCTTCCTTGGAAGTACGTTTCAGTGTCTCCTTTTTACAGGTAGAAAGTTCTTCCTTTCTTACCTAAGTATCGATGAAACAAGGCAGAGTCCTATAAAGCTGAAACAGAGTTACAATGTGCAGTAGGGGCTGAGGGGAGGAAGAGCCTTTATAGGCTTTGGAAAACAAGGACAAACTAAAAAATGGCATTTATTCCTGGCCTTGAAGAATGGGCAGGGTTTTGGCCCATGTGAAGAGGGGATTGCAAACGGATCAAAAGGTAGATGGGGAATGCAGAGCCTGTTGGAGAAGGACAGATGATGGTCAGGGCCATGGGGAAAAGGAGGAAGGAGGGAAGGAAAGGTGACACCATATTGTGGAGGACCCCACACACTAGAAAGAAAACTGTTGGCTTTATGTGGTAGGTAACAGGGCACGATGTGGCAGGAGGGGGTACACAGAAACATGTGGTGACAGCTGAATTTCAGAGAGATTCATCTAGCAGAGAGATTTGAAAGGTGAAAGAAAGAAGGAGGAAGAGAGGTGAAAGATCAGTTAGGAAGTCCTTTGAACCATGCGGAAAAGAGTTGGCTGAATGTCAGGGAAAGCATTGGAAATGAAAGTGAGAACCAGCCTGAGGCCTTGAGCACAAGACGCCTCCTAATTCATCTGTATGGACAGGGCCTGACTCTCAGTAACTATTTCTTGAATCACAGTTGCTATTCAGCTATGAGATGTGACCACGAAGAGGTTAGGAAGAAAGAGGAATGAAAGGGGATAATGTAAAAAAGAGCAATGGATACATGGTATAGTTTCAAGACCCAACTCCCCCACATACCCAAATCCATGAATGCTCAAGTCCCTGGTATAAAATGGCATAGTATTTGCCTTTAACCTACGCACATCTTCTCTTATACTTCAAATCATCTCTAATTACTTATAATACCTAACACAGTGTAAATGCTGTATAAATAGTTATTATACTGTATTGGTTGTTTACTTGCATTACTTTTTATTGTTTTTTTTCCAATTTTTTTTTTTTTCCTGTGGTTGGTTGAATCCTTGGCTGCAGAACCCACAGATGGGGAAGACTGACTGTAATAGTAATTAAATAGAGAGAGCTCTATCTCAAGACTCATTTCAACAGTTTCTGGCTCAAGGCTCTTACAATCACTACTTGCTAAATAAATGCACATCCAATTGGTGGTGGGTCATATTCTCTCTTTGTGTCTGAGGAACATCACATTTACCTGATCCTATTATTCCAAAGAGCTGCCATACAGACCAAATTAAAGGAAACCTAGAGAAATGTATTTTGAGCATATTGTCACAATGAACCCCTGTTGTTGAGAATCTATATGTATCAAACACTGTGTTAAACACTTTATGTGAATTATCTTATTTAATTTTTAACTACCCTAAAAGTAGATGCAATTATTCTCTTTTAATAGATAAAGAAACAGAGGTTTAGTTAAGTTACAAAGCCGGGATTTGAGCACAGGCAGTTTGATTCCAGAACATGGACTAACTTCCCCAACACTCAGTGCCTCCTTCTACGCAAGAAAACGCACCACCACTGCAGCAGTCCTCTGCCATTTATTTACAAACAAATGTGATGTCAGAGCAGCGACTCTGTCTTTTCTATGACTGGTTGTTCCAGGTCAGAGCTTGCCCTTCAGATGTTCTGCTCTAAGAAGGTGTAAAAGCACCCTTTACTTCTGAAGGAGGATTTGGTGGGAGAGCGCCAGCCTGCCACACCGGGAATTCTGTATTAGTGTGTCAATCTCAGTTTTTGTTGCAAGCAACAGAAGTGAATTAACAAAGTTAACAGAGGGATAAGATAATTTAATGGAAGACAGTTAGAAACACTGAAGAATTAGGACTGGAGTAGCTCCAGGCTCTAAGGGTAATCTCTTCAGGAGGCCTCTGTCTGGGGAAATCAATAACCACTATCTAGGTTTTACAGACTCCATCCAAGAGAGAACACCTGATTGGCCAGGCTTGGATCATGTGACCATCACTTACCTAGAGGATGGCCGGGCAATCTCACCAAAAGGGCCCACCCATATGGGACAGGGAATTCCCCCAAAGAGAATCTGGTTCTGTCACCAGAAGAGAGGGGAATGAATGCTGGGCAGCAAAAACAGCAGGTGCCCATGACACTGTGGGAAGTTTCACACATTTGAGCTGCAGATGTGCCCAGGTGTATGCAAAAGCATCATCCTGATCCTTGAGCTACTATAAGAGAAGTTGAAAAAGTGACTCCCTGCTGCACCAGCGGCTCTAGATATAGTTAAAATCATCTCTTACAGTGTCATTAGGCAAGTAACATGTGAAATCAACTAGGAACATTTCATTTTAAACTTTGCTGATTTTTCAAATTTGCTTTGCATTCTTGGTAATGATTTCTTGCTCTAGTTTTATGCCTTCTCAGATAAAGTACCATCATACATGATGTGGGCCCCATTAGACATGAAGTAAGCATTATTTATGATTTAATCAGAGTTACGAAGCGTTAAAAATAGGAAAGAAAATTATTTCCATAGACCTTTCCAAAAACTTAGAAGCTGAGACTTAATTCGTCAGACTTTTGCTTTTCTCATGCCAGGAGGTAGTGAGGACTGTTGGGTCAATAGCTGAGGCATCTCTTGCTTGCAGTATCACAGGGAAGTGCTTGGATATCTCCCAGATTCCATCTCAGAAAGATTGGGTCCTGGTCAAACTCAACCTCCTTTGACAAGTTGAATAGCAGTGAGGCCTCTTATATCTGGGTTTTAACCTTATGGGGAGGTTAAATGGGTCAACCATTATAAACGGGGATTCAAGGACAGCTCAGGATACAGACCAGGTGGCGGATGACTAAGAAAGCTTCAACTAGATTAGTGTAGTACTATACTTTATCAGCATGTGAAATATGTATTAACGCTTACGTAAAACCAGTGTCTTTTCCTTCCTTCCTTTCTTTCTTTCTTTCTTTCTTTTTGTCCAACCCTCCTTTATACTGACAAACATGGTACAGAGATGCTTAGGGAAAAGTTGCATTGAAATAGAGGTGAGAACACAAGAAAAAAGGAAAATAGAAAACGATAAAGCTAATTTTAGATTTCCAAACAATGAAGTCACTTTAAGAATCACATTAACAATGAGATAAAACTAAAGTAAATTTAAAAAATGTTAAGGTGCAAATAAAAATGATGAACTTTGTTTTGACCTCATATTTTTCAATTCAATAATTATCCTGAAATGATTATCATCTTAATTTAGCACTTTTGTTTTTCTGAGATAGAGTCTCGTTCTGTTGCCCAGGCTGGAGTGCAGTGGCACAATCTTGGCTCATGGCAACCTCTGCCTCCTGGGTTCAAGTGATTCTCCTACCTCAGCCACCCAAGTAGCTGGGACTACAGGCGTGTGCCATCATGCCCAGCTACTTTTTTGTATTTTTAGTAGAGATGGGTTTCACCATGTTAGCCAGGATGGTCTTGATCTCCTGACCTTGTGATCCACCTGCCTTGGCCTCCCAAAGTGCTGGGATTACAGGCATGAGCCACCGCACCTGGCCCATTTAGCACATTTTTTTTTTTTTTTTTTTTTTTTGAGAAGGAGTCTCACTCTGTCGCCAGGCTGGAGTATAATAGTGCAATATTGGCTCACCCCAACCTCCGCCTCCTGGGTTCAAGCAATTTTCCTGGCTCAGCCTCCCCATGCCCGGCTAATCTTTTGTATTTTTAGTAGAGATGCAGTTTCTCCATGTTGGCCAGGCTGGTCTGGAACTCCCCACCTCGGCCTCCCGAAGTGCTGGAATTACAGGCATTAGCCACCAAGCCAAGCCCATTTAGCACTTTTTAAAAGTCTTCTGCCCTTAGGTAGATGGCACTGGTCATGGTGAAGACTGATGCCTTAGATGCTGCTACCATTGACCAATATGGTTCCTGTTGACTGAGAGGCCAGGGGAAGACAATAAGGAATAATGACTACACAGCAGGAGAGCACGCCATGTCTTAAGTATTTCTTCCTTTCACCCTTGACATTTTCCTCATGCTGACAACTGGAGGGCATTTCTCCAACTTTTACAGATATTCCCCTTGACCTGCTCCTTCAATAGGTCTTCCTGCTTGGGCTAGTGTACTTGTTACAAAGAAATTTTCCTTTGTCCTTGATCTGCAGCTACAAATCATAACTAATAGTGATTAACATCCATGAGCTAAGAAGTGGACATTGCTCCACTTTACAATGAGGAAATGTAGGCTCAGAAAAGTTAGATAACTTTAATGAAGTCACATAGCTAGCTACTAATAAAGGCAGAACTTGAACTTAAGTCAATCTGACTCAATAATCCATTATTAAATGTCATGGTTTACTTTTCTAGCTAAATTCCTCTAATTCTATTTCCTCTAGCAAAATTCTCTCTAATTAGAAAGTATAGATAAGTCATTCTGAAGAAACCAGAACTCCAAGCCTTCTGAGTGTGGGCTCCAAATTGTATATTATCTTTGCCATTAAGAAACCCCAAACCAGGCCGGGCGTAGTGGCTCACGCCTGTAATCCCAACATTTTGGGAGGCCGAGGCAGGTGGATCACGAGGTCAAGAGATCGAGACCATCTTGGCCAACATGGTGAAACCCCGTCTCTACTAAAAATATGAAAAAATTAGCCGGGTGTGGTGGCACGTGTCTGTGGTCCCAGCTACTTGGGAGGCTGAGGCGGAAGAATCACTTGAACCCAGGAGGCGGAGGTTGCAGTGAGCCGAGATTGTGCCACTGCACCCCAGCCTGGTGACAGAGCAAGACTCCATCTCAAAAAAAAAAAAAAAAAAAAGAAACCCAAACCAAAAAGTAAGACAAAAATTACATCAAGCCAGTAGTGGTGGCACATGCCTGTAGTTCTAGCTATCAGGAGGCTGAAGCAGAAGGATTACTTGAACCCAAGAGTTCCAAGTCCAGCCTGGGCAACATTTAAAAAAGAAAAAAAGAACTGGTGAACTCCATAGGGCTTGAGCAGAGAAAGCTATGAAACAACTCTAATGCACACATGTGACTCTCATGGAACAAGAGATTCAAGGAACCTAGCCCACAGACCTAAGAAATAGTATAATTCACACCCAACAAACTACAGATAGTAGAGAAATTTTAATTTGAAAATTAATCTGAAGGACCTTCAAAATGTTCAGAGATGAAGAAATATAATTCACAAAGTAGAACAAAAGAACAGGATGACTTGGGGGGAAATAAACAAGTATATATCCCAGACAATAACAAATCTTCTCACTAAAATTAAAAAAAAAAAACCTCAACAGATAAACAATAGAGTAAACATGGAAAAGTTAAGAGACATGGAAAATAGATCAAAAAGCTCCTGAAGGAAAGAACAGAGAATGGCAGAAAATCAATATTCAAAGATATCCTAACTGGGAATTTTCCAGATTGTTTTAAAATTTTTCTCAGATTAAAAAAACACATCAACTTCTCATCAGGATACATAAAAACAAATCTACAAAGAGACACATGACGGCAAAACAGTAGACCATCAAGGACAAATGGAAGAATCTTAAATGATACCAGAGAGGAAAGACAGATTATCAACAGAAAAACTAACAATCAGACTGATTATGAATTTCTCATGAACAATAGATTCCAAAAGAAAACAAAATAAAATCTTTAAAGTGCTAAGAAAAAACAACTGCCAACCAGGAATTTTGTGCCATAATGTGGCAGAGGTAATGCCATGAATTCACTAAACATGCCTTCTGGGCAAACAGGATGACTACATTTCTCAGCTTCCTTTGGGGCTATGCAATTGGATTTCTGGCCAACATGGAAATAATGTGCAGCACTTCTAGCCTTGTCTGAAAAAACATACACACATACACATACACATACACACATACACACATACACATACACATACACACATACACATACACACATACACATACACACATACACACACACATACACATACACATACACACATACACATACACACATAAACATACACACATACACATACACATACACATACACACATACACATACAAACAAACATGTTAAATAGCCAATAGACTCCCTGGAAATAACTCAGTGTGGCAGAATCACAAAATGAAAAGAGCAAGGACGTCTGAGGCACTGGTTGGAGGGAAGAGATTCAAGAGAGCCACCTGACACATATTAGACTAAGACATGAATGAGAATTTCATTTTAATTATGTTAAGCCACAGAGATTTAACAATGAAGGTGACAGAGAAGAAAAGGCAGGAACTGGGCACAGCTGACCATTGTGAAGACTGTTTTGAACATTGAGATGGCAGCTAGACAGTGCTATTGATCTTTTTATTTTATTTTTTTTGAGACTGGATCGCGCTCTGTTGCCCACCCTGGAATGCAGTGGCACAATCATGGCTCACTGTAACCTCAAGTTCTTAGGTTCAAGTGATCCTCCCACCTCAGCCTCCTGAATAGCTGGGACTGCAGATGCACACCAACTTGTCTGGCTAATTTTTTAAATTTAGAGATAGGGTCTTGCTATGTTGCCTAGTCTGGTCTCAAATTCATGGCTTCAAGCCATTTTACTGCCTGGACCTCCCAAATTGCTGGGATTACAGGTGTGAGCCATCACGCCTGGCCTATTGATCTTAATATACCAAACAAATAAGTATACAAGAATGAAGGTAATAGCCAGGCATGATGTCATACACCTGTAATCCTAGCTACTTGAGAGGCTGAGGCACAAGAATCATCTGAACCTGGGAGGTAGAGGCTGCGGTGAACCAAGATCATGCCACTGCACTCCAGCCTGGATGATAGAGCAAGACTGTCTCAAAAAATAAATAAATTAATTAATTAATTCAAGGTAAAATGTGACCCAATTCATTCTAAAAAATATTACTAACAAATATATCTCAGAAAAAGGGAAATGAATTCAGAAGAAAGGTAAGGGAAGCCAGTAGCAATAGTGAGCAAAGATTATCAGTTGTAAGTGTTACTATTGCTAAACAAATATTGGCTTACAATAACAAGGTAGAAACAAAACACTTGATTAAAATGTGGAAAATTGAAGAGGAGGATGTAGAAGGAAATCTGAGCATGCCTACTTTCTTGTATTATTTAGGAGATGGGTAAAAATGTTGATTGTCCTTAGACTTTGCTAGAATGACATTTGAAATTTAAGTTTTACCACCAAGAGAATACAGAGTAAGGCACAGGCTAACGTGGCCCAGTGTGAGTTTCTATGTCCCAGGGAGCCCTCATAACTGTTTATCTTGCTCTCTTCCTATTGTAATCCTCCAGTACTGGCAACCTGGCTCA
This sequence comes from Saimiri boliviensis, assembly GCF_048565385.1. NCBI lineage: Eukaryota > Metazoa > Chordata > Mammalia > Primates > Cebidae > Saimiri > Saimiri boliviensis. The sequence continues at coordinate 93,794,045 of NC_133458.1, read as the reverse complement.
ATAAACATTGAGCAAATTAAACAACTGGGAATGGGAATGGGAAGGATAAAATACAACTGTGAACTAACTGAGTCACATAGGTGCTCTCTACTCAAATCCTGACAGACCCCTGGCTAAAATGCCATAGTTGTCACTCTTAAAGAGCAGAGAACAGGCCAGGCACAGTGGCTCACACTTGGAACCCCAGCACTTTGGGAGGCTGAGGCAGGAAGATAACTTGAGCCCGTGAGTTCAAGACCAGCCTGGATAACATAAACAGATCCTGTCTCTACACAAATAATAAAAAAATATTAGTCAGGCGTGGTGGTGCATGCCTGTGGTCCCAGCTACTTGGGAGACTGAGGTAGGAGGATCACTTGAGCTTGGGAGGTTGAGGCTGCAATGAGCCACGATCCCACCACTGCAGTCGAGCCTGGGTGGCAGAGCAAGACGCTATCTCCAAAAAATAAAACATTTTAAAAAGCAGAAAATGGTTTAGCAGCTTCTCAAAATGCTAAACCTGCAGTTACCATATGAGACAGCATCTCCACTCTTATACCCAAACACCATGAAAACAAATATCCACACAAAAACTTGTACGTGAATGTTCCTAGCAGCATTTTTCCAATAGGCAAAAAGTGTAAATGCCCCAAATGTTCATCATATGATGAATGGATAAACAAAGTGCAGCTATTCACACAATGGAATGTTAGACAACCATCAAATGTAATGAAGTACTGACACATACTACAACATAATGAACCTTGAAAACATGCTAAGTGGAAGAAGCCAGACACAAAACACTACGTATTGCACGACTCCATCTATCTGAAATGTCTAGAACACGCAAATCACAGAGTTAGAAATTAAATTCATAGCTACCAAGGATTGAGGGAGCAGGCGAAATGGGGAGTAATTGCTAAATAGGCATAAAAATAAAATTTTGGGGGGAGGGATCTGGTGTGGAGGCTCACGCCTGTAATCCCCACACTTTGGGAGGCTGAGACAGGCAGGTCACAAGGTCAGGTGCTTGAGACCAGCCTGGCCAACATGGTGAAACCCCCTATCTACTAAAAATACAAAAATTAGCCACGCTTGTTGGCACGCACCTGTAATCGCAGCTACTGGGGAGGCTAAAGCAGGAGAATTCCTTGAATCTGGGAGGCAGAGGTTCCAATAAGCTGAGATCATGCCACTACACTCCAGCCCGGGGGACAGAGTGAGACTCCATCTCAAAAAAAAAAAAAAAAATTCCTTTTGGGATATCGAACATGTTCTAAAATTAGATTTTGTTGATGTGATGGTTGCACAACTCTGAAAATACTAAAAAATATTGAACTGTGCACTTTCAATGGGTGAACTATACATGAATCCTATCTCAAAAAGTTATTTTTAAAAAACTACCTAGCCTGGAATGGTGGCTCAAGCCTGTAATCTCAGCTACTAGGGAGGCTGAGAGGGGAGGATTGCTTGAGGCAGGGGTTTGAGACCAGCCTGGGCAACCCTGTCTCTATAATTTTTTTAAATTAGCTGGGCATGGTGATATGCACCTGTAGTCCCAACTACTTGGAAGGCTGAGGCAGGAAGGATTTCTTGAACCCTGGAGTTCAAGTCTGCAATGAGCTATGATTGTACCACTGCACTCTATTGCCTAGGCAATAGAGTGAGATCCTGAGACCCTGGCTCTAAAAAAGAAAAAAGAAAACAGCCTAGATTTTCCCCTGCCCAAAACACACTACCAAAAGATCTCAGATTAAATTGCAAAAAAGAAATAGAGGCCAGGTGTGGTGGCTCAAGCCTGTACTCCCATCACTTTGGGAGGCTGAGGCGGGCAAATCATGAGGTCAGGAGTTTGAGACCAGCCTGGCCAACATAGTGAAACCCTGTCTCTACTACAAATACAAAAAATTAGCAGGGCATGATGGCACATGTGTGTAGTCCCAGTTACTCAGAAGGCTGAGGTAGGAGAATTGCTTGAACCAGGAGACAGAGGTTGCAGTGAGCCAAGATCACACCATAGCACTCCAGCCTGGGCGACAGAGCGAGACTGTCTCAAAAAAGAAAGAAAGAAAGAAAGAAATAGAATATTGTTTCTGACCTTGAAATAAACATTAGTAGTTTACTTCATGTATATGTTTTAATGTATCTTGAAATGTATTTAATGCATATTTTAAAACAAAAAAGCGAAGACCACCTAAACTAATAGGTATCTCTCTTCCCAGCAAACCATAGCTAACTGCCGCTTACCTTGTAAAACTGAATGAGGCTGGGCCAGGCCTGGCAGCAAGTACTACTCTATATATCTATATTTTAACTGTGAGAGTTCAAATCAAGTCATAAACCTACATTTCCATAGATCCCAGACAAAAATAAACACAGACTATTATTTCTAATCCTTCCTCTCTGCTTTTCTCAGAGTGCTGATTAGATTGCATATTCTATGAAAGGATGAGTTCAATCTTTTCAAAAGTATTTCTTCACGGGTTCATCTGTGATTAAGGGTACAGTTTTTCCCACTTGAAAGCTGCATGATCCAGCTGTTCTTTTTGTCTGCTGCAACTTCTTGCTAACCTTTCTGGAACTAAAGAGAGGAAAATAATGTTTAATTATAGTGACCTGAACATGTCCCTCCCAAATGCGAAGACAGTCTTTTGTATGTATACCCAAGATAATAGCTTTTTTTTTAACCAGTAGTGATCTGTCATTCTAATTCTCTGTTTATAATTTCAAGGATTGTTATGTATTTTATCTTTTAGGTCTTTAAAAATTCCATCCATTTTGGCTAATGTAAAATGTCATACATGGAGGCCTGATAAGTTGAGAGCTAAATGTTTTAAGACCTCTCAAGTAATAATCACTAAGTACTTAATTTTAAAACATACACCATTCATTTGTGTCTGCAGGATAAAATGCCTATCATGGAGTCACACCACTGGCAACAGACCATATTTTTCATCTTGGACCTTTTGTAGATTTGGATTCCTCAAGCCACTAGCTGTCTCCCTGGGCCTCCCAGTTTCTGCCTTTCAAGGTACCTGGAGGACCACTGTATATAAAAACGAGGCAGAAAAAGCTTTTCTCCTTCTGCACAGAAATAGAGAGAAGTCATTTCTCAATGATCATCTAGGTCACCTCCAGGGCAGTCTAGGCTGTGTGAGAAGCTGCTCCTGCCTGGGTCCCCTCCTGCAGCTCCTGCTAGAAAGGCTGTCCAGAACGCCCTGGGGAATTCTTGTTCAAAGGATCCAGGTCAACACTGTCCGAATCCCCAGGGATTCCCCCTACACTCACAGGCTGGCTGATTTCCAAGAACTACCAATGCTCAGCCCTGTCCTAGAGGCGACCAATTTAATTTATATCAAAAAGAAAATTTTAAAAGCTTGTCACATAATCCAAAATAATCAAATGACATATGGACTTGAGTCGATGAATAGCTCTCATACAGGAAACAAGGCAGGCAGACCTGCTGACTGGCTGGGGTCTGTCTGAAATCTGAATTCAAGTTTAACGGGAAAATCAACTTCTCTCTTGGTGAAAGGACAGGGAAGTCAGGCCAGCATTTACTAGACTATGGATCTCCAAGTTTCAACCACAGGAAGAGTTCAAACAGGAAAGCAAAAATCTTTCTAGACAAAAAAAAAAACACTATTCTTATAATGAATATAAGCTTAAAAGAAAAAAGGAAAGTGCTGAATTGTATCTAAGTGTACCAACTTTTGGTTTACAAAAAATTAGGATTAGAAATATATGTTCCTACTTGCTTTACTTTGCATAAAGAAATTCTGAAAGGATACACTAGTAACTGATAAAAAGCAGTTACTGGTTTGAGGGTAGAGACTAGGAGGACAGAGAACAGGAGTGAGAGCTGGCCTGTTCATCTATGCCTTTTGCATATGTGTTTTATTATTTTTTAACCATGTGTGAGGAATGCTCTAGGTGCTATAGGAAGCATAAGGAAAGAAAATTGATACCTTAAGGAGCTTACATTGAGTGAGAGACAACAAATATAAACACAAAAAATAAGTACATTAGATGATCATAAAAATAAAAAAGTAGAGAAGGGTAAGGGGGCTCAGAGAGTTAGGAGACGAACCATTTGCAGTAATTTAAAAAGTTGGGCGAGGCGGCTCATCAGGGTTAGGTCTGCACTGACTTGTGGGAGGTGACAGGAGTGGACATATGAATCTTTAGGTGAAGAGTGTTCCAGGCAGAGGGAACAGCTTTGGCAGTGGGTCTCAACTGAGGACAATTTTGCCCCCGCAGGGACATCCAGAGATGACTGAAAACATGTTTGCTTGTCATGACTGCAGGGGATGCTGCTAAACATCCCACAATCCACAGGACAGCCCCCACAACAAAGAACTATACAGTCCAAAATGTCAGTAAGAGCTACTGTGAGGACATCTACCCAGTAACTGCCTGTCCTGTCTCGGACTGACATCACCCTGGTTATTGATGCTTGTAGCCAAAAATAATCATTTCAAAACCATGATATAATCTTTTTCATTTTTCCTTTAAAACCTTTTATCTTATTTTACCTCCTTGAATACGCACATAGTTTACTATGGCACATGTTCCCATTGCAATGCCCTATTGCCAAGTGAGTATGTTTTTTGTAACACCCTATTGCAAAGATATTTCTTCAGGAGTAGGACATTGCAAGAGGAGAACTGCAATGCCCTCTGCTTGGCATTTAGATCGACCGTTCACAAGGCTATTTCAGCAGTGCCCATACTTCCTCTTATCCTGCACAGCAGTATTTGCCCTTCCTTTCATTCCTCCACTCCACCATCTCTAGCCCCATTACAAAGCATAGCTTCACAACAATTGCAGAAACTACCATTGCTTGGGGCTCCACTGGGTTCTTAGTTAAGAATGGAGAAAAATTCAAAAACAGACTACTGCCTTGTCAATAGCTATATCTTGGGTTGTGGGCGTAGGGTCAAAGAGAAATGGGAAAGATGGAAGCAAATCAAAACAATGAAAAGGGAGGTGGTTTTCTTTCCTTTTCGAGGAAAAAGAGAGATTGGTGTGTCTGCAGAGGTGAAAAGCAAAATGGAGACTTCAAGTCTTCCACATCTGTTGACCCAGTCAGTGATCAGAGACTCTAGACGCATCCAGCAGTTTCCTGTCCTTCTCAGTCTCCTTGTTACTGTTTTCCCATTAGTGGCTACCTAGTAATTGCTCTGTAATTGCTCAACAGAACCCCTGCAAAACAGAATTGAATGAGATGAGGACTTTTCTCAGCATTTCTTCAACCAGACTGTCTACTGGTAGGCAGGAAAACCTAAGGTATATTTGAATCACAGTGACTGGTTTGATTTAACCGGAATATCACCGAGGTTTGAGAGAGTTGTGAACAATAAATTTGGTTGCTGGGGTGATACTAAAATACTTAATAACCACTATGGTTATAAAAATGAATATGTAAACTGACATATTTTGGACACCTAAAAATACATCCCCTTGTAATCATCAGTGGACTAAATTAGATGTGCGTGTGGAGCCATGTGGCAGTCATTAAGAATACAAGCATTAGTGTCACATCAATCCGGTTTCAGTCCTGTCCCGTACTAATTTTTACCAGCTTTCAGACCTTAGACCAATTACTGAAGTGCTTGAGTCCCAGTTTCTACAACTATAATATGGGGGTGATGACTACATATCACCTCAACAATATCCCTCACAGAAATGTTGAGAAGATTAAAAATATAATGTAAGTAAAATACAAGGCCTAGCAATAGGAAGCGCTCCAGAAGGCCCGTATTATTAACACTGAAGTAATTATTTTGCATTCTTTGTATGCCAAGATAATAAACTTCTCAGTTATTTCTTATAATTTTTGTCATTACCATTGTCATTACCAATATTTGCTTTTACAACAATTACCTGAGTAAGGAATTTCTGTCTGAATTATCTGGATAACTGTGTGGCTTTGGCTAGAATGATCTGCTCAGAGAGGTTAGGAGGCAGCTCCCTGTGGGCCGTCTTAAGGTAGGATTAATAAAAGCCAGCATCCAGATGAGGATGCTGATTTCCATAATGCTGGAAAATGGAAGTGTTCTATCTTTGTACAGAGACATACATAAAGGGGGAATATATTTTTAACGAGCCATTTTAAAATGAAGTAAACATAAATAATAATTAATTGAAAAAAAAAGCTCTAAGATCCTGTGTTAAATCAGAAAAACAAGGTATGGGGGGCCGGGCACGGTGGCTCACACCTGTAATCCCAGCACTTTGGGAGGCCAAGGGAGGCAGATTGCTTGAGGCCAGGAGTTCAAGACTAGCCTGGCCAACATGGCAAAACCCTGTCTCTACTACAAACACAAAAATTAGCCAGGCATGGCCGGGCACGGTGGCTCAAGCCTGTAATCCCAGCACTTTGGGAGGCCGAGGTGGGTGGATCACGAGGTCAAGAGATTGAGACCATCCTGGTCAACATGGTGAAACCCCGTCTCCACTAAAAAAAATACAAAAATTAGCTGGGCATGGTGGCGCGTGCCTATAATCCCAGCTACTCAGGAGGCTGAGGCAGGAGAATTGCCTGAACCCAGGGAGGCGGAGGTTGCGGTGAGCCGAGATCACGCCATTGCACTCCAGCCTGGGTAACAAGAGTGAAACTCTGTCTCAAAAAAAAAAAAAAAATTAGCCAGGCATGGTGGTGGGTGCCTGTAATCCCAGCTACTCAGGAGGCTGAGGCAGGAGGCTCACTCGAACCTGGAAGGCAAAGGTTGTAGTGAGCCGAGATTGCATCATTGCACTCCAGCCTGGGTAACAGAGCAAGGCTCTGTCTCAAAAAAAAAAAAAAAAAAAAAAAAAAAAAAAGAAATTCTCATATGTATATTGTATTTAAGAACATGTTAAATGTTCACAGCAGTATTGTTTATCAATAGGAGAAGTGACAAAAATAATCTACAGTGTAATTATATATTGTAATACTACACAGCAGTCAAAATGAATGAACTAGATGTGCATTTATCAATGTGAATAAAATTGAAAAATATAATGTTGAATATTTTTAAGGTGTAAAACAACCCATTGAGTATAGTACCATTTATGTACCATATAGCACATAAACACCCCCAAATAATTCTATGTGTTATACGCAGATACATGCATTTGTAGTTGAAACACAGAAACATTCACGGGAAAAAGACACCTAGTCCCCGCCATGGCAGCAGCTACCTAAAGTGAGGAGGGCAGGAGGGAATAAATTGTGGAGAGGTGGGGATGAGGGCTATGTCTATAATTGTGTGTAATACGATGTCAACCAACATCTGTGACATTGGGTCCAGTTTGAGCCCTGTTTAAAAGAACACCTGGTTGTTTAGCCCAGGAGCAGAGACACAGTTTGTAGATGAAACAGTGTTGTACACTGCAGGGCATAGCTCTGGGAGTTGGAACCCGGCTCGAACACTTGAGAGGGCACCCTGTCTCTTTGGTAGGTATTTAACTTCTGGGTGCCTCAATTTCTCCATCTGCAAAACAAAACTACTAAGAATACCTAACTCATGAAATTGCTATGAAGATTCAAGGAGAAAAAATGTAAAATACTTAAAGCAAAGCCTGGCACGTAATACATGCTCAGGAAACATTAGCTATTCTTGTTAGTCAGCCATGAGCCTAGCCAGGAGCTTCTTCCTGCCCACCTCCTTCCTGGAGGAGGCAGCAACAGCAGATTTCTTTCTTTTTTTTTTTTTTTGGAGATAGAGTTTCGCTCTTGTTACCCAGGCTGGAGTGCAATGGCACGATATCGGCTCACCGCAACCTCCGCCTCCCGGGTTCAGGCAATTCTCCTGCCTCAGCCTCCAGAGTAGCTGGGATTACAGGCACGTGCCACCATGCCCAGCTAATTTTTTGTATTTTTAGAGACGGGGTTTCACCATGTTGACCAGGATGGTCTCTATCTCTTGACCTCGTGATCCACCTCCCAAAGTGCTGGGATTACAGGCTTGAGCCACCGCACCCGGCAGCAGATTTCTTAAGAGAAGCCCAAAGACGGCTGGTCTGTTGGACAGTGACCTTCCCTGAGAGAAAGCACAGACACCCCCAGAGGCCTGATTGAATGCCACCACCTTCAAGGAAGACTGTCTCAGGAAAGGATGTTCCAGGCAGTGAAGTCAATAAATGAGAAGATAACACTTGCAGATAATGGCCCCAGGATGTCCAAATATCTACAACGAATCATCAGAAACAAAGCATCAAAACAGCATCTCTGTGATCTTAAGCATGCAGCTGGTTTATGAGGGAAACATTTTCAACTCTGTTTTAAAAATTCGTCTTTTAACTTATCTGATCATAGGAACCTAGGAGCAACCTGTTGGGATAATTTGTTCATAAGGTTTCTGAACCTCTGGAGGCTCTGAATATATGGAGAAATAAGATCATCACATCCTCGCAAAATACATCATACCCTCCCACTATAAGGCAGCTTCTGAGGCCCAGATTTGAGCATACTGTTGGTGACATAAGGACAGAGCCACGTGCAATGAAGAATAAAACTTAGTAACAAATGATCTGGGAAACAATAGTAATGTTGGCAAATCAGTGGCTAACATTCATTCTGCACCAGGCACTGTGCTAATTATTTTTGGATGGATTATCTCATTCAATCCTTCTAATCTCTGTGAGGAAACTGAGGCAATGAATCATTAGGTAACTTGCCTGAGACCTAGTACAGCCAAGCCCCAACTGTGTGTTCCTGGGCTGGCCACCTCCCTGGATCTCAGTGGTGTCCTCTGTAAAAGGAAGGGTGGACTAGATGATTTCAAAGGACCCTCTAACACTTAGATTTCATGTGGCTGTGAAATTGTCGCCCCCTTCCACTAATTTTGGATGGGAAAAAAAGCCGTTTGTAATACAGTTTGCCTTGAAAAGAACAGGCTCCTTCCCTAATATTATTATTAAATAAAAGTTTGAGTGTTTTGGTCAGAAAACATAAGGTCTCTGTACAGCCAGATATACAACAGTGCTTGTGTTTAGGGGTTTTTGCGGGGTGCAGTTAGGGAGAGGGAAGGAGACAGAGCAGGCAATGTGCAGAAGGAGTGAGGTACTGGTTTCTGGAAAACCATGAAAGTATCTCCTGCTTAAAGTCATCAGTTCCACTAAACCAGGATCCCTGAAAACCAACCTTGTGACCTTCTGCTGGGAATACTAAATGAGCCCCCAAGGTCTTTAGAAATATGGGACTTACAAATAAGGCCAAATATTTCACCTCTGATTCTGATGAAAGGTTTATGAGCCCCAGAATAGTTCAAGCACGACATGTCTGGATTGAATATTTGGTGCGCACTTAACACCAACAGGTTTCAGAGGCTTCATGTTTCACAACCAAACTTTGGCAGAACCGTGTTAGTTACCTGATACCCATGGTAGGGGACATTTTCTCACTTCTTGGTGCCATAAATAGTGCAGGCTCCTGTCTGTGGCATATGTGAGCTAATTAGCCACATTAAGCTTCAGGCTTTGCTGGCATTGCTGTCCCTTGACTTTGTGACCATAGAAAAGAAGGCTATGAAGATGAGGACATGCAGCTCACTGGGGTTCTGACAGGGGAACCGTTGGGAAGAGGATTCCAGAAAATGCAGTATAGATGTTCTACAGCTAGAGCTGTGGCCGGCCAGGATCAGATTTCAGAGATCAGACCCTCTTCATTCTGACATGCTGCTAAATGGGCCTTGGTCGTAGGCTAGAACATGAAAATAGAGATACATGAGGATAGAGCCAGAAATAAAATCCCCTGGATCTCAGAGTCCATTCTCTCTGGAGATAAAAGAGCAGAGTTGGTGCTGATTTGTTCTCAAATCACTACTTCATCTCATGAGATCCATCTTTTAGGAAACAAACAAGTAGGAATAAAGGCAAGCAGTACAAAGGCCATCAACACAACTCACTCTAAAAGAGAATGGCCTTGAAGATGAGTGGCAGATGACAGTTTACAAAGCCTTTCTTCACACAGAAAGTATTTGTTTCATGTCCAACAGAGAGATGAGAGTCAGTCTCCTCACTCCAAGGTTGTGGATGTCAGTGACTCCTGGCTGCTTTTATTCCCTGATCACTGGGTATTTAAGTACCTACTGTATATAAGAAGCCTGGAAGAAAGCAGAGATGAATCAGACAATTCAACCTGGGGGTTAAACTAAAGATGAACATCAAGCGTGGAGAGGAAAGAGTAGAGGAGGGAACAGTCCTGCTGCGGGAGGGCGGAGGCCTGAGAAGACTTTCCTTTGGAGCCCTTCTTCAGAGGCGATGGAAGAGTTGCTCAAACAAAGTTGGCAGGAGGGAAGTATATGTATCCAAGAAGGGAAGGTGAAAATGGGAGAACATTCCAGGAAGTGGAACTGAGAGGAAAGGCACACACCAAAACCACATGATACAGTCAGGACCAAGACACCCAGGACAACGGGACACTGGGAACGCGGTGGGAGAGAAAGCTTCACAGAGCAGCCTGTGAACGCCATGCTAACAAGTTTCTGCAACTCAAAAGAAGAAAAAATTTAAAGAAGCCCTTTATGGCTCCCTATGGCTTGTTCTGGGTGGTTTTTTTTTTTTTTTTTTTAAGTTTTTAAGTGTTCTTTTCTTTTTTTGAGATGGGATCTCACTGTGTTGCCCAGGCCAGTCTTGAACTCTGGTCTCAAGCAATCCTCCAGCCTCAGCCCACAAAGTGCTGGAATTATAGGTGTGAACCACCATACCCAGCCTCAAATTTATTTTTAAACTGATAATTTATATGTGGTACAATATGATATTATGATACATGCATACATTGTAGAATGATTAAATCAGGCTAATTAACATACTCATCACCTCACACACTTACCCTTTCTTTGTAGTGACAGCATTGAAAATCTACTTTGCCAATTTTGAAATACACAATATATTATTATTTTTATTTTGTTGGTTTGCTTTTGTGACAGGGTCTCACTCGGTTACCCAAGCTGGAGTACAGTGGCACAATTACAACTCACTACAGTTTTGACCTCTCAAGCTCAAGCAATCCTCCAGCCTTGGCCTCCTAAGTAGCTGGGACCACTGGCTCATGCCCAGCTAATTTTTAGATTTTTTTGTAGAGAGAGGATCTCACTATGTCGCCCAGGCTGGCCTCAAACTCCTGGGCTCAAGGTGATCCTTCCATCTCAACCACGCAAGTAGCTGGGACTACAGACACACGCCACCACAGCCAGTTGATTTTTTACTTTTATTTTATGTAGAGACAGGGTCTTCCTATGTTGTCCAGGCTGCTCTTGATCTCCTAGGCTCAAGTGATCTTCTTGCCTCGGCCTCCTGAAGTGCTGGGATTATAGGTGAGAGCCACTGTGTCCAGCCCCAATACATTATTATCAACTGTAGTCATCATGCTGTGCTATAGATCACTAGAACTGAGGCACCTTGTCTAACTGGCACTTTGAACCTTTGGACTAACCTCTCTCCTTTCCCCATCCTCCCTATGCTCAGCCTCTGGTAACCACCATCCTCCTCTCTACTTCTGAGTTTGACTTTTTTAGACTCTACATGTAAGTGAAACTATATAGTAACGACAATGACATAGTATTTGTCTCTGTGCCTGGCGTATGTTACTTAGCATAATGTCTTCTAAATATGTCCCTGTCAGAAGTAAGACATGTTTTTAAGGGTTTTCTTCCTTTCTTTCTTCTCCATTTTTTCAAGAAGTTGACTTCCTAAAATTGTCAGAGACCAAAACATTTCTCAGAGGCCAGCAACTGCATAGATAATCTCACTTTTAAAGGAATAAATAAGGCCAGGCAAAGTGGCTTATGCCTGTAATCCCAGCACTTTGGGAGGCTGAGGCAGGTGGATGACTTGAGGTCAGAAGTTCAAGACCAGCCTGGCTGATATGGTGAAACCCTGTCAGTGGCTCACATCTGTAATCCCAGCACTTTGGGAGGCCGAGGTGGGTGGATCACTTGAGGTCAGGAGTTCGAGACCAGCCTGGCCAACATGGTGAAACCCCGTCTCTACTAAAAATACAAAAATTAGCCAAGCATGGTGGTGTGCGCCTGTAATCCCAACTACTCAGGAGGGAGGCAGGAGAATTGCTTGAACTGGGGAGGCAGAGGTTGCAGTGAGCTGAGATTGCACCATTGTACTCCAGATCTGGGCGACAGAGCAAGACTCCGTCTCAGGAAAAAAATACAAAAATTAGCCAGGCATGGTGGTATGTGCCTATAATCCCAGCTAGTCAGGAGGCGGAGGGAGAATCACTTGAACTCAGGAGGCAGAGGTTGCACTGAGTTGAGATCGTGCCACTATATTCCAGGCTGGACAATAGAGTGAGACTATCTCAAGAAAAAGAAAAAGAAAAGATACTTTAAGAGAGCAAATCAAAAAGAAGGAAAGGAAGGGTTATCTGGCTTCTCCGTTATGCCCTCAGCCTGGTTTCTTGTGGCATGGACAAGCAGGCAGAATCCTTGTTCATGTTTAGGCTTGTGTTCAGCAGAGATGCAGGCTGCCCTGTTTCTTCCTTACCAGGAGTATCACTCCCCATGGTATCCTCCCTAGCTCACATAAACAGCTCCGGCACTGAAGATGCAGGCTCAAAGCCAAAGATTGCTCTCCATGCCAGGGAGCCTGGAGTCCACCCAAGGGCTGGCTCCACTCCAGATCTCACTGGAGGTTATAGCCTGATGGGCACCGAAAGACCCCCATATGAGGAGTTTCCTTCCCTGGAGTGACCCATATTGGCCTCAGCTGAGTCCAGGCTTTAAACTAAGGATGTTCTGCCTGGGTTAGGGCTTCCAGGAACACTCTGAAGTATATCAAATTATGCCCATATCAAATTGTGTCCGCATAAGCACTTGCTCTTCTTCAGAGCTCCTCCACATCTAGTACCTTTCATGATCCCAACAACGACCCTGCTGGCTGGCAGAGGAGGTGTTATTCTAATTTGGAAAAAGAGGCCCAGATTATAGGATCTACCCAAAGTCACACAGCAGAATTCAAACCCAGCACATCTCATTTAAAAAGCAGTGTCATTTTGACATTAATTTAAAGCAATAATCAGCAAACCATGACCTGGGCATGAGCCAAATTCAGCTCACCACCTGATTTTGCAGATAAAGCTTTATCTAAGTATGGCCTTGCCCATTCACTCTTGAATTGTTCATGGCTACCTTCACAGTGCAGAGCTGAGTAGTTCCAACAGAGACCGTATGGTCCACAAAACCTGAACTATTTTCTTTTTTCTTGAGAGACAGAGTTTTGTTCTTGTCACCCAGGCTGGAGTGCAATGGCGTGATCTCAGCTCACTGCAATCTCTGCCTCCTGGGTTCAGGTGATTCTCCAGCCTCAGCCTCCTGAGTAGCTGGGATAACAGGCGACCGCCACCACACCTAGCTAATTTTTGTATTTTTAGTAGAGATGAGGTTTCACCATGTTGGCCAGGCTGGCCTCGAACTCCTGACCTCAGGTGATCCACCTGCCTTGGCCTCCCAAAGTACTGGGATTACGGGCATGAACCACTGCACGCAGCCAACCTGAACTGTTTTCTAGCTAGTTCTTTTCAGAAAAAAAATGTACTAACCCCTGTTCTGAAGTATTATCTTACTACTTTTAAAAATTGAAATAATTTGGTATACATGTATTAACAGGACTGATCACATATTGGCCATGAGGATATTATCTCTTGAAGAAAGGAAAAGTACCACTTACTAGCTCTGTGGCCTTGAAAATACTTCACTTTTCTGAGCTTCATTTTCCTCATCTGCAAAAGGGACGTAATAATAATATCTACTTGCCTTTGTCTGCTGGGGCTGCTGTAACAAAATACCACAGACTGGGTGGCTTAAACAACAAAAATCTATGCATCACAGTTTTGGATACTGCAAAATAGAAGATCAAGGTGCTGGCCAATTCAGGTTCTGGAGAGGAACCTCTTCCTGGCTTATAGATGGCCAAGTCATGTGGTAGGGATGGGACAAGGTGCTCTCTGGTGTCTCTTCTTATAAGGACACTAATTCTATTGAATTAGAGTCCCATCCTTATGATGTCCTTTAACCTTAGTCACCTCCTAAGGCTCTTTCTCCAAATACAGTCACACTGGGGATTAGGGCTTTAACCTATGAATCTTGGGGCGACAGATTTCAGTCCATAGCACTGCTTCACAGAGTTTTTGTAAAGGTTAAATAAAATAATGCATGTAAAAAGATTAGCATAGACAATGGTGTTTAGTAAGAGCACAGTAAAAGTAAAAAGTATTGAGTCTGACTTATTAACAAAATACATAGAAAAAGCACAGCACTTAAAGTCAGAGGACTTATTTGATCTTGAGAAGGTCACTCAGCCACTCTCACTTCAGTTTCCTAATCCACAAAGTGGGATTGCACAAAACCTGAAGAATAGCCCCTTAATATATGAAGTTTATTTGGTTTATACATTTGGTGTGTTGGCTTCTATTTAATTGTTTATTGTTTCACGGTTACAAGATGGCTGCAGCACCTCAAGCCATTTCATCTACTTTCCACACAAGAAGATAGAAACAAAGGCAAGGCACAGGCCAGCTGGATTTGTCTCTTTTTACCAGAAAAAAAAAGTTTTTCCAGAATCTGTGTCCACCAGACTTCCACTTATGTTATGGTCATAACAGTGTCATATGGCTACTCTAACTGGAAAATAACTATGGACAAAGGGTTTTTGTCAGTGTTTGCCATAAAATAGCTTTTCTTAAAAAAAATTCAGTATTCACATGTTCATATTACTGTGATTGTCCTAGAATGATAAGGAAACCTTATTGTGGGGTCACCAAGGATGGTCACCTTGATCATATGTGGTCACTAGTAACCTCCACCAAGAGCAATCTGACCTACAAAAAGTATCAAGAGCTGACATAGGAAAGAGAGAAAAGGGGACATTTACATTCAGACAAATCTGAAAAGAAAAAAAAACAAAACAAAACACTACAGCACGTGCAATAGCAGACAGAGAGGCTGTCTTCCTCTGTTTAGGGAACAAGGATGTCTCCATTCTGTCCACCCTCCTCCTAGCAGACTCTATTTTCACAGAGACAATTCGGGCAGTCTCAAGGGAAACATGACTTACCCCCAGGTTCATATCACTCCTAGCCAAGCCATAGTGAGAAGTCCCAAGCCCTGATCTGGTGTCTGGTCCTCCTCCAAAGGCTAAAAGGCTTTTTAATGAGGCAGGCAGGTGACTAGATCTCAGCCAGAAGATCTCATTCCCACAAAAGAAGGATCAAGGTCACAGAAGGCAGAATAAGCATTATGTAAAGCACAAAATCTAGGCAGAACAGGGAATCGTCATGCCATGGGAAGAGAACATGTCTAAATTATGCTGCAGACATTCCAAAAATCTTCAGCTCCTGAGGGGTAGAGAAGAGGTGGCCAACCCGATGTTTTTCATGAGTTTTGTCATAAAGGATCAGTGAAGGATCGATGGCTTCCCTTTCATCTACAAGCAAAAGCAAACCAATGACCAAGCCATGTTTATTCCGGCAGGTTTCATGCAAATATTTTAAAATTCAGCTTTTGTCAAGCTGGTTTAACTAGGAAAGCTTAGTTGGAAGAATATGCTAATAAGTCATTAAAGCACACTCATATCATGCCATATGGTACACTTGAAACATAAAACACTGGGTTCTATTCTTTGGTCAGGGCTGCTGATAAAAGATAGCCCTGGGGAAAAGACTGATGCCCTGTCCACCCGCACTTTATATGCTAACTCTGATTCTAGGGGCTTGTCTGTTTTGATGAGGCTTGGCAGATATCTGTAAATAGCCCTCCATTTGAGAAAATGATTGCAGATAATGTGTTCATCTAAAATCCAAGCTGGCAGAAATATGCTTGTGTGAACTCGGTTTCGGGAGTGGCTTTTGTTTGACTAATTATTAGTAACTTTTTCGACAATTGTACTCTAAGCTCCGTAGCTCTTGTTTCTGGTCTTTAAGATATAACCATTTAAAAATGAAATATACTTGGGAGGGGTACCCATGAGAGGTAAACAGATTATACATTGATATTATGTGTTAGCGGACGTTTTTAATATGCAAGTCAGGCCTAGGGAGATGCAGTGGATTCAGAAACTGAACTTGGCAGTTTGGGTGTTTAATTGCACCGTGGCCTGTGGACTGCATTTAAGGAAATGTGCAGATGCATGCAGAAACCCAATGCTCAATCCCTGGCTGCAGCCTCGCTTCTGAACACATCCCACAACCTGGCCATTCAGAGGAGAGATGAACTCAGTCCCCAGAAGTACCACCGAAGTTAAGAAAGCTTCTGCTCAGCCCTGGGTTATTTGGGAAAATACATATTTAGGAACTTCAGAATAGGGACTCTGCTTTTTACTTTTGCTTGGACCACAGTGTTCACTTCTGGCCCTGAGCACCTGGCACATGATTAATAAGACAAATAGGTTTGTCATAATGTCTCACCTTGACATCCTGTGGGGGCGTTGTTTAAAAAGTTATTTGGAAAGAAGTTTCTGTCTCCTAGTCTATGGGAGCAAAAGATGAAAAGAAGAAAGAGAACCACTGGCAAGCACTTTGCCCATGATAGAATAAGGTTTCCTGAGGAAGTCCACTGGTCTCAGGGCTTCCTGGACTACACACCGCCTGTTGGGCCAAAGCCAGGCAGCGTCTGGAGGGAGGACAAATTTAAAGCAGGATTAAGACTTGGATCTTCTGGACTGCCAGAACACAGCAGCATATCAATTATTTGTCCTAATAAATTACAGAAGCCTGCCACTGATTAATTAATAAGAAGTATGACTTCAAATTTTTTACCTCCATGATTGCAATTTCTGAGCAATGCCTACGTAGTGACTATAGTTATAAGAACTACTATAACTGCCTATATAATAATGATTCCACATCCCTAGATATATTGTTGAATTAAAAAGCAATCTGTTAAACCATGTCTAATATGGTGCCATTTTGTTATTATTACATTTCGTCATATCCAAATTGGTCGGGTTTTAGGCAGGGTTGGTGGGGGTTCCCAGTGACAAACAGAATACCTGCTCAAACAAGAAGCAAGTTCCAACGCACAGGTTAGTACCAACTGTCAGCTCCTGTGATCCCCCTCCCCATGCAACTAACAGAGATAACTAGAGGTAATAGTTTAGCAGATTTTCTTTCACACTTTACCTGTCAGGTAGGATATCTGTTGTGGTAAGCATTTCTGAGATGAAGGGTGTGTGTGTGTGTGTGTGTGTGTGTGTGTGTGTGTCTTAATAAACGTGATGCTGTTAGCTGAAAAAACAGTAAGTATATACAATTTAAGAAGAAAAAATTTTCCATCTTTTCCAAAATTTTCCAAAACCTGTTTTTGGAAAAAGGTATAGTAAAAGAAAATAAAGCATTTTTAAAGTCACCAAAATTCTCCGTTAACAGTTCTATGTAATTCTGATTCCTCTGTTATTCCCAAGAGTTCATGGGAGCATTCAAAAATCACCAAAACCTAGAGCTTTCTGCATAACCAGGTGCCTGGGACTCCTTTGAACATAATTACAGGAACCAAAATATGACCTGCGGTTTGTGCCTTCCTCCTCAGAGAGATGTGAGTCCCTGTCATCACCCTGTCCCTGTCTTCCTGGATCACAGCAACAGCTGCCTTGCTGTCCTGCTGCCTAGTGGAGTTTCCAGCACCTCAATGTGGAGATGGATTCGTCTTCCGCTCCCAGCCTCCATCCCCACCGATCCTTTCCACCCCTCCCGGCCAGATTAATCTCAGAGGGTGATGGGAGGAGACAAAACCAGACCTCAGTGTCGACTTCTCAGCACTCCTCCACTTCCTGGCTACAGAGTTGCTTAAATTAAACCACAAAACGAGAGACAACCAGACATTCCTCATGAAAATGCACATCACCTGTAAGTATCTTCACCAAAAGATGGATTTGGAATCTGATCAAGCCACTGTAAACAGCTATCACTACCAGTTTACAGGAAATCAAAGGGGAGAGGAACATGTTCCATCAAAGAGGGGCATGCATTAGCAAACTTCAGAATGTGCACGCACTCAGGATGGATCCTGGTTTCTTCAACAAATGATATTCAAGGGAAAAAAGGAAAGGGAGGTGGAGCTTTTCGATTAAAAGAGACTTAGACATAGCAGCCACTTTCAACATAGAGGCTTTATTTGGATTGTGATTGAAACAAAAGAAATTGTTTTTAACATATGTGACAATCAAGAGAATGTGAACAATGACTGGACACTTGAGGACATTGATATTAAGAATTATTATTAATTCAGGAACAATGAAATTACTGTGGTTATTTTTTAAGAGTCTTTATCTTTATGCCAGGCGCAGTGGCTAATGCCTGTAATCCCAGCACTTTGGGATGCCAAGGTGGGTAGATCACCTGAGGTCAGGAGTTCAAGACCAGCCTAAGCAACATGGAGAAACCCCCTCTCTACTAAAAATACAACATTAGCTGGACGTGGTGGTATATACCTGTAATTCTAGCTACTCAGGGGGCTGAGGCAGGAGAATCGCTTGAACCCAGGAGGTGGAGGTTTTAGTGAGCCAAGATCATACCATTGCACTCCAACCTGGGCAACAAAAGTGAAACTCTGCCTCAAAAAAAAAAAAAACAGTCTTTAGCTTTTAAAGACATACATTGAAATATTTGTGGTTGAAGAGATGTGACAACTGGGATTTCCTTCAAAGTAATTACTGGAGGGATGACAAGAGGGGTATTGATGAAACAAGATTGGTCATAAGTTGACAATTGCTGAAACTAAGTGATGGATACACAGAAAGATCATTATACTATTTTCTCTTATTTTGTATATGTAATTTTCCAATTTTCTTAACCTTTTTAATTGTTTTCATCCTGTGCTTTCTGGGATTCTTGATTGTATTTCATGTATCATTTAACATGCTCCTCTGTTCTCTGCTGGCCTGTAAACCATTGGTAGTGTTTAGAGACTTGATGCCATAGAAGCTCTATTTTTGGAGAATATTTTATGGGTGATTTTTGTATTTTTATCAGGAGGCACATAATAGCCTATAATAAAAATATTTCTTAAAGTTAGTTTTCCCAGCTGAGAAATGAAGATGCTTCCTGGAGAGGTAATTTTGAGATGAAATTCTTTATGTAAGTAAAAGACCAAGCACAGAGCTTGACACATCATGAGTGCTTTATAGGTGTCCGATTTCTTCCCTCCAACCATTAATAAGCTCTCTAATAATGTCCATGATCTATTGGATCAAGATTTAAGTACACATAAAATTCCAGATCTTCCATGATCTATTCCGAGTCTACCTTTCTGTCTAGTCTTATCACTACCTTCCTCTGCTTTACACACACACAGACACACACACACACACACACACACACACACACACACACACACACACACTGAATTAACCTCATTCCTTTGCTTATACCAATTTCCCCACTTGACATGTCCTCCTGCCCACTCTCTGCCATCCTTCAAGACTCAGGTCAAGCCCCACCTCCTTCAGGAGCACATCGCAATCTTAACAGCCTGGTTACACTTCCCTTAATGCTGCCTTGAATTGTTGTTCAGCACTTACATTCATAAACTTCCCATGAGATGAGCTGCTTCTCCAAAAGCCTAGGGCAGGGCAGTGCACCAGCCCTGCTTATATCTTTCATGGCTGTCTGCACCATGCACACAGCAGCATGCCGCAGATGTTTGCCAAGTTAAGAGAAGGAAGAATTAACCAGGAAATAGCTCCACATTGAATAGAGGAGGGCAAAGCTGCCCAGTCACACTGAAACAGATGTTCATTTGGGGGAAGAGAAGGAGTATATGAAGATGTCTTTATCTCACCTGAAAAAGAAAATACCTGCCAAAATATCCGTCTTTACTTCTCTTAATCTCATTCGAAAGTCAGGTATGAAGAAGTCAGAAATTTCCCAGGCTCTAAAATTAGCGTGTTGGTGGACAAGATGTCATGTACAAGATTGAATAAAATGAAGTGGCAAGCTCAAGTGGCCGAACACACAGTTTGGGTCACCAAATACGACTAGATGGGGAGGGAAACAGGGATGAAAGCATCAATATAGGTCCATATGAACCAACAACCCTCTGAATCATTTCAGAGAACAGCTACCCTGTTCCAGCAGGATGTGCCTTAAACCTACCTAAACTTTGACTCTAGAAAAGAACTCATGACTTCCTGAGTCATAAGGTGACAAAGGGACTCTGAAGCATTCTACGGTTGAGAAGTCAAAATCCACCCACTTCTCTTTTTCTCCCAAGACCCCAGAGAGGTCTCCAGGCAGCCAACAGGCCTCTGATGGACAATAATGACCTTGAGATGACCCTGAAGTTTCCATAGCTCTTTGCCATATTATTAGGAAAGGTGGCTCTGGGAGATTAGAAGGTTTGTCTCAGATAGTAGAGTCGCGCAGCAGAAGAGTGCTGGCACCATAGAATGTTTGTCTCACCAGTTGAATTTTAGCTATGATTATTTTTTAGTAACACTAACAATAGAGCATCCTAAGTCTGTTACATGGTACCATTCCTTGGTGCCTGGCATATAATGCGCATCTATGTCCCAGCTTACCAAAGGCTCAAGGGCAGAATCCGATGAAAGTGCAACCCCTCCTCTAAGGAAAATGTGCATATACATATAAAATGTCACATACCATTTTATTATATATGTTTCTGAAATGGCATTTAAACACCTAGTTTACCCCTTCACAGTCCCACCAAACCTGCTTCTTACATTTAGGAATAGTGAAATACTATTTCTTTAAAAAAAAAAAGAAAAGAAACCTTCCAAAAGCATATCACATTCTCTCAGAGAACATGTCACATTCTTTGCTTTTATGCTGTAACAATTCTCCAAAGTTTCAAGAACTACTTGAAACAACGGTCAGGGTCAAGGGACCTTTGTAAGAACTTTGGGCAATCTTGGATGATTCTTAATAAAGCAGTCATTATTTTTTCATCGGGGGAAGAACTCACACCACCTACTAGAATATGTTGAGTAAAGGCCTGATAGATCACAGGGCTGTGAAAGTGAGGCTGAAAATATAGTGATATTAATTTGGGGGACTGATCTAAGGGAGCAGTTAAGGGGCTCTCTATGGGTATATCTTTCTCCAGTTATGACCCCTTCTGCTCCCCTAGTACAGTCCAGGAAAAGTATTTTGGCAGTCACAGTCAGTTATTAATGGAGAGACAAAAAGAGGGCACAATTCACAAAGTCACTTTCTGCTGTGCCAAATTCTCCATTGTTAAAATGGCTCCTTACTTCCTCAGGCACTAAATTTACAAAAGATTCATCCATTTCCCTGCAGCCATGTTTTTACTGCAGTTCCAAAAAAAAAAAAAAAAAAAAAAAAAAAAAATCATCATCATGTTCCCTATTATCTTAACTGCCCATAGTTGATAACTTTCCTAATTAGCACTACACATGTTTAAGTCTAATTACTTAATGATGGTCACCAGGTAATCCATTACAGCAATTACATATCTGAATTGTCATGGACTATTGGACAAATATGTAATGGGGCATTTTAAAAGCATTTAAAATGTAACGCTAATTAGAAAGGTTATCAAATAAGATATCACAATAGGGAACATGTTGAGATTTTTATTGCAAAAAAAAAAAGGAAATGGTTCTTATTAGGACTTAGATTCTGTGAATGTAAGAATAAAATCAAAGGATGTGGAGAATTATCTGCACCCAGATACATAGATTTAATGCAACGTTCTTGTTTTATTTACCCATTTATTAGACAAGCATCAATTACGGGTAAATAAAACTGCATTTCTAAGTACTAAAAGCTACAACCAAAAAAACAAGGAAGAATATATTGCTTGCTTCTGCCCCTGCGAATCCTGAGATCTGGTTGAAGAGACAGGTTGTAGAGGAATAGAATTACTGAAGACGAGTGAACCAACTGCAATTGATATTGTCATTATACAAAACAGTCTGTAGGCCAGACATGGTGGCTTACGCCTGTAATCCTAACACTTTGGGAGGCCGAGGTGAGAGGATCATGAGGTCAGGAGTTCAAGACCAGCCTTAGCCACATGGTGAAACCTCATCTCTACTAAAAATACAAAAAAATTAGCCGGGCATAGTGGCATGTGCCTGTAATCCCAGCTACTCAGGAGGCTGAGGCATGAGAATCACTTGAACCTTGGAGGTGGAGGTTGCAGTGAGCTGAGATTGCACCACTGCACTCCAGCCTGGGTGACAGAATGAGACTCTGTCTCAAAACAAACAAACAACAAAAAACAAAAACAGTGTAATTCAACTATATTCAAAGCACTGAGAAATGACAAAGACTTCCACATGAGACAAATTTCAAGAAAAGGTCAGAAGGTAGAGGTAGATGTACATTGACAGAAAGCCAAAGAGAAAGTATCACAGACAGAGACAATTGAGAGTTTGCAAGAGAAAAGCGCAAGAAAGGACACTGGGCATGGAATCAGAGAACTTGGATTCAAATCCCAGCTCTGCCTCTTACTAGTTTTCTTTATCTTGAACAAGAAAATCACTTCAACTCTTAGTTTTCACATGAGAGAAAAGAGGATAATAAAACCAATCTCATGGGTTGGTTGTAAAGATTAACTTAGTGTACATGAAAGAAAGCATCATTTTTAACAACGTGTTTGACATAGAAGGCATAATGGATGCTTTTTAGATGAATAACAAAGCTATAGCCAGAAGCTGAAATAGGTGGTGTTTGAAGACTAATAAGGCCATATGATTGTACAACTAGAGTTGGCTCACCCAATAGAATTCTTTGAATACAAGGCAGAATCACCTGGATTTGTTCAGAATCCACTGCCAGTTCTTGCACAGGGATGAGGGAAGGTAGCCATGATATTGTCCTGACAGTTAAGGGAAGACTGGATGGAGAAAGGATCAACTAGAGACTGGGAGACTAAAAGGCTCTTTGAGTGCTTAGACATGAGGAGCTGCAACTACAAGCAAATAGAGTTATCAATCAAAATAGAGAGCGAGAGAGAGAGAGAGAGAGAAAGAGAGAGAGAGAGAAGCAATCACAGCTGGAGATTAAGTATAGAAGTAATCTGTGTAAAGTTACTACTCACCGCTATCACCCTAGTCCAAGTCACCAACTCTTTTTGATTTTTTAATTTTAGTGCATATATATATATATATATATTTATGGAGTACATGAGATCTTTTGATACAAGCATGCAATGCATAATACTAACATCAGAGCAAATGGGGTATCCACCACCTCAAGCAGTTATCCTTTATGTTACAAACAAGTCAGTTATACTCTTTCAGTTATTTTCAAATGTACAATTAAATTATTATTGGCTGTACTTACTCTGTTGCCTGTTGTGCTATCAAATACTAGGTCTTATTCATTCTTTTTTTTTTTTTTTTTTTTTTCAGGCGGAGTCTTGCTCTGTTGCCCAGGCTGGAGTGCAGTGGCACAATCTTGGCTCACTGCAACCTCCACCTCCCGGGTTCAAGCAATTCTCCTGCCTCAGCCTCCTGAGTAGCTGTAATTATAGGCACAAGTCACTGTGCCCAGCTAATTTTTGTATTTTTAGTAGAGACAGGGTTTCACCATGTTGGCCAGACTGGTTTTGAACTCCTGATCTCAAGAGATCCACCTGCCTCTGCCTCCCAAAGTGCTGAGATTACAGGGGTGAGCCACCACGCCTGGCTTTATTCATTCTTTCTATTTTTTGTACCCATTAACCATCCCTACCCCCTTCAACCCCTAACCCAATAGACGCCCCAGCTTGTGGTAATCACCATTCTACTCCCTGTCACCATGAGTTCAATTGTTTTAATTTTTAGCTCCCGTAAGTAAGTAAGAACATGCAAAGTCTGTCTTTCTGTGCCTGGCTTATTGGCTTAACATAATGGCATCCAGTTCCATCCATATTGTTGCAAATGACAGGATCTCATTCTTTTTATGGTTGAATAATACTCCACTGTATATATGTACCACATTTTTTTAATACATTCATTGTTGATGGACACTTAGGCTGCTTCCAGATCTCAAGCCACCAATTCCTATCTTGACCCCACGAGAGCCTCCAGGTTAGTTAGAAATGCTTTCAGGTACATGTAACAATTTAGCTGATTATTAGTGGCTTAAATAATAAAACTATTTAGTTGTTTTTAGATCAAGAAATCTGAACAAGATGCCTTCAGTGTTTGTTCAGTGGTTCTGTGCCTGTGTCTCTGTAACTTTCTTGATCTTTCCCTTGTGACCACAAAATGGCTGCCAGGTATCATTAGTTCAAAGGCAGAGAGCAAGGGCACATGGCAATGAGGAGAAGGACCAGCTCTCATATCATATCTATTCCTTTATCAAAAAACATAGACTCTTTTCCAGAAGGCTTCCAGCAGACTTGTTTTATGGTTCAGAGGTCAGATCTAGCTGCAGGGGAGGTTGGAAAAGTAAAAACTAGACTTCCAGTGCTGGGTGTGGTGGCTCACACCTGTAATCCCAGCACTTTGGGAGGCTGAGGCAGGCAAATCATCTGAGGTCAGGAGTTCAAGACCAGCCTGACCAACATGGCAAAACCCTGTCTCAACTAAAAATACAAAAACAAACAAACAAACAAACTAGCCAGGCATGGTGGCACATGCCTATAGTCCCAGCTACTCGGGAGGCTGAGACAGGAGAATTGCTTGAACCCAGGAGACAGAGGTTAAAGTGAGAAGAGACTGCCACCGCTGCACTCCAGCTTGGATAATAGAGTGAGACTTCATCTCAAAAAGAACAAACAAACAACAACAACAACAACAACAAAAAAAAACTAGGCCTCCAGACAGTATGGTGAGAGGAGCAAAGAGACTGGGGATTACATTTAGGTAGCCAATCAACAGCATCTTCCAGAGCAGGGGTGTCCAATCTTTTGGCTTCCCTGGGCCACATTGGAAGAAGAATTGTCTTGGGCCACACGTAAAATGCACTAACACTAATGATAGCTGATGAATTATAAAGAAAAAAATTGCAAAAAAAAAAAAAATCTCATAATTGAGCCTGGTGCGGTGGTTCAAGCCTGTAATCACAACACTTTGAGAGGCCAAGGTGGGTGGATCACTTGAGGTCAGGAGTTCGAGACCAGCCTGGCCAACATGCTGAAACCCCCACCTCTATTAAAAATACAAAAATTAGGGGGGGTGGGGAGGTGGGAAGAGATAGCATGGGGAGAAATGACAGATACAGGTGAGGGGAAGGAAGGCAGCAAACCACACTGCCATGTGTGTACCTATGCAACAATCTTGCATGTTCTTCACATGTACCCCAAAACCTAAAATGCAATAAAAAATATATATATAAAATAATATTTTTAAAAACCACAATACAGCAAAATAAAATAATCAAATAAAAAAATTAAAAAAAAATTTTTTTTTAAATACAAAAATTAGGCCAGGTGCAGTGGCTCACACCTGTAACCCCAGCACTTTGGGAGGCCAAGGTGGGTGGATCACAAGGTCAAGAGATTGAGATCATCCTGGCCAACATGGTGAAACCCCGTCTCTACTAAAAATACAAAAATTAGCCAGGCATGGTGGCACGCACCTGTGGTCCCAGCTACTCAAGAGGCTGAGGCAAAAGAATCTCTTGAACCCAGGAGGCGAAGCTTGCAGTGAGTCAAGATTGTGCCACTCCAGCCTGGCAACAGAGCAAGACTCCATCTCAAAACAAAAACAAAAACAAAAATTAGCTGGGTGTGGTGGCAGACACCTGTAATCCCAGCTACTCAGGAGGCTGAGACAGGAGAATCACTTGAACCTGGGGCAGAGGTTGCAGTGAGCTGAGATCACGCCACTGCACTCCAGCCTGGGCAATAGAATGAGACTCTATCTCTCAAAAAATAATAATGATAATAATAATAATCTCATAATGTTTTAAGAAAGTTTACAAATTTGTGTTGGTCCGTATTCAAAGCTGTCCTGGCCCACATGTGGCCCATGGGCTACAGGTTGATGGAGCTTGTTCTAGAGCCTCCTAACTAGTTCCTTGCTTCCACACTTGCTCCCCAAAGCCCATTCTCTACACAGCAGTCGAAGCATTCTTTCAAAAATATACTCTATAATCCCAGCACTTTGGGAGGCCAAGGCAGGTGGATCATGAGGTCAAGAGATTGAGATCATCCTGTCCAATATGGTGAAACCCCATCTCCACTAAAAATACAAAAAAATTAGCTGAGCATGGTGGCGTGTACCTGTAGTCCCAGCTACTCGGGAGGCTGAGGCAGGAGAATCGCTGGAACCCTGGAGGCAGAGGTTGCAATGAGCCAAGATGGCACCACTGCACTCCAGACTGGCAACAGAGTGAGACTTCATCTCAATAATAATAATAATAATAATAATAATAATAATAATAATATACTCTGACCTTACTGTTCCCTTACTTAACACGATTCAAAGGTTCTCCAGTTACTTAGATTAAGTCTGAAATTCTTCCTTACTCTACCATGCCCTGCACTGTCATCTGAGCTCCGTCCTGTTCTTCTGACTGTGCTTCTTATGCCCATCTCCTCACTCACCATTTCATGCCCATCATGACCTCTGTCAGTGCCTCTTCAGAGTCTCTGCACCTGTTTCCTTTTGGGGGATAATTTCCCTTCCCATATTTCACCCAGCAGCTCCTTCTGATACAGCCCGTTTCACCTACAGTCTACACTATTTAAAGTAGGATTTCTGAGCTCAAATCTCATTATTCTCTTTCACTAAATCTTGTTTATTTCCTTAGTTGTACTTATCATGATGCTTAATTTCAATTATTACAACTAGTCTTTATTTTATGTTTGTATTCTTATTGTCTGCCTTCCCACTAGGATGTGAACTATAGGAAAATGAATATCACCTTCTTGTTCACCCTTTTATGACCACCTTTTAGAACAGTACTTGATACATTGTGAGTGTTCAGTAAATACTAGCTGAATGAATGAACATATTATCAAGAACTGGGGCTGAGCACAGTGGCTCATTCCTGTAATCTCAGCACTTTGGGAGGCTGGGCGGGAGGATCACTTAAGTTCAGGAGTTCGAGATCAGCCTGGGCAACATAGTGAGACCTCATCTCAACAAAAAGTTAAAAAATTAGCCAGTCATGGTGACACATACCTGTAGTCCCAGCTGCTCAGGAGGCTGAGACAGGAGGATTACTTGAGCCTAGGAGGCTGAAGCTGCAGTGAGCCCTAATCACTCCACTGCACTTCAGCCTGGGCAAGAGAGCAAGACTCTGTCAAAAAAAAAAGAAGAAGAAGAAGAAGAAGAAGAAGAAGAAGAAGAAGAAGAGGAGGAACTGGTCTTAGAGGATGAAGGATGAGAGGAGAGAAAAAAAACCAATGAAAAAAGCAGAAAAAGAATAATCAGAGGGATAATAAGATATGCTCAAAGGAGTGTATCTCCTAGGCCAGGGGAAGATATGGCTTTAGGAGGTAAGGGTAACATTCACCAGTATCAGATGCCATAAAAATATCAAAAAGAAGAAAGAGTTTAAAGTATCAGAGGATTTGGTCAGGGGACCAGTGGTGAGTTATAATATTCTCATCTGAGGATATCAGAGTCTAGATGAAAACAAAAATCACTATATACCTCAGCCTAATCTGAAATGAGAGCAGAGGATGAGTAGAAAGGGAAGAAAAAGACTTCAGAGACCTCATCTGGAAGAGGAAGGAAACAGAAAGAGGCATAGGAAAGTTATATAGGCAGTTCATGTTGTATCTCTTGCTTAAAGAGCCTCAAAATTAAAGAGAGAATGTAATAGCCCTGAAAGTAAGTGGTTTGCTTTCCTTCTCGGGTCCAAGAGACACTACATGTACCTTTTTTATGCTTCAATTTTCCAACTATGAAACAGCAAGAGAAATTGTTTAAATCTTCCTCCCTACCTTGGTGGAATACCTTGAATATCAAGTAACAGATATAAAATAATTTAAGCACCCAGGATGCTAAAAAATAGAATGTTGTAATACTAATCCAGGAGACAGATGTGTAATTGGAGAAGGACCCAAAATAACATGTTCATTCTTCTCCACTGGAATAACCAGTCCCTCCGTATCATTCCATAATCTTTACTGCACTCTAAAACTATTGTGCCTAATACAACTTCCACACATAATTATTACCGGTAGGTTGGCAGAAAACCCACATAAGTTTTGAGTGGAGAGACTTTGAGAGTAATTGCTCATAAAGTTTTATCCTTTTCATTTAATTGTCACGTGGTATGATTTAAGTCATTACAAGAGGGGCCGAGACAATTTGGAGATACTGCCTATAAATCATATTAGAATGAAATTTGGTGAAATTTAGGAAAGAGTATTTGAGGGAAATCAGAAATGTCTGATGACAGTCCTTCCAGAGTTATCCTCCTAGCACAAATTCACATGGCTATCTGCATTATACATCCATGAACTCTAAAATATTATCCTACATACTTTTAGAAATGTCAACAGAAATAAATGCCTTACCTTCAGATCTACAGAGTAGGATTTATTTGCACATCATCAAAATTGTTTCTTGTGAATAGCCCCGTAGACGGAGGAAAAAGTGGATCAGAGGTTAGGTGGCCAAGATTCCATCTACATGGTTAACTGTGACAAAACCAAAGAACTCTCCTAGGTCTTAGTAAAAGTAAGTGTCTGCCTAGTTGACCTGTTACTTACGTCTGTCTAAAAATTAATGAGAGCACAGTCTTTAATCATAGCATAAAATGACATTTTGGAAATAAAAGTATGCTTTTCTCATTGAACAATTTAGTAGATGAATTGGGGAAAAGGATGGCTGCTCACTGTAGAGGTATAAATTAGAGGCCAAAAGGAAGAAATGTCTCAAGAACAAAAATACAAAGAGATAGAAATTGTGAGGGAAAAAGATAAAAGGCATAAAGGATATCTATTTTGTGAATAATAGGAATTCTAAAGGGAGAAAACTCAATGAAAGAAAGGTAATGATTAAACAAATGGAAGAAATATTCCTTAGTCTGCAGTTTAAAAGGGCATACCAACTTACTGGCAAGTTCAGTGACAGAAGGCACACCCCTGGGAATATCACTGTAAGACTCCTGTACTTCAAAGATAAAAAGGAAAGCTCGCCAGCTTTTAAACAGAATGAATAACTCACAAAAGATGCAGGCTAACACTAAATTTCTTTTCCACAACACAGGACTCTGCAATAACATCACAGGTTATCTCAGAAAAAGGCTATCATCTTCCAAGACGTCATTCACCTGTAGAGGAGAAAGGATGATATTTCCATTTATGGAAGGACTCAAAAAATATATCGCCCATGGGCCTCGTCTGAGGATATTATAGTCTAGATTAGAACAAAAATCACCACATACCTCAGCCTCACCTTGAAGATGAGAGCAGAGGATGAGTGGGAAGGGAAGAATAAAAACTTCCAAGATCTCTCTAGAAGAGGAAGAAAACAGAGAAAGAGGGATAGGAAAGTAAAGGTCTCATTTACAGAGTTGAAGGAAAAGGAGTCAGGGGGACATAACATCTTACCAAGGTACAAAGTAAGCTTTTCTTTCTTTCTTTTTTCTTTTCTTTTTTTTTTTTAAAGAAATGAGGTCTTGCTTCGTCACCCAGGCTGAAGCATAGTGGCATGATCATAGTTCACTGCAGCCTTGAACTCCTAGCCTCAAGTGATCCTCCCACTTCAGCCTCCTCTCCCCTCCAAGTATCTAGGACTACAGGTACCACCCATTGTAGCTGGCTCCAGAGTAGGCATCTTGTTTCCATTAACTGTAGAAATACCTGTGTCTGATTGTGAGTATCCCAAGAAAGCACAGAAGCCAGTAAGAAAGTCAATCCAGTGTGATTCTACATCACTCGTAAAAAAAGAAATGCCCAGTCAGGCTCATGCTTGTAATCCCAGGACTTTGGGAGGCTGAGGAGGGTGGATCACCAGAGTTCAGGAGTTTGAGACCAGCCTGGCCAACATGATGAAACCCTGTCTCTACTAAAAATATGAAAAATTAGCCAGGCATAGTGGCAGGCGCCTGTAATCCCAGCTACTCGGGAGGCTGAGGCAGGAGAATCGCTTGAACCTGGCGGGCAGAGGTTGCAGTGAGCCAAGATTGTGCCACTTCACTCCAGCCTGGGCAACAGAGCAAAACTCCATCTCAAAAAAAAAAAGAAAAAAGAAATAAAAGAAATGCCAGGCTGGTGCAGTGGCTCATGCCTGTAATCCCAGCACTTTGGGAGGGCAAGGCGAGTGGATCACTTGAGGTCAGGAGTTCGAGACCAGCCTGGCCAACATGGTGAAACCCTCTCTACTAAAAATACAAAAATTAGCTGGGTGTGGTGGTGCACACCTGCAATTGCAGCTCCTCAGGAGGCTGAGGCAGGAGAATCACTTGAGCCTGGAAGGCAGAGGTTGCAGTAAGCCAGGATTGTGCCACTGCACTCCAGCCCAGGTGACAAAGTAAGACTGTCTCAAAAGAAAAAAAGAAAAGAAAAATTGTGATCATATCCAAGGCTACTGTCAAGGATGGTGGAGGCAGGAAGGTACACAGATTTTTGATAGGAATATGATTGATGCATTTTGTTTGAAGAACAGTACTTATCAAATATAATGTGAGCATACTCTACATTCAATCATCCTGCTTGTATTTTTTTATGCATACATAAAATATGTATTATATTCATGTTAGAACAGGAGACTAAGAAACTCTTACCATGGTCATGAGGGGAGCTCAGAGCCTGAGAAAGGAATTTTTGCTTTTCACTTTTGATATAATCTTTTTACTATAAGACATATTTTCTTAAAAGTAAAAAATTAGATAATTAAAAATGCATATGTCCTTTTACCCAGAGATTACATTCCTAGGAAGTTACCCAACCATCCAACACTATACCTGCACATGTCTGGAAAAATAATGGTGTAATATGTGTCCTTGTACATAGGTTTACAATAAGAAAATAAGACAAAAGTAGAAACCATCAAAATATCCACCAGTAAGGAATTAGTTAAGTAGATATTGGTACATTCTTACAATGGCATATTATATTATACCACCACCAAAAAGAATGAAAGAGATCTATAGGTACAGATGTAGAAAGATGAAGTTCAAGACATCATTTACTGAAAATAGCAAGTTGTTCAACAGTATTGCAATCACATTTGTAGAGCTTTTTAAAGGACATATACGCATACGACAGTGAACATTCCAGGCAGGAAATTTTAACCCTGTTTACCTCTAGGTAGTAGAATTAAACATAGAGAAGTAAGAAGGTAAACTTTTGTT
Source organism: Saimiri boliviensis (assembly GCF_048565385.1). NCBI lineage: Eukaryota > Metazoa > Chordata > Mammalia > Primates > Cebidae > Saimiri > Saimiri boliviensis. The sequence goes on along the minus strand of NC_133458.1, from coordinate 93,762,901 downwards.
TTTCTTCTTATCTACTTCTGTCTTTTGTATAGTTTTAATTTTTCCCATGAACATAACCTTTTTAATTTAAAATATCAGCTAATTTTTAATAGTATAATATGTGTGTATATATGTGTATGTGTGTGTGTGTGTGTGTGTGTAACTGCACTTCATGCATTAAAAATTTAAAAGAGTATGAAACATCAAATGCTGGTTACAAAACTCTATTAGCACATGACATCTTGATTAAACAATTTGCATTTAATTTTAAACCTTCAAGCATTTTCGCTTTGGTATTCTTGGATACCTTTTTCACCTCCTGCAACTAATGACTCACTGTTTCTCCCAGAAAATGTATGGCCCCGTTAGGAAGCCTGACTGCAGGGTACATGTACCACCCCTGTCTTCTGAAATCTTCAATATCCTGCAAAGCGTTTAAGAAACATTTAATCTGTAATATATAAAAATGAGAAAATCAATTTCACGTGCTACTTGTAAAGCAGAGCATTTTGAAAACCTATGACTGAACAGTTTCATCAATTATATTGATGTAAATCAAATCTTTGAATAATAAGGCTAGTTTTTAAATCTCACTGGGTCTGTTATAAGCAAATTTTTATTTAAAGGGTAAACATCTGTTAATACAGCAATGTTACCTGCATATTCAAGAATCTGATGTCTTAGTATTTTTCTATTATAAAATATTTGCCTCATTTCTCTTTTGCAAGTTCATTAGCATCCACAAATCTTGCTCATGTCCCTCTCCAATGGTATACTTATCTTCGGGAATAAGAGGTAAATTCATTAATACTAGAAGAAAATGTTCTCAGCACTGAAATGGAAGTGTCCTATAATGACATATTAAGCATAACATTCAGAATAGAGATAAATCTTTAGAAAATTAGGTTCTCTCATCTAGTTAGTTTTCTAGGAGTATTTTTTTTTTTTTCAAGACAAATTCTTGCTCTGTCGTCCAGGCTAGAATGCAGTGGCACAATCTCCGCTCACGGCAACCTCCACCTCCCAGGTTCAAGAGATTCTCCTGCCTCAGTCTCCCAAGTAACTGAGATTACAGGTGCCTGCCACCATGCCCAGCTAATTTTTGTATCTTTAGTAGAGACAGGGTTTCACCATGTTGGCCAGGCTAGTCTTGAACTCCTGACCTTGTGATCCACCCACCTCGGCCTCTCAAAGTGCTGGGATTACAGGCGTGAACCACTGCACCCAGCCTCTAGGAATATTTTTATGTTATCACAAATACAGACAAGTAAAGAAACTTCCTTCTTTCTTTTCACTTATGCACCCGCTTCTTGCTCTCATAAGTGAGGAAGTAATGATCAAACTAAATCCACTATCTCATTTATTTGCTATCATTGGACACCACCAAGTGCCTATAGAAATCAACTGACCATTCAAACATCTTTCCAAATGGAAACTGCTACTCAAAATAAAAACCAAGGTGGCTACTATGGTAAGCTACGATTTAGGGACAAGCTTGCAGGATTGGAATCACAGAATCTGGGTTCTACTTTCAAGTTTCTTCTTTTCTGTTATTGGGAGCTGTAGAAAACCGCAGAGATTTTTCTAAGCAACACTTTCCTAGTTTGCCAAAGAGAAGTGATCGTTACACCTATCTTCCATCAAAAGCATTCAATAACTACATATTGATTCTACAACAGCAAGATTATATGGAGAGATAGATGACAGGATACTTCCAAACATGCAGCAGGTATGATATTGAGGATGAACTCTAGTCCCAGCACAGATCAGAACTTTCACTGTGGGATGTGGAATGCTGACTGTCTACATGCACCACATGTAGTCACTTGACCAATGACCCCTCTGGCTCCTCCCACCACATACATCTAACAGAATCATGGAAATTAAAATACTGCATGGTTGTCCAAAAGCCCCAACTGCCTACATGCTATAGAAGACACTCTGACCTAACCCTTTATAAGGGTCGCAGACAGAAAAACTAAAATGCTGAGTCCAGGCATGCTTGCAGTAATATATTGGCATGCCCTAAACCTCCTGGGAAAGTGCTTTCCTAGAGTAGTAGAAAAAATATGATCCAAAGTTACTGTGATTTTAAAAAATGTTTGTAGCCACAGATTCTTTTGAGTGTCTGATAGAAATTATGCCCCTCTCCCCAGAAAAAAATACATATGCCCATATATGCAATTTCACATATGATTTCAGGGTGTTTGGGTACTCCCCAAAACCCACCCATAATTAACCTCAGTTTAAAATATAATGTGCACATGACAAAAGACAAACTTTTTAAAGGTCATTAGATACAAAAAATGTCTAAATCTAGGAGAAAGCATGCCAAAAAAAAATTTTTTTTTTTTGAGACAACCTTGCTCTATTACCCAGGCTAGAGAGGGCAGTGGCACAATCTCAGCTCACTGCAACCTCCACCTCCCTGGCTCAAGCAGTCCTCCCATCTCAGCCTCCCAAGTAGCTGGGACTAAAGGCACATACCACCACATCTGGCTAATTTTTGTATTTTTAGTAGAGACAGGATTGTGACATATTGCCCAGGCTGGTCTTGAACTCCTGAGCTCAAGTGATCCACCCCCCTTGGCCTCCCGAAATGCTGGAATTACAGGTGTGAGCCACTGCATCCAGCCCCAGACATTAATTCTGGGGTTTTACATACCTTTTTCCAGTTTGTTCACTGTTTCCCTTGATGAGCTTATATAACTTTTATGGTTAAAAATTCAAGTACATGCCGGGCGCGGTGGCTCAAGCCTGTAATCCCAGCACTTTGGGAGGCCGAGGTGGGTGGATCACGAGGTCGAGAGATCGAGACCATCCTGGTCAACATGGTGAAACCCCGTCTCTACTAAAAATACAAAAAATTAGCTGGGCATGGTGGCACGTGCCTGTAATCCCAGCAACTCAGGAGGCTGAGGCAGGAGAATTGCCTGAAGCCAGGAGGTGGAGGTTGCGGTGAGCCGAGATCGCGTCATTGCACTCCAGCCTGGGTAACAAGAGCGAAACTCCATCTCAAAAAAAAAAAAAAAAAAAAAAAAATTCAAGTACATGAGACCCGGTGTGATGGTTCACACCTGTAATTCCAGCACTTTGGGTGGATCGTCTGAGGTCAGGAGTTTGGGATCAGCTCGGCCAACATGGTGAAAACTTGTCTCTACTAAAAATACAAAAAATTAGCTGGACATGGTGGCACACGCCTGTAATCCCAGCTACTCGGGAGACTGAGACAGGAGAATTGCTTGAACTCGGAAGACGGAGGTTGCAGTGAGCTAAGATCGCACCATTGCACTCCAGTCCAGGAAATGAAGCGAGACTCTGTCTCAAAATAATAAAAATAAAAAGTTCAAGTACATGAATATTCACACAGCACAGAATAATTCAGTTTATAACCTAAATTTGAACAATTATATTTAAAGGTAAAAATTCCTCTTTGCTATTTAAAGACAGGTAGGTGATTTTGTTGATACACATAGGGTGAAATTCAAGAGAAGTTTTCAGAATGTGAGTGAAGAGTTCACCACTTGTTTTTACTCAGCAAAAGACTTCTGGAAAAGGTGAGAGCCAGGTCTATGAGGATGGAAGCTCCCTGATAATTTGTATCCATGGAGAGAGTAACCATAGCAATGGAGCCTGGTCTCCCTGTTACTGACCCCAGTCTGAACCAGTCAGCACTGGGAAAGTCTGGATGAGCAAATTAAAAACACAGCACCCTGCCCAGCTTGGGATCCCAAGAGCCTGGTGTCCAGCTAGCCTATGAGTCATAACTAGTCAGAAAGACAAGGAGAAGGTCACGTTGGCGTTTGAGAGCAAAGCAAATCAGAACATGCATTTACTTATAGAGTTCACTGCCTTGAGACAGTGCCAACGTAGCTGCGGACTAGCTTAGGTAAAAGGTCAGTCTATAAATCAGCTGCTAGGGTAGAGAACAGACAGACAAAATTTGGATGAAATGACAACTGAAATGAATGTAGGTACCATTTGCCCAGAGTTTTATAACAAAGTTCCTTTGCTAATGATTCTTAGGGTATCTTATTAGTCATTTGGTCCTAACCGCAATCCTTCTAGATAATAATAGAAGGCATGGTTATTCTGAACGTTCCTTATTAAATGTTCCCACTGGTGGAGGCTAAACTTGATCCACAAAGAGGAAGCAGCTCAAAACACTGAAGCCATGAAATTTCTTTGAAGTTCCTGTGTGCTTTTTGTTTGTTTGTTTTTAACAGAGTCTTGCTGAAGTGCAGTGGTGTGATCTCAGCTCACTATAACCTCCACTGCCAGGGTTCAAGAGATTCTCCTGCCTCAGCCTCCCGAATAGCTGAGACTACAGGCACCTGCCACTATGCCAGGCTAATTTTAGTATTTTTGCTAGAGATGAGATTTCACCATAATGGCCAGGCTGGTCTCAAACTCCTGACCTGAAGTGATCCATCCACCTCAGCCTCCCAAAGTGCTGGGATTACAGGCATGAGCCACCGAGCCCAGCTGTTTGCTCTAAAATCATGCAAATTTCACATTCTAGTTAGTAGCATATCTGTTTACTCACTCAAAATTATTGTTCCTAAATTTTCTAACAAAGTGAAAGTTAGAACATTTCTGCTTGAGAATTAAAGAGTAAGGCATTACATTTTCTCCATTTTTACAAATGAGGAACCATTTTACAAGTGAGGGCCAAGCACCTACTTAGTAAAAGAGCTGAGTTTTTTGTTTGGTTTTGTTTGAGGTAGAGTCTCACTCTGCTGCCCAGGCTGAAGTGCAGTGGTGCCATCTTGGCTCACAGCAACCTCCACCTCCCAGGTTCAAGCAATTCTCCTGCCTCAGCCTCCTGAGTAGCTGGGATTACAGGTGCCTGTCACTATACTCAGCTAATTGTTTGTATTTTTAGTAGAGATGGGATTTCACCATGTTGGCCAGGCTGGTCTCCAACTCCTGACCTCAAGTGATCGACCCACCTTGCCCTCCCAAAGTGCTGGAATTACAGGAGTGAGCCACTGCGCCCAGCCTATTTTATCCTTTTTTTTTTCCCTCAGTATCCCCTCACATTTCAAAAAATGTTTGTTTAAAGAATGGATTTTACGTTAATGATATAGTCTACAAGGCCGGGCACAGTAACTCACACCTGTAATCCCAGCACTTTGGGAGGCCAAGGTGGGTGGATTACCTGAAGTCAGGAGTTTGAGACCAGCCTGACCAACATGGAGAAACCTTGTCTCTACTGAAAATACAAATTAGCCAGGCATGGTGGTACATGCCTGTAATCCCAGATACTTGGGAGGTTGAGGCAGAATTGCTTGAAACCAGGAGGCAGAGGTTGCAGTGAGCTGATATAATACCATTGCACTCCAAACTGGGCAACAAAAGCAAAAATCCATCTCAAAATACACACACACACACACACACACACACACACACATATATATATGTATGTGTGTATATATATATATATATATAATCTACATATGGCAAAGAGAAGGTCTAAGTCACCATTATTATTTATTCTAAATGAGGGTGCATTTTATAAACTGTCCTATGACTCAAGGATCTTTAAAATTGTATGGAAAGATTCCATTACATTTCCTGGAGAAGGAGAACAAACATGTGGAATGATTCTGTCACTTTGGACCATTCTGTTTCAGTGTGCTACATGCCACTAAAAATAGACTTCAGAGCAAGGAAAATTACCAGAGATAAAGGAGATATTATATAATAATGTAATAAAAGGGCCAATTCACCTAGAAAATATAATAATAATTCTATTATGAAAACATAATAATCCTAAATTCTGTTATTATGTACTTAATGACACAGCTTCAAAATACATGAACCAAAAACTGACAGAACTAACAGGAAAAATAGGCAAATTCACAATTGTAGTTGGAGGCTTCAACATTCCTCTCAATAACTGAGCAAACAAGTAGACGGAAATTTAGTAAAGACCAAGAAGACATAAATAACATCATGAATCAATTGGACATATTTGACATTTATAGAACACTCTACCCAACAGCCACAGAATACACATTGTTTTGAAATGCACATGAAATGGTTCTCTGACCTGTATTTTGGATCATAGAGCAAACATAGCAAATTTAAAATAATTAAAATCATACAGAGTATGTTCTCTAGTCAAAATGGAATTTAACTCAAAATAATAACATAGAATAACTGAAAAATCACCAAGCCTTTGAAAGTTAAGCAACACACTTCTAAATAACCCATGAGTCAAAGAAGGAGTGTCAAGGGACATTAGAAAACAGTTTAAAATGAACAAAAGTGAAAATATAACTAATCAAAATGTGTGGGATGCAACTAAAGCTGTGCTTTAAAAAACTTACAGCATTAAATTATTACATTAGAAAGAGAAGGAAGACCGGGCACAGTGGCTCATGCCTGTAATCCCAGCACTTTGGGAGGCTGAGGTGGGCAGATCACTTCAGGTCACAAATTTGAAACCAGCCTAGCCAACATGGCAAAACCCCATCTCTACTAAAAACACAAAAATAAGCCAGACATGGTGGCACACACCTGTAATCTTAGCTACCCAGGAGGCTGAGGCAGAAGAATCACCTGAACCTGGGAGACAGGTTGCAGTGAGCTGAGATTGCACCACTACACTGCAGTCTGGGCAACAGAGCAAGACTCAGTATCAAAAAAGAAATAAATAAATAATCAAATTACTTACCTGAAGACACTAAATGAAGAAGAGTAAAATACATTCAATGCAAGAAGAATAGAGAAAATAATAAAAATAACAACACAGATCAGTAAAACTTAAATCAGAATAATAGAAAAAATTAATTCGAAACCTGTTTTTTTGAAAAGCAGTAAAAATGATAAGCCTCTAGCAAGACTGACAAAGAAAAAAACAGAGGAAACACAAATTACTACTATCAATAATTAAAAAGGAGATATTTCTATAGATGCCACAAACATTAAAAGGATAATAAAGGAATGTAATGAGTGACTCAAAACACATAAATTCCACAACTTAGATGAAATAGAAGAATTCCTCAAACCAAAAATAATGAAGTTCACCTAAGATGAAACAGATATCCTGAATAGCCCAATAATTATTAAAGAAATTGAATCAGTAGTTGAAAAGCTTTTTATAAAATAAGTCTCCAGGTCTGTATGGATTTACTGGTAAATTCTACCTAGCATTTAAGGAAAAAAATAAGGCCAGTTGCAGAGGCTCATGACTGTAATATCAACACTGGGAGGCCAAGGCAAGAAGATTGCTTGAGCCCAGGAGTTCGAGACCAGCCTAGGCAACAAAGCAAGCAATTTCATCTCTATTAAAAAAAAAAATTTAAAAATTTGCTGGGCATGGTGGCATACATCTGTGGGCCCAGCTCTTTGGGAGGCTAAGGTGGGAGGATCACTAGCCCAGGAGGTAAAGGCTCCATTTTGCCACTGCACTCCAGCCTGGGTGACAGCATGAGACTCTGTCTAAAAAGTAAATAAAGAGGCTGGACACAGTGGCTCATGTCTGTAATCCCAGCACTTTGGGAGGCCAAGGCAGGTGGATCATGAGGTCAGGAGTCCAAGACCAGCCTAACCAACATGGTGAAACCCTGTCTCTACTAAAAATATAAAAAATTAGCCAGGCATGGTGGCACGTACCTGTAGTCCCAGCTACTTGGGAGGCTGAGGCAGGAGAATCACCTGAACCCAGGAGACAGAGGTTGCAGTGAGCCGAGATCACGCCACTGCACTCCAGCCTGGGCAACAGAGCAAGACTCCATCTCAAATAAATAAATAAACAAATAAGTGTAAATAAAGAAAATAAAGTTTCAAAAAATACAAATTCTATATAATCTTTGTCAGAAACTAGCAGAGGAGGAATATTTCTCAACCTATTTTATCATTTTGCTAACAAAACCATACAAAGGCAGCATGAGAGAATTATAGACCAGTATTTTAACATAGACGCAAAAATCCTCAATAAACTGTTAGCAAATCAAATCCAGGACTATATAAAAAGAATAATACATCATGACTCAACCGTTTGTCCCAGTGATACAAGGTTGACTTAATAGTCTACAATTTAAAAAATGTAATCCACCACATTAATACTCTAAAGAAGAAAAAACATAGGAACATAATAATTGATGCAGAAAAAGCATTTGACAAAATTCAACATCCACTCATGGTAAAAACCCTCAGCAGGGCCAAGCACAGTGGCTCCCACCTGAAACCGGAGGGTGGAGGTTGCAGTGAGCCAAGATTCTGAGTGAAAGAGCGAAATTCCATCTCAAAAACTAAAAATAGCCGGGCGCGGTGGCTCAAGCCTATAATCCCAGCACTTTGGGAAGCCGAGGCGGGTGGATCACAGGTCAAGAGATCGAGACCATTCTGGTCAACATGGTGAAACCCCGTCTCTACCAAAAATACAAAAAATTAGCTGGGGATGGAGGCGCGTGCCTGTAATCCTAGCTACTCAGGAGGCTGAGGCAGGAGAATTGCCTGAACCCAGGAGGCGGAGGTTGCGGTGAGCCAAGATCGAGCCATTGCACTCCAGCCTGGGTAACAAGAGTGAAACTCTATCTCCAAAAAAAAAAAAAAAAAAAAACTAAAAATAAAAAACAAAAATAAACCTCAGCAAACTGGAAAAGAAGGAAACTTTCTCAAACAATAAAAGGCATCTTCAAAAAACCTACAGGTAATATCATATTACATATTACTTATATGTGGCTATACAAGTGATATGTCACTTAATAGGGAAAGACTAAATGCTTTTCCTCTAAGACTAGAAACAAAGCAATAATGTCTACTCTCACCACACCTATTCAAAATCACATTGAAGTCCCAGCCAGTGCAATATGATGAAGAAGAGGAATAAAAGTCATACAGATTGGGGAACAAAATACAAAAGAGTCCCTATTCTTAGTTTATGTGATTGTGTAGAAAATCTCAAGGAATTTGTGTTAAAAACAAATTTCAAGACATAATTTAATCTGGCAAGCTTACAGACAAAGTTAACAGACAAAAATCACTATTTCTATATACTAGTAATAAACATTTGGAAATGAAATTTTTAAATAACATTTGGAATAGTTTTCAAAATGAAATACATACACATGTATATATGGTATAAATGATACTTAATGGCATAAATCTAACAAAATATGTACAGTATCTGTATCCTATGTACAATATAACACTGATGACAGAAATCAAAGAAAATCTAGATAAATGAAGACATATGCCATGCCAATCAATTAGAAAATTCAGTATAATAAAGATGTTGATTCTTTCCAAAGAAAGTTATAGATTTAATGCATTTCTAGCCAGGTGCAGTGGCTCACGCCTGTAATCCCAGCACTTTGGGAGGCTGAGGCAGGTGGATACCTGAGGTTAGGAGTTTGAGACCAGCCTGGCCAATGTGGTGGAACTCCATCTCTACTAAAAGTACAAAAATTAGCTGGGCATGGTAGCATGTGCCTGTAATCCCAGCTACTTGGGAGGCTGAGGCAGGAGAATTGTTTGAACCTGGGAGGTGGAGGTTGCAGCGAGCCAAGATCACACCACTACACTCCAGCCTGGGCAACAGAGAGAGATTCTTTCTAAGAAATAATAAAAATAATATAAATAAATAAATTAAAAGATTTAATGCATTTCCAATAAATTCCAGAAATACTTTTTAAAATAATAGACAAGCTGATTCTAGAATTAAATTGAAAAGGAAAGGAACTAGAATAACCAAAGAAATTATGAAAAAAAGTTAGAGGAAACATATCATCCAATTTAAGACTTACTATAAGCTACAGTAATTGAGACAGTGTGGTATTAGAAATAGACAATGTATCAGTGATACAGAATAGACAGTCTCAGAATAGTACCACCCAAATATGGCCATCTGGCTTTCAACAAAGGTGCAGATGAAGAAAGGATAGTCCTTTCAACATCTGGTGTCAGAATAATTGGACATCCCTATGCCAAAAACAAAAAACTGCAAACTAAACCTCCCAACTTATTTTAAAACTTACCTCAAAATACATATAACATAAAATATGAAAGTATAAAACTTTTAGAAGAAAACCATTGTGACCTGGGTTTAGGGCAAAGAATTCTTAGACATGACACCAAAAGTATATTCATAAAATAAAAAATTGATGTAAAATAAAAAATTTGGACACCAAATTTTAAAGCATGTGCTCTGAAAAATACACCATTAAGAAAATGAGGTCGGGCGCGGTGGCTCAAGCCTGTAATCCCAGCACTTTGGGAGGCCGAGGCGGGTGGATCACGAGGTCGAGAGAGCGAGACCATCCTGGTCAACGTGGTGAAACCCCGTCTCTACTAAAAATACAAAAAATTAGCTGGGAATGGTGGCATGTGCCTGTAGTCCCAGCTACTCAGGAGGCTGAGGCAGGAGAATTGCCTGAACCCAGGAGGCGGAGGTTGCAGTGAGCCGAGATCGTGCCATTGCACTCCAGCCTGGGTAACAAGAGCGACACTATGTCCCCCCCCCCAAAAAAAGATGGATTGGACAGATGTTGGTCAATAGATTAAAAAAATAAATAGAAGGCTGAGCTCGGTGGCTGACGCCTGTAATCCCAGCACTATGGGAGGCCGAGGCAGGTGGATCACGAGGTCAAGAGATCGAGACCATCCTGGCCAACATGGTGAAATCCTGTCTCTACTAAAAATACAAAAATTAGCTGGGTGTAGTGGCTCAGGCCTGTAGTCCCAGCTATTCAGGAGACTGAGGCAGGAGAATTGCTTGAACCCAGGAGGTGGAAGTTGCAGTGAGCTGAGATCACACCACTGCACTCCAGCCTAGTGATAGAGTGAGACTCCATTTCAAAAAATAAAATAAAATAAATAGAATAAAATGAAAAGACTACCTACAGACTAGGGGAGAAAATATTTGCAAATCACAAACATCCAACAATGAATTTGTGTCAGAATATATGAAGAACTGTGGCCCAGGCATGGTGGCTTATGCTTAGCATCTCACCGCTTTGGGAAGCCAAGGTTATAAGATCACTTGAGGCCAGGAGTTCAAGACCAGCCTGGTCAACAAAACAAGTCCCCCATCTCTACAAAAATTTTTTTAAAAAGCTGCAGGCATGGTGACACACATCTGTAGTACCAGCTACTTGGGAGGCTGAGTTGGGATAATCACTTGAGCCCAGGAGTTTAAGGCTACAGTGAGCTATGACTGTACCACTGCACTCCAGACTGGACGACGGAGTGAAAAACTCTGTCTCTAAAAATTTTTTTTTAAATAATAAAATTTTAAAAGTATTTTTTAAACGTCTTGAACAGACACATCATCAAAAAGGATATACTGATGGCAAATAAACACAGGAAAAGATTTTTAACATCATTAGCCATTAGTGATATGTAAATTAAAACCATAATGAGATTACCACTACACACCCCCTAGAATGGCTAAAATATTATTAAGATTATTTTTAACTGAAAATATCAAGTGCTGGTGAGAATGTGGATCTAACTGGAACTTTCATACATTGCTGGGAGGAATTAAAAATTATATAGCCATTCTCAAAATAGTTTGGCAGTTTCTAATAAAGTTAAATATACACTAACCATAGGCCTTGCCATCTAACACCTAAGTATTTACTAGAGATGAAAACTTAAGTTCACACAAAAATTTGTACATGTGGCTGGGCGCAGTGGCTCACACTTACAATCCCAGCACTTTGGGAGGCCAAGGTGGGTGGATCATGAGGTCAGGATTTTAAGATCGGCCTGGCCAACATGGTGAAACCCCATCTCTACTAAAAACTACAAAAATTAGCTGGGATTACAGGTGCCTATAATTCCAGCTACTCGGGAGGCTGAGGCAGGAGAGTCACTTGAACCCAGGTGGCGGAGGTTGCACTGAGCCAAGATTGCACCACCGCACACCAGCCTGGGCGACAGAGTGAGACTCCACCTCTAAAAATATATATATATGTATATATATCTACATGTTTGTAGCAGGTCTTTTCATAATCGTCAGAAACTAGAAGAAACCCAAATGTGCTTCAATAGGTGAATGGAGAAACAAACTACGGTACATTCGTCAGTGAAATACTACTCAGCAATCAAAAGAAATCAATTATTGATACACATGACTTGGATAAATCTCAATTCGTTACACTGAGTATAAGAAACCTGTGGCCTGCCGGGCGCGGTGGCTCACGCTTGTAATCCCAGCACTTTGGGAGGCCGAGGCGGGTGGATCACGAGGTCGAGAGATCAAGACCATCCAGGTCAACATGATGAAACCCCGTCTCTACTAAAATACAAAAATTAACTGGGCATGGTGGCGCGTGCCTGTAGTCCCAGCGACTCAGGAGGCTGAGGCAGGAGAATTGCTTGAACCTGGGAGCCGAAGTTGCGGTGAGCAGAGATCGCGCCACTGCACTCCAGCCTGGGTAACAAGAGTGAAACTCTGTCTCAAAATAAAAATAAAAAGAGAAAGAAACCCGTGGCCTCAGTTTCCTCCTCTATAATAATGTGAGCCTCAAGAAGGTCCATTCCAGTTCCATCTCCACAGATTTATGATCCAAATCAGCTATACTCTCAGCAGGGAGCTGGAAGTTCAGTCGGGAACACTCTGGGACTCCCAAAACTGCAGAAAGCTCTCAAGTGTCTGCCAAATTCAGGCCAGTTTGTGGTCCAGGTACAGTCTGTACACACAGTATGGGGCAGGATGGAGGCACTATGGGCAGGGAGAGTGAATCCGGGGCTGCTCTCTAGTGAAGTCTTCTACAGCTCTAGTATAACTGAGGAGAACTCGTTTAACGGTTTGCAAACAATGGGTCAGCACCCTTTAAAAAGTAAGAAATTCAGCTGGTTACAACCAGCATGCTTTATAATGAAATGAAATTAAATGGAATGGAGAAGATACCATCAGAGTGTATAAGTGTAAATATTGTTTCAGCAAGTTTTGTCTGGGAGGTGGTTGTCATGTAAAAGGTTTTTCTTGTGAGAAATATTCACGAGTTTGTAAAGCCCCATCTAGGTGGGTGTGCAGGGAACAGGGTAAGAAGTGTCTTTCCAGGCCAGAAATAGCCCTGGGAGACAGTGAGAAACAGGTCTGAATTAGAAGTGATCCCTTGGCCAGAATCCCCAGCCTGACCCTCTGCAAATGATCTGAGAATCTTTTTAAAAGGTAGGAGAAGAAGGGCTCTCATTCCCAGAAAACAGCCCTAGCCTGTTCCCTCAGCACCCTGGGCACCGGCCTATACAGTAGCTTGGCTTTTCTGTGTGTTTTGTTTTGTTTTGTTTTTTACTGAACAACTCACCTCACCTCACCGTCTTGGCGCCAGCCACTGTGCTTTGCATAACCTTGGTATTTCCAAGATTCAAAATGTTTCAAACAGGATTTTAGTGACACAATTTGCAATTCTCACTCCAAATAGAGTTTATGTATACATCGCCTGCAGGGGAGGTAATCCCTGCTGATAAAGTCTGCACTTCAAAGCTTCCTGCCTTATCTCCAGGTAAGGGAATTGTTAGAAGGCTGTGTGTAGGTAATTACTCAGTCCCTGGGGAAGGCAGGAAGTTTGTGGCATTGCTATCAGCTTTACATTCGTTATTATTCAGGAGCTTGGTAAGTATTCTTTCTCAAGGAAGACTTTGAGGTTTAGGAGGTTAATTTTCCACACACAGCCAATAAATGGTGAAAGGGGATTTGAACTCTGGTTTGCCTGGTTTCAAAGTCTAAACCTGTTCCCCTATATCAGGTTGCCTCTTTTATTACAGAGTGAGCAACCCCATTTCCTATGAAGCTGGACCTACTTCGTTTTGAGCTGTTTTTAGAAAAATGTTCCTACTGTTCTCCCTGCTGAGGAATTCCAATTATTCTCTAGAGCAATAGCATAAGCCAGTGTTTCACAAGCTGTGGAACTCTCAATGAACTGGGTTTATCAACGAGTGTTGTATTCAATGGGAATTGAAAATCATACAGGATGACTGTTCATTTGATCAGCTTCTTTGAAGAGACAGTAGGAGATATAACTGCACAGAGACCAAGCATCGAGAATGTTGCTTGACATAAATACTGGAACTGAACGCTAGATTTCCAGTATGTGTTAGATCAAAATAGTTTACCTAAGAAAATATTTCCAGGCCAGGCATGGTGGCTCACACCTGTAATCCTAGCACTTTGGGAGGCCAAAGCAGGCAGACCACCTGAGTCAGGAGTTCGAGACCAGCCTGGCCAACATGGTGAAACCCTGTCTCTACTAAAAGTACAAAAATTAGCCAGGAATGGTAGCACACACCTGTCATCCCAGCTACTCAGGAGGCCGAGGCAGGAGAATCGCTTGAACCTGGGAGGTAGAAGTTGCAGTGAGCTGAGATGGCGCCACGGCACTCCGGCCTGGGCAACGAGAACAAGACTCCATCTAAAAAAAAAAGAAGAAAGAAAATATAACCAAAACCATTAATAGAGTATGATTAAAAAACAATTCCTTTTAATAAAGCTTTTCATGGCCACACCAACTGCAAAAAATTAAGTCAAGTTATATCAACCCTTTGTATTTTTATGACTGTTTATAACATAGTGGAGGCCAAGGGTGGTGGCTCACGCCTATAATCCCAGTACTTTGGGAGGCTGAAACAGGAGGATTAGAAGGTCAGAAGTTCAAGACCAGTCTGGCCAACATGGTGAAACCCCCCTCTTTAGTAAAAATACAAAAATTAGCCAGGGGTGGTGGCGCATGCCTGTAATCCCAGCTACTCGAGAGGCAGAGGCAGGAGAATCGCTTGAAACCGGAAGGCAGAGATTGCAGTGAGCTGAGATCATTCCACTGCACTCCATCCTGGGAGACAAGAGTGAGACTCTGTCCAAAAAAAAAAAAATCCAAGCACAATGGCTCAGGCCTGTAATCTCAGAACTTTAGGAGGCCAAGGCAGGTGAATCACCTGAGGTCAGGAGTTCCAGACCAGCCTGAGCAACATGGAGAAACCCGTCTCTATTAAAAATACAAAATTAGCCAGACAAGGTGATGCATGCCTGTAATCCCAGCTACTCGGGAGGCTGAGACAAGAGAATCACTTGAACCTGAGAGGCCGAGGCTGCGTCAAGATCGCACCATTGCACTCCAGCCTGGGCAACAAGAGCAAAACTCTGTCTCAAAAAAAAAAGAAAAAAAAAAAAGAAAAGGCCTCTGGGGGTGTCTGCGCTTTCTCTCAGGGAAGGTCACTGTCCAACATACCAGCCCTCTTTGCGCTTCTCTTAAGAAATCTGCTGCCGGGTGCAGTGGCTCAAGCCTGTAATCCCAGCACTTTGGGAGGCCGAGGCGGGTGGATCACGAGGTCAAGAGATCGAGACCATCCTGGTCAACATGGTGAAACCCCATCTCTACTAAAAATACAAAAAAATCAGCTGGGCATGGTGGTGCGTGCCTGTAATCCCAGCTACTCAGGAGGCTGAGGTAGGAGAATTGCCTGAACCCAGGAGGCGGAGGTTGCCGTGAGCCGAGATCATGCCATTGTACTCCAGCCTGGGTAACAAGAGCAAAACTCCGTCTCAAAAAAAAAAAAAAAAAAAAAAAAAACTGGAAATGAGATGTCTTTTGAAGATCAAACTCTTTGAAAGCCATTATGCACTCTTATATGACTATCATCTTACTTTGGCTTATTTTTGGCTTCTGAGATACACATTTTCCCATTTTCCTTTGAGATAAGCAAGACTGAAGAAACTTAACTTTTCATCTTTCAGGAAATCAAGGCCAGGCACAGTGGCTCATGCCTGTAATCCCAGCATTTTGGGAGACTGAGGTGGGCAGATAACAAGGTCAGGAGTTCGAGATCAGCCTGGCCAACATAGTGAAACCCCATCTCTACTAAAAATATAAAAAATTAGCCAGATGCAGTGGTAGGCGCCTCTAATCCCACCTACTTAGGAGGCTGAGGCAGGGGAATAGCTTGAACCCAGGAGGCAGAGGCTGCAGTGAGCCAAGATCACAACATTGCACTCCAGCCTGAGTGACAGAGTGAGACTCTGTCTCAAAAACAAGAAAGAAAATCAACATATATACATTGACCTACTGTGCTAAGTAACTGACACAATTTTGGAAATCAATTATCCTCACTCCATCTATACAGTATTTTCAGGCCTCTGTACCATTTACTATGACTCATATTTCGTGACTCAGTGTCATGGGAAGGAGACATGGCCTGAAGAATGAAACAGAATTGAAGGCAGAGAACCTATTTCACACACCCCGTCTCCCAAGGATGTATTGGTTTGTCTTGAAATTGGAATAAGTGACTTTGAAGGAAGAAATGAGTAAGGCACAGAACTTGTTCTAAGCCACGTACATTAGGCAATATCCAAGACAACTTCCTTTAACCAATGTGATTGTCCATCGACAGGCGGCATTCCACAAAGCATTCAAACGCTATCTATGTCAAGGTAATTTCTTGGGCACAATTTGTCCAAGAATTACATTATGGGAAAAGGACCAAACTAACTCTTTATGTCATTGGGATTTAACTTTACAGGTAAAGAGAAAAACTAAGGGGTCCACAGATGATCATTAAAGACAGAAATTCGGCCAGGCACAGTGGCTCAAGCCTGTAATCCCAGAACTTTGGGAGGCCAAGGCAGGCAGATCATAAGGTCAGAAGTTCAAGACCAGCCTGGCCAGCATGGTGAAACCCCATCTCTACTAAAAATACAAAAGTTAGCTCAGGCACCTGTAATCCCAGCTATTCGGGAGGCTGCAGCAAGAGAATTGCTTGAACTTGGGAGGCCGAGGTTGCAGTGAGCCAAAACCATACCACTGCACTTCAGCCTGGGCGACAGCAAGACTGCGTCTCCAAAAAAAAAAGAAAGAAATTCATCTCAAAGTCATCATTGGTATAAAAGTACCATTCCACCACTAGACAAACCTATATCACACTTCCAAAAATACTCTATGTTAATGTAGTATTCAGTTAAATTCACAATTACTTCTTAACCAAAGTCTAAACTACCCATCAGCTGAAACAGCCTCTGGAAAAGCTACTAATAAACTTTCAAAGGTTTTATAACGTTGGGCACGGTGGCAAGCACCTGTAGTCCCACACACTCAGGAGGCTGAGGCAGGAAGATCACTTGAGCCCAGGAAGTTGAGGCTACAGTGAGGTATGATCACGCCGCTGCACTCCAGCCTGGGTGACAGAGCTGGTCAAAAAAAGAAAAAAACATTTTATGAAACTCATCTAATCAGGTGGAGGCACCAACTCAAAGAGTGTTCCTCAGTAGAATTTTGGAGAGAAAGGCTGTGGAAAGGGAACTTGAATCCCAGTTAACAGTAGGAAGTTTATATGGAATGTAAAGTTTTAGAAATTAAAAGTCTGAGTTGTGGGTGACACCTGCTTTCTCACAAATTGTCCAGGAAACCAGCCCAAGCCACAGACAAAACCAGAACTTCCCTCGGTGGCTTGCCAGATCTGTGTAAACCTCCCATTTCATCCCCTCCAACCAAAGAGAGGCCATCTTGCAACATACAAGCACAGAGTATTCCATTAAATGTCCACCCTCAGATAGTCAGGTGAGGCCATCTACACGTCTGCATTCCCCCTTGTGTTTACCCACATGCCCGTATCCATGCCTGATTGGGAAAGTACAGTAAAATTAGTTGAGTACCCCTTGTCACATCTTGCTAAAATGTGACATAAAATGATAAGAGTAAAATTTACCAGATCAAAATAATAATTCTAATTAACTAATGTACGTGTTTATTTTTAACTTATCTTTTTATTTATTTTTGAGATGGAGTTTTGCTCTTGTCGCTAATTTTGTATTTTTAGTAGAGACGGGGTTTCTTCATGTTGGTCAGGCTGGTCTTGAACTCCTGACCTCGGATGACCCACCCGCCTCCGCCTCCCAAAGTGCTGGGGTTATAGGCATGAGCCATCGTGCCTGGCCTAACTTATTTATTAAAAGAGTATCAGATCTGGGATACAGTCTCCAGTGTAGGAGTATGATCAGTGGCTTTCCTGTAGGTCACCGCCAAGTGATTTGGACCTTGTATACCTAACAGCATGAGCTCAAATCCAAGTGTGGGTCTCCATGACCCAAGCAATGTTTCCTGTTTCCAATTGTTGGCTTTACAACTTGAGTGATTTGTCAAGATTTGTTGTTAAACTCTATTCTCCCTTTCTTTCTTCTCTTCCCTCTATCTCCTTTCATCGAATACAAACTTCTCAACGAATACAAGCCTCTGGCTATGGCATCAGGGAGAAGCCATCCTTATCAAGAGGGTTCTGTTAGTTCAGGAATTACAATGAATGCATTGAACTAAATCTATTTCTTCAAAAAATAAAATGACCTTTTTTTTCCTGCAGGAAGTAGAATTATTTGGCTCTTTTTCGGGGATATCATGATAGCAACAGACCTATTCAGGCAGGGCTAAGAGCACTTTCCTGGAATTTTAGAAATTCTCTTTGGAAGTACAGGACTATTTTTATATATATTTCTTCTACAGTCACCATTATCCCCAAAGACTATCTCTGATCTTAATCCGAACTCCCAAAGGCACCTGGCCAGTTCTGGCCATCTAGATAACAAAAACTGGTGGGGTTCTCTAAATGTTTTTTCCCCTAAGGCACACTTAAGTCAACATGCAAATTTATCTTCTGGAGTCTGCAACCTGAGCTTGCACCTCCTCCTTTGCCAGTTCCCTCCTGATAGTTTAGAGGGGTAACATCTAGGTGAAAGTATGCCTGATTGCCCTGTGTTTCTCAATATTTGCATTTCACTAACTTGAATTGCTGACCCCAGAGATGTACAACTGAAATATCCACTTCCTAGACTGACCTTTAAGAAATACAGCTTTGAGGCCAGCACTTAGGGAGGATGAGGCAGGAGGATCACCTGAGCCCAGGAGTTTAACACCAACCAGCCTGGGGAGCACAGCAAGGCCCTATCTCTACCAAACAAACAAAAAAATTAACTGAACATGGTGGCATGCACCTGTAGTCCCAGCTACTTGGGAGGCTGAGGTAGGATAACTTGAGCCCAGGATGCCAGTGCTGCAGTGAGCCATGATCATGCCACTGCACTGTAACCCGGGGAACCCAGTCTCAAAAAAAAAAAAAAAAAAAGCAGCTTTGGCTTTTTGGATCTGGACACATTATCACAGCCCAAGTGCAATATGAAGGGCATGTAGGGCACCCAGCCTCTTCTCGCTATCAAAGTAGGATGAACAGAAATTGCATATTTCCTGTGTAACGTCCTGGGTCTTCTCTAAATCCACAGTAGCCACAAAAGGTCCATTTTACCCACAGAAAACTGAAAGACCAATAAAGTGAAGTAGATTGTCTAAATAATCTTAAATGTTCCTGGCTCTAAGATGTCAGAGTGCCTCCAATTATGCAATAACTCTAAACTACTAAAACTTGGGTTAGTCAATAAATAATCTGAGCGGACTGTGTGTATTTAAAGAAAATACGGAGACCCAGATCTTTTCCCTATGAATCTCAATCTCAGGTCAATTACAATTCATTGCATTACTGAGTACCCACCAGGTGCTAGAGCATGTGTCTGCTTTCCCTTCTCCAGCGGTTCTCAATTTTCACTGTACATCAGGATCTCCTGGGGGAGCTTGGCAAACAACTGACATCCAGACTGCACATGCCAAGATTTCAATTTGTTTGATTTAGGGTAGGGTCTGTTGCAAGAATCAGCCCAAGTGATTCTAACGTGCAGCCAACATTGAGCCTTCCATGGCTAAGTCCATCACCACCACCACGTTTTGTGGCAAATTCCGACAGGCAGAATTTACATAAGTGGCCTCTACTTCCCTTCATACCAGAGAAGGTGAGACTTGGAATTAAGTCATGCTCTCAGTCCAGGGGGTAAATGGAAGTTAGGACTAGGTGTAAAGCGTAAGAAAAAGAACAAAGAAGACGGAAGGGAATTTAAATGCTTTGTGCTTATTATCTCACTTAATCACAGCTACCACCCCTCGGATAAGCAAGCGGAAGCTCAAGAGATTCAACAACTCACCAGATCACTCAGCCAGTAAACAACAAAGCAAGAATTTAAACCAGTCTCTTACCCCAAAACCTAGGTTCTACTCATGCTACCTTCCACATCCTGCAGGTCTAACTTCAAGCTCCCGTACCATAAGCAACACCTCCTATCTTATCAACCAGATGTGAATCTGGGTGCCAGTGATCACATCCCCCAAAGTCCTGTCTTTTTATGCAATCAGTATCCAAAAATGTCTCCTGCTCACATTTGGCCTGCTTAGTCTTAAATACTGTACTAGTTAGGATTCGGTTCTACCTCATGGGATGGAAAGCAAAAAGTAAGAGTGGCTCAATTAAGATAGTTCTTTCTCATGTAGAAGAAGCCCAGGGGTAGGTGGGTCCAGGGGATTCCACAGCATCAGGGACCTGTGCTGCTTCCATTTTGTCGTTCTACTTTGCTCAGTCATGGCTCCCTCCTCATGGTCCAGGATAGCTTCTTCAGTTCCATCTATTCTGGCTGGCAGTGGTGGCTTATGCTCTAATCCCAGCACTTTGAGAGGCTAAAGCAGCAGGATCACTTGAGGCCAGGAGCTGGAGACCAGCCTGGGCAACAGAGTGAGACCTTGTTTCTACTAAAAATTTTTAAAATTAACCAGGTTTGGTGATGTGCACCTATAGTCCCAACTACTCAGGAGGCTGAGACAAGAGGATTGGTTGAGCCTGAGAGAGTGAGGCTTCAGTGAGCTATGATCACACCAGTGTACTCCAGCCTGGGCTACAGAGTAAAACCCAGTCTCAAGAACAAACAAAACAAAAACAACAACAACAAAAAAGATGCTTCTATAAGCCACACACACTCAACAGTTTCACTTACATTCCAGTGGCCATAACTTAGCCACATGGCCACAGTTAGCCAGCTGGGGAACAAGGCCTTTACTATAGGCCAAAAAAGGGGGCTCTTTTGCTAAAGACAAGAGTGACAGGACAGGAACAGTTAAGTCTCAGCCATGGTTTGCTGCCTGGCACTCCAGTCTTCCCCTCCAGGACTGCAGCCCTAACCTGGACACCATCAGCCTAACAAGTCCAGGAGTCTGATTTACTCACTCCTCTTGCACCAGCTTCTCCTGCCAGTCCCGCAGCTTTTCCCTTCACCTCAGACTTCTAACGAACCATCAGCTTCTCTGCCTTTTGCTGCTGGGCTCCATGGTTCCACCTTTCTAGCTGAGAAACCCAGTACCAAAAGCTATGACGTCAGGACTGAGTCCCTTTAGATGCTATGCCTTGACTGCCTGACCTCCTGGTCACCCCGTAGCTTTTTCTTTTTTTTTTTTTTTTCTTTTCTTATTGTTTTTCGAGACAGGGTATCACTCTGTCACCCACAATGGAATGCAGCCTTGACATCCTAGGTTCAACCAATCCTCCCACCTCAGCTTCCTGAGTAGCTTTAACTACAGGCACATGCTTCCATGCTTGACTTACTTTTTTATTTTTATTTTCAGTAGAAATGAGGTCTGATGATGTTGCCTAGGCTGGTTTCAATCTCCTGAGCTTAAGGAATCCACTCACCTCGACCTTGCAAAGTGCTGGGATCACAGGCATGAGCCATCGTGTCTGGCCCTGGTTTCCCATTTTTGAGTCAGCTTTCAGCCAAGTTGATTTCACTTGCTAGGTCAGACGGGGTGGAAGCCCTAACCCAGTATCTGACACATCACCCCCACAGCATTATATTCATGCAATATGGCTTTCCATGACACTAGCTGAAGCTATAACTTCATGGGAAAGAAGTTGGGCAGCTAAGTCAGACTGCAACAGAAAGAATCAAGGGCATAGGATAAGACAGCCTGGGCTGGAATCCTCGATTCCCCATTTACGAGCTGTGTGACCTTTGCGGGCTTTTCCCTTCATCTCAAACATAGAAATAACAATTTTTATTTCACATAGCTGGGGTGAGAATAAACATAATCATGTATGTGAAAATACTCTAAACAATGTAAAGCTGGCTGGGCATGGTGGCTCACACCTATAGTCCCAGCACTTTGGGAGGCTGAGGTCGGTGAATTAATTGAGCCGAGGAGTTCAAGACCAGCCTGGGCAAAGGCAAAATCTGGTCTCTCTCTATATATACACATACACATTATATATATATATCTATATACACACACACATTATATATATATACACATGCACACATACATATATGTATATATAAAACATAAATACATGTTATATAATATATATAACACATATTAATGTTATATTTATCTATTAAATATAAATATATTTTTAACATATATATAAACTAGTTGAGTGCGGTGACACATGCCTGTAGTCCCAGCTGCTTAGGAAGCTGAGGCAGGAGGAGGCTTAGGAGGCTTGAGCTCTGAAGGTGAAGGTTGCAGTGATTGGAGATCACGCCACTGTGCTCTCACCAGGGTGCTAAGTGACAGAGCAAGTTGTCATCTCAAAAAAAAAAAAAAAGTGTAAAGTCCATGGGTCTCTTACTTTCCCTTCTGTCTCTAGGCACCCACCCCCAGAGTTTTGCAGGACCTCCCATCCTATCCCCTTTCTACTCTGCTTCCTCAGCCTCTTTCCTTGCAGCAGTTACTGTCCTGCCCTTCCTACACTTTTACAGAGCTTTGCAGGAAAAGAAAAGAGAACTGTTGACATAGGAGGGTCTAGATGAAGAAACGAGTGCTCCGTTGGATCAGAAGGATCACACTGATAATCAGAGCAAACAGGTGCTCTCCTAAGCTCTTCATAGCTATAAAGCCATATAAGCCTCAGAGCAATTAAATAAAAGATGGTCTGTGGGCAGCAGCCTCCAAGACAGGCCCTAGGGATCCCTGCCTCCTGGATTTGATGCCTTCTGTAATCCCCTTTCCTTGAGTGTGGACTGAATCTAGTGACTCACTTCTAACAAATATAATGTGGCAAAGTGATGGAATGTCACTTCAAGATTAGGTCTGTAGCTTCTGTCTTGGGCACTTTCTTCCACCACCACTCTCTATTGCTTAGTCTAAGGAAAGACAGCTGCCACTTTATAAACTACCCTATGGAAAGGCTCATATGTAAGGAACAGAGAGAAGCCTCCGTCCAACCACCACCAAGGAACCGAGGCCTTCAGCCGAATAGCCCACCAGCAAGGAAGTGAATCCTGCGAAAAACTACGTGAGTGAGCCTGGAACATATCCTTTCCCATTTGAGTCTTTAGATAAAACCACAGCCCCAGTGGAACAGCTTGGAGCCAGAGACACACAACTAAGCTCACCAGATTCCTGACCCACAGAAACTGAGACATTGTTTACTGATTTAAGCAGCACTGCCTTCCTTAAGGCTAGATGCCCATCACCCAGAAGCTTGAAGAGTCCCAGCCTAGCAGTTGAGCTTCCTGATTGGTGGATTCAGAAAGCAATGTTTCAAAATTAGCTAAAGAGTAAAATTCCTAGGCCAGGCACAGTGGCTCATTCCTGTAATCTTAACACTTTGGGAAACCAAGGCGCAAGGATTCATTGAGCCCAGAAGTTTGAGACCAGCCTGGTTAACACAGCAAGACCCCATCTCTACCTCCCCTCACAAAAAAATTAGCAAGGCATGGTGTGCGTATTTGTGGCCTAGCTACTCAGGAGACTGAGATGAGAGGATCACTTGAGCCTGGGAGTTCAAGGCTGCAGTGAGCCCTAATTGGGTCACTGCACTTCAGCCTGGGCAACAGAGCAAGACCTCATCTCAAAAGAGAGAGAGAGAGAGAGAGAGAGAGAGAGAGAGAGAAATTCCAACTACTGAAACAATATATAAACCCAAAATTGGCAACATTAAGATATGGGCCAATGCATAAGATATGGGCCTCCTAGTCAGATTCTGCAACCCTTACCCTTTTGTTCACTGCCAAATCACCAGGATTCAGGAGAGGACCTTCTCTCTACTCTCCTATATATCTCTGTTAAGGAGCTACTTCTGCAGTATTTATTCTCACTGACTTCCTTGCCAGTTCAACAAGTTCTTTACAGCTTTTATCTATGCCTTTGCCCTTCCCTCTGCAGTTTCTCTACCCTGTACATACATACCATCCTATTCTATTCTCTTTTTGAAGTTCCTTCTCTTTTGTCTTCCATTAAATGTAAGAATAACAGGGAAATATGAACTGATATTCCGCTCTCACAGTTAAAAAATACATACTGCACTGTGACTGGCACACAGTAGGCCCTCAAATACTTGCTAAATAGCAGGCTGGGCATGGTGGCTCAAGCCTGTAATGCCAGCACTTTGGGAGGCTGAGGCAGGTGGATCACAAGGTCAGGAGTTCGAGACCAGCCTTGCCAACATGGTGAAATCCCATCTCTACTAAAAATACAAAAATTAGCCAGGTGTGGTGATATGCGCCTGTATACAGTCCCAGCTACCTCAGCGGCTGAGGCAGGAGAATTGCTTGAACCCAGGAGGCAGAAGTTGCAGTGAGCAACAGAGTGAGACTGCGTCTCAAAAATAAAAAATAAAAAAATGCCAAATAAAATTCTCCTTGACTGAACCCTGCAAGGTTTGGGGCAGACAGAGCATCTAATAAGGTGTTCAGTTCCCTAACTCTGGTGGGAAGCTGGAGGAAAGAAAGAAATGTTCTACGTCATCTACATCCAGCACCATCTCCTGTCTCTCACACAGTAGAAAGCTAGGAGAATGATGTAAAAAAAATTTCACAGCGATTTAGGGGCAGAAGCCTAGCTAGAAGTCACATCTTCTGTCTTCCAATCCAATGCTGATCCCATGTGGGGACAGATTCCCAGATGCATGACATGTGAGGCCTGGGAGGCAGGGGGTGGCCACCCCTCCTCAAAAGGGGGCCTTTGGTTCAGACCCCAGATGCTCCAAGTCTGCCCTCCAGCCGACCACCGCGAGGGTTTCACCACCACACCTCACTGGCGCTGGTTCTATGTGGATTTTCTGTTTGACATGCGGAGGAGTTAGACTTGTCCTGGCATAG
Organism: Saimiri boliviensis; assembly: GCF_048565385.1. Taxonomy (NCBI): domain Eukaryota; kingdom Metazoa; phylum Chordata; class Mammalia; order Primates; family Cebidae; genus Saimiri; species Saimiri boliviensis. The sequence continues at coordinate 93,738,015 of NC_133458.1, read as the reverse complement.
CAGGACACCCTAAAGAGGGGGCCTAGACTTTCCTTCCTCCTCTCCCCCAGGGCTCCTAGCAGGCTGTGCTCCCACCTTCCTCCAGGCTCCAGAGAGCCAGGTGGCTCCAGCTCAGGTCTCTGCACTGCGCGGCTTCCAGCGCCTTGATGAGACGTGTTTAATCTTCCACCCGGATTATTTAACCTCCGCATCCTTGTTAACAAACAGCCATTATTAACGAGATGGTAGACCACATGGGGTGGGTTTTTACAGACAATGAGAGCTCCCTTGGCCTTTCTGCAAGCAAATTCATAATCCTCAGCGACTGAGCCGTCCCGAGCCCTCCTGCACAGAAACCTGAGTAGAACCCGGTGGTCTGGGCCCTACTTCACTACCTCCGAGGGCTGGAGGCTCCGTCCTGTGCAAGCAGAGCTGCATCTCTCCCCTTCTTCCCTGCCTCCCACTCTCACTCGCTCTCCCACGGGGTGGTTACAGTGCATTATAAATTTTACCTTTCCAGTGTGTAGGAGAGGCGAGAGGAGGCTCTGTCCCAGCTCTGAGCCTGCGCGTCCCTGAGGACACCAATTAAAGGCACTAATTGGACAGCAATACATCAAAGTCGCTCCCGGGAGTGGGTCCTCAGAGCGCCAGGAATCCGTTAGTTGGGCTTTTGTTTCCAACACAGAAATAGGAAAAAAAAAAAAAAAAAAAAAAAACACGCACGCACCTCGACGCGGGCAGGAGTAGGGCGCGTGCTGTGCCGCGTGGGCTCCTCGGTCTCAGCGCTCGCTGGGAGCCTCTCCCTACCCTCTCCTTTTCCGGCTCGGCACAGCAGACCTTCGTTCCCTCTTCTGTTCTGAGTTCACCTCACTTACTTTTCCAAAGAGCGCCGCCTAGAAGGCCCGCTCTTCTGAGACACGCGGACTAACAGCCCGCGTAGACTTGGCACACGGTTGTATCCCAGAGCGCCAGTTTCGGGAGAAACAAACCCACCTCCCCGCGCGCTTCGTTTTGGCCTTTCCCTAAGCAGGTTGAGGGGCGACACCTGGGGAGGCACCTGTCGCTTGGACTCGACTGCGAGGCTCCCCGACGCCTGCGGGAGGAGGGCGATGGAGGGGAACGGGCCCCACCCAGGAGGGGTGATTTCAGGATACGGAAAGGGATGCTTCGATGGGAGAAGGAAAGGGTTCTTCTCTGGGGGAACTAGACGCTGCTTATGGGCCCAAGGGCACCCAGAGTAGCCGACCACGGAAGAGGTTCCGGCCCAGAAGAACATGAAGCTACCTCGGGCGCGCTTCCGGTCCCCAAATGGCAAGGGGCAGGCGTCTGGGGGAAGCTGTGGAACGGGGTCTTTCCCTGCCGTCGGCTTTAGAAGGAAGCAGGAGCCTCCAGAGTCCAGAAGCCACCAGCGACCTGTGCTTGCGCGACGAGGCCTCCCGACTTCAGCTACAAAGGCCCCAGCGCCCTGCGGGTCAGACCCAGGCCCAGGGGCCAGAGCCCTGTACGGGGAGGGACGGAGACCTGGGCACCAACTGGGACGTCCTGCGGTCAGCGACCGGGGGTCGCTGTTCCTTGGCTTGCCCAGCCCGGGCCACTCGCGGCCGCCACCTGCGCGGGGGAGGCGGGAATCTTAAGCCGGCGAGAACGAGGCCCGGCTCGGGTCGCCATCGCAGCCACAGCCACCGTACAGGCTGGCGTGCCGTGCTGGGGACGCTCGGCCTCACCTGGGCCCTGGGGAGGCCAGAAGTGCCCCTCATCCTGCAGGGCCGCTCCAGCTCCCTTCCCTCGGGAAGCCAGATTGGAATGACTGCTTTTGATCCCATTTGTTACCAACCCTAGCATTTGTTTTCCATTTTATAAACGCTTCCCTTTAAGTAATTGTCCCTGTTAACAGCGTATACCTTTCAGCAGCGCCCACTGCGCTATAAATAATCTCGATGAAGATGCAAGGATATGACTTTCACAAGATTGGACAATTGATTCAATCTGTGACCCGCGATGGCGAATAATATTGGAAGGCTATTTAAACAGATGAAGGCCTAAATTGTCTTGCTTGTATCTGAATTAATTTCTCATTCATCATCATTATGAAGTGATTGGTCTATTCAAGCTCTTCAGCCTGCTGGAACGGAGCGGGATTTAAATGAGATTGTAACACAATTTAAATGCTTGCCGACTTTAACGAGGCCAATTGAGCAGCTGCAATAAATACAAATATTTTTCTAAACAGCCTTGTTTTAAATAATTACTTAATGCTTTCAAGTTATTTTTAAGTGGCAATCTTTCTCTCTCTCCTGCTCCTGCTCAGAATATCACATATTTGTTTGCTGAGAAGGTGATTTTGAAAACGACTTTGTATTTCTATTTGCTTTGTAGACAGTAGGATGTCTTTTGTGATTGGGTTTTGTTTTGCTTTGTCTTTTTCTCAGGGTCACATTTCCAGGGTCCCTCAAGCTGGCACAAATGGTGAGCTGAGCCTTAGTTTCACCCGAAAGCAGTCTTCTGTGCCTACCCCCCGCAGAGCTTGGGAGGAGCTGAGTGATGGAAGAAATTTGTCGTTTGGATCTAGTCACTTATCCAGACACAGTTTAGCTGGGTTTTGCAAACGAATCCGTGTGACTGCACTTACAAATGACACCGTGAAGAGTGGCATCATCTCTGATTTGTCCTGATGACCATCATCATCTTGAACAAATCTGAATTCCAGCGTATCCCAAAGGTGTTCTTTAGGAAGTTCAATCTGCAAGCGGTTTGTCTTCCTGCAAATCAAAAGGAGTAGGTGGAGGCTGACTGCGGATCTCTTTGTTAGGGAAGGGGAACAGAAAGAGACCCTTACCATAACAAATAGTGGCGGGGGGGAGGGGGAGGGGGTTGCTAATTAGAGAAATGCCAGTTTTGTGACCTCAGCCTCCTGTCTCTCCTACTTGTGCCCCCACTCCTACTCCTTCCTCCACCATTCTGGGTTGATGGTGTATGGAGAGCATGCTAAGATCCCTAATTTGAGAATGCCATCCGTCTGGACATCTTTGGCGGCAACTGTCCACCATGACACTCACACTCACTCTCCGGTGGACATATGACGGCTGGTGTTTCCTCAGTTGGGGAATAATGAAAGCAGCCTATCGGGAGAAGCCTGAAGAACAAAAGAATCTTTTAAACTTTAGTGAAAGGGCTGAGGTTAGGAATGAGAGGGGACACTCAACTTACTGTCGGGACCTGAGCCCCATTTGGGGGATGGCTGTCCACGGCCGCATCCCCTGGAAGGCCTAGGGCAAGGAGATGCGTTCTGAATCTTTTCTCCCTCAACCCGGGATTGAGGGAGAGAAACTTCATGCCTGGAGAGTGCGGGTGCAGGGTTTGAAACTAGGAAGGTGGAGTCGACATAAACACTAAAGAAACCATTATTGGGGCGTGCCACACTGGGCAATAGGATCAAACTGTAGGACAGGGAAAAAAAAAAAAAGAGCAAGGATGCAGAAACCAAGTAGTGATTTGCTATGTAACTGAGCAATTTAATGCCAGAGTTAGGGAGCTGCTGGCCGGAATCATTTTGTCTCCGAGGCTCTGCCGAGCTCATCCTCTTTATCCTGTTGTTTAAAATGAGCATTATCCCAAACATATGCAATGCAATCAGTTTGGTCACACTTACAAGAACACGCTTTAATAAGGCAATCAATCACATGCTAACAAGCCAGCAATGGCCAGAGGGCTGGCGCACACTCGGGCTGCGGGGCGGCCAGCCTTGCCCAGCTGGGCGAATCTGGGCTGGGCGCTGGACCACGCTCCCAGAAAGAGTGAGTTGGGATCCCAGTGTCAAGCTTCACTGGGCATTACCTCAGAATCTGTCCCCTAAAACAGGGTGAGAGAAGAGGAAGTGGGAGCCAGGAGCTCAAAGCTACATTGGCCACTAATAGCTGTGTAGACCTGGAGCCTCCGTTTTCCCACCTGCAAAATGGAACCAAGACGAGACAAAGCTAAGTAGAGGCACTCAGAAAGTTGAAAAATGAAAACAGTATTATGCCAGGCCCTGGTCTAGCCTCCTTGTTTTACAGATAAGGAAGTTGTGATTGTGAAGGGGCAGTACCTTCTTCAGAGTCAATTCACTTCTTCCCTGCCACCACCCAAATGGGGGAGGTCATGCCAGATGGGGTTGCCTGGTGCAAGTGGGCTAAGAATGTCTGGGGGGAGAGGGAGAGTGAGAAGCGGTGCCTAGCGCCAAACCGCAAACCTTGGCAAAAGGGAAATTTCATTATAAAGTAATGAGTAATTCCTCCTGGCAAGATGTATTGTTATATCTTCCACTTCAATTTGGAGGAAGAGAGGCTCAATTACCCAGAAAATACAGTCAATTAAAGGCTGCTGATTGGACACGAAGCCGGATCATCGATCTTGTACTTTCCAATATCGCTGCAGACACCTCATTTTCCCTCCCTATTAACTGAAAATACGCCTGGCATTAAGACAACCCGAAGCCCATTTACCTGTCGCAAGCAATCTCTGCCAGACGCGGAGCGGCCACAAAATTTACCGGGATTTGGCACTCAGGAGGTCCTGGAGGCAGGGGAGGAGTTGCTGGAAACCTCAGGGCACACTTTGCTTGGGAGGGCACTGGCTACTGTGTGCAGGAGGATTTGCTGTGGCACCCAAGGAGGAAGGAGGGCATTTAAGGAGTCTGTATCTGCTGGCAGAGACACTGGCAGAGGACCCCTCCTGTCTATGCAATCCAGAGCTTCTTGGACTCCCAGAAGGCACCCATCTCTCCCCGCTTGAGCAGAACTCCAGACCCATCTACATTTGGCTCTCCTGTTGGCGGTATAGGATTTGGAAGGTGTCTGCTGAGCACTGCCTGTCCCCTTGCCCTAACCCACAGAATTCCACCCTCAAGATGAATTCCAGTCTGTGGACAATTCCTCCTTGCTGTCCCTCATCCTCAAGTGCAGACCCAGCTTGACCAGGAAACTCAGCTCTCTGCAGTGCCCAGGCTCCACTGCCACTGCCTCTCTCACCTTCCCTTTGGAAGACAGGTTGCTCAGAGACCACAACCTGGGTCCCCTTTCGGTTGCTCAAAGAATTGGAACAACTGGGGAAGAAATCATCACATAGGTGGGTCCCTGGCAGAACTCTGCTGCCACTTTACCCAGCGAGGGCTCCCAACATACCCAAAATTAAGGAAACATGCACCCCAGGGCAGCTTGGAGCCTGCCTTCTCCACCTCCATGCAATGGCTGTTTGGAGCCTACCAATGACAAAAAGAGGCTTAGAAGACTGTCTGTGGGTCCATCTTTTGGTTCCTTCCCTACTCAAACCCATGGTGGCTGAACTAGCAATTTTAAGAGTCATTATGCTGCTTGCTGCCACAAAAACTAAAATGCTAAAGTGAGAATTGTGTCCAGCTTTTATTGCAATATGGTTAACAAATCATAACAGCAAATTCTTTGGGCTTCAAAGGAAAACCCCAAACCAAACCAAATTTATTCCCTACAGGAAGAACCACTCCCTCTCAGTCAGGGTGAAGCTTGCATTGGGGAGTACACGGTCTCTTCCTCAAAAACTGGCTGCAAGAATGAGTATAGGAGTAAGGATTTGGGAGTGGCTCTAAACAAACCTTGGTGGAGGGCAGAGACAGGGTCCCCAGAAGGGGCAGAAGGCTCCCACTGGTACCTGAAAGTCAGGCACTAGTGGTAGCTGGGGAAGAAAATGAGAAAGATGTAAAATGCCCAGTGCAAAGGGTAGGGCCAGAAAACTCCTGGTGAAGTGAAGGTGAACAGGCAAAGGATGAAAATTGCCTCTAATTTGCCGCCAGATACTGAGAGAGGGAGATGAAGTTCCCACTCTAAGCTCTTCCCTGGGCGCCTTGTTAACAACTCAGCTCTGGGTTCAGTGGCCGGCTCCGTGGTCATCATTATTATACATTCAACATTCACAAACCCTCCTTGCACACATCACTTGCTAATCAGGATGTGTGCTGGGCCCAGGGAAAAGAGGCTTGGCCTCATAGAAGCTGCCAAGGGCTCCTGGGGCATCTGCAGCCTCCCTGCCAACAAAAAAGTGGGGGCAGGGAGAGATGGAGCTGCACATTGAGAGGTGTCATAAAGCTGGGAATGAGGAAGATCAGGTGTTGGAAGATGCCAGACCCAGAAGATGCCGTGTAGTTGAGGCTCCAGGTTCCATGCCAAGGGGCTGGATCCTCCCTGGTAGTAAATAATCTCTCACTCTCTCCTCCAAATGACTGGTATGTTGCCATCCACCAACCCTTTGCCATGCCTTGGAAAAGCTGGCAAAGATTAATCTCTACCTGCTCTGCATACACAGCATTTTGTTCAGAGAGACAGCAATTTCCCTTTCCAGTGCTTGGGCCTTGGCTGGGGAGAGAGGGCCAGGTGAGAAGGCGTGTGAGCTGGAGGGTGAGGGACGAGGAGCTGGACGTTGGTTGTTGCTGCTAAGTTTTGTTTAGCTTTGGAGCTACAGCCTCGACTCTGGTGGGGGCGGTGGATCCGGAGGCCGCCCCGAGGAAGGACTCTCAACCTCTGCTTCCCCAGCCCCACTCCTGCTCCCCAAACGCCCACCCACGGCCACTTCCTAGGCTTCCCGATTCGTGCGACCGGGTCCCGCTAGTCTTTTTCCGCCTTCTCCTTTCCCCGTTGGCGTCCTGGGGGCGAGGAGCGAGGCTGGCTGAGTCCCGGGGGCGGGGGTGACCCCACAGGCGTCCTGGAGCCGGCAGGCAGCCAGCCGGCGGCCCCTTATCTGGTGAGGGGCACCTCCTCCCTCTGGTCCAGCGCGACGGAGGAGGCCTTGCTGAGCACCGAGGGCGCGAAGGTGAGGAAGGAGTCCGAACGGGAGGTGGAGGCACAGGTGAAGTCCGAGGCTGCGGCGGCCCGGGGCGCCAGCCCGCTGGCCGGGCCGCTGTGACAGGCAATGCAGGAGCAGGGGCCGCCGGCCGAGGCGCCCAGTCCGTGCGCGGGCCCGGGGTAGAGCGGCGGGTGGCGGAAGGCGCACAGCAGTTCGGGCCGCGGGTAGGGCTGCGACAGCACGCGGAACGTGTCGAGGGGCCGCAGCGGGCCGCTGAAGGGCGACGCGGCCGAGGCGGCGGACGCGGCGCCCAGGCCCACCGGCGAATAGTAGGGCAGGGGCAAGTGCGACGGGAAGGGGTAGGGAAGGCCGCCCGCGGCCGCCGCATGGCTCATCATGTACGTGTAGAAGGCGGGGTCCGCCGGGTGCGGCCACGTCATGGCCAGGCGCTGCCTCTTGTCCTTCATGCGTCGGTTCTGGAACCACACCTGGGGAGAGGAGCGGAGCAGGTTCGGCAGCTGGACTCGACCCGATGCCCAGAGGCCAGAAGCCCGACCCCAGAGGCCAGAAGTTCAGTCCTGCTCGGGGGACAATGTTTGCAGGGCAGGAAGAGCCAAAGCGGACACCAGCTGGGTAGAGATCGACCCTACCACCACCACCACCTGAAGCTGGAATCCCTCCGAGAGAGGCTCAAGGAGTGACTCCAGCCCGCTCCCTCCTTCCCTCTGCCCAGGTGGCCAGGACCCTCGGGGTGCCAGAGGCCGGTGTAGAGGCGCAGTGAGAAGACGGAGTCAATCGCCCGGCGCTGACAGCGCGTCTCCAGACAGACAGCGTGTCCCCAGAAACTTCCTTGTCACCCGCAGAGGCACTCTATTCCCTCCCCACATTCCCACCCCTTGTCTATTTAGCCACGAAAGGGACAGAGTCAACCACATGGCAGCAATGCCTGCCTAGGAGCTGTCACGAGGGTAAATCTGCACGCGCCCGCGCCGGATAGGGAGACCCCAGGCCCAGATTCCAGGCGTGCGATTTAGGGAGTGGGCAGTTGGCATTTACTTCCCGCTAAATAGGTGCACACCAGCGTCCCCAGCCCAGACCCCCCACATACCTTGATGGTGGTTTCCGGCAGGTTTAGGGCGGCCGCCAGCTCGCATCTCCGCGGCCTGGATACGTAGTTCTCCCGGTAGAATTCCTTCTCCAGCCGCGCAATCTGCTCACGGGTGAAGGCGGTGCGGTAACGACGCATCTGGTCACTGGTGCTGCACGCCAGGGTGCCTTGCGAGCCGCCACCGCCACCGCCGCCGTTGCTCTTGGGGGTCTCGCTCCTTCGGTTCGGACTGCCGACCAGGGCCTCGGAGCCGGACCCTGCACAGCGAGTCCAGAGCACAGGCGTGTACAGACACAGACACACAAACGCCACTGAAGCGGGGCTATAGGCCTAAGGTGGGAGGGTGATTTGGGAAGGGACACCCCCTCAGCCACCTCAGTAACTGTCTCTGCTGGAGCTCTGCGGCCTCTTGGGAACCCAGGACGGGAGATAAGGGCCTGTCCTTGATTCGGTAGGTGGAGATCTTTGGGGAGGCCTTCCTCTAAGGCATCCAGGGTACAGGGGTTCACAGCCATCCTTCCCACCTGCCCTGGGGCACAGGTGAGCTCTCTGACTCCGGTTGGCAGGGGTGGATAAGGGTGTACACTTCTGACAGGCACATGAGTTGAGATGCACCTTTGTGCTAGAGCGTTGTAAACTCTGGGTTCGAGTACATTGTAGGACGCTGGGCGTTCAGAGAATTTCCTTGCTCTTACGTGTGCCAGGCCGCCAGAACAGGTGCGGGAATGTGTACTAGGTTCCGTGTACTGCAGAAGTGGAGTGAGAACGCATGATGAGTATCCTATTCATTACCTTAGTATATGTGAGTGGAGTGCAGGTTGTCCTGAGGGCAGGTTATGGGAAGGAGGCTGGGTGAAGTGGGTGCTAAGACGGTAAGGGTTAGGTGCAGGAATTCAACAAGGTGTTGGCTGTCAAGGCCAGGGGGTGGTCTTTCTTCCCTCCCAGGCTCTTTCCACCCACCCTGCAGTTCTGTGGAGGAGTGTCCGCTGGTGAGCCCCCCACACACCCGTTTTCCACCCCCTTCTGGGGAGGTGATTGTTGGCACAGAGGGAAACTCCCTTCCGGGCTATCCACCCCCTTCCCATTAGCCTTTGGTGGGGAGGGGTTCTCCAGCTAAACCAGCCCCCCTTTGGGCCTACCTCTGAGAAGGGTGGGGCTCCAGCCCCCTGCAGCTCCTTTTCCTTTGGGTGGAGAAGTGGGACTAGGAAGGAAAGGGGAAGGGGGGGAGGACCCGATCTCTGCCTTTTCAAATGCAACCGGAGACCAAAGGCAATTAGACCATTGGGACCATTTCCGACCTGGCGCCGCCAAGCCCGGGAAGTGACAAGGTAATTTGGACCTCTGACCGACGTGCAAACTGGTCGAAGGGCTGCAGCACCCGGCTTGCCCGAGTGGGCCGCGATTTTACGGTTCTTTATGGACTCCTGGCTTCCGCGCCTCCATACCTCTTACACCCCGCCAGCCACAAACTGCCGGGACTGGCGTTTGATCTTGCCCTCGCCTGGGAAAAGTGTCTTCCCCGAGCAGTTGAAGCATTCCCCAAGCAGTTGAAATACAGGGGGTTTGGGGTGAGCTTTGAATCCCCCAAGCCCAGGACTTGCATTCCTCCCTCCACCCCCCGCACTCAAGGCACTGCTGTCACCCTCAGTCCCGACAATGCCGGAACATAGTAGGAGACCCCCTAGAAGGCAAATAGCAGGGAGAGTTGCTCAGGTGGGTCCCCCCAGCCATCCTGCCCTAGGAGAAGGAAGTGTCTTCCTCCTGGCCTGCGCCAAAGTGAAGGGTGGGCTCAGTGGGAGGCCCGGGGAAGCGGAGGGGCGCGGTGGCTACCTTTGCTGTGCTGGTACTCGGCGTTCCCGGTGGCGCAGTCCGGGGTGCAGCTCACCTCGATTTCTTCATAGAAATCCGACTCGGTGTCCGAGCTACTGGGTTGCCCCTGGCCGTCGGCGGAGGGGGCCGGGGGTCCTGGGCCGAGCATGGCCGCCCCGGCTACCCGGGGCTCGGCGCCCGGCCCAGCCGCGCTGCCTGCTAGTCCATCGATCGGCTCCTCCTCGGGGCCTCCCCCGCTGCGCTCCCGGTTGGCCGGAGGAAGGGCCCGAGGGCTCAGGCAACCACGGGGCACCATCTTCTCGGGCGGCTCCGGCAGCGGGCTGCCTACAGCTTCGGACAAATTGGAGACCCTCTTGCCAACCAGAGTGCCAAGCTGACCCCCATCCAGAAACATAACCATGTCCTTTCGGCTCTCCATGCCGGGGCTCTCCGGTGGGGGAGGGGAAAGCCCCAAGTGAGTTCCTAACCCCGGCTCCCTGGGTCTCCAGCGACCGGACGGATCTCGACTACAAGAGGGAGAGAGAGGCCGGGCTACTGGGCGGGCGCGGAGCGGCTGGAGCGCGGTGTGGACGGCGACGGCGGCGGTGGCGGTGGGGAGCTAGGGTCACCTTGTGATGCGAGCGCTCCTCTGCGCCGCACCGCCTCTGGGAGGAAGCCCCATTGCCCTCTTCTTTCTAAGCTGTCATCCTCCTGCTGCAATCGTCATTACAGTACCGCTGGTGACGCCACTCGGCGAGCGCAAGTGGATAAATAGAAACGTCTGCCACAGCGAAGATGAAAGGAGACCCGCAGCTAATGGCTCGGCAGTGATGCGCCAGGTGTGGGCCTCGCTCGAATGGGGAGGAGAGTGTGAAAATAGACAGAGAGACACACACACTGAGAGAGGGAGACACCCAGGCAGAGGGGATGCAAATGGAATTCCGCAGAAAGAAAAGAGAGCTTAACGCGCGCGGCGAGTTCCGCAGGGGCAGCGGGACTTGGTAATTAAATACGCTTTTGATTTTTTTTCTTTTATTGTTGTTTTGACTTTTGTTTTCTTAACTTGGTGCCTTGATCTAACACCGATGAAAGAATCCATAACTGCATTTTAGAAGTGTGAAGCCCGGCTTACAAGCCTCAATTCTGTCGGCATTATTACAACTGTCTGCTCCTGGCAGCTAACCTCAAACCGGCTGAAAAGTCTTTTTACAAGCTACGGAAAAACGCATCCCCTCGACCAAAGTTGACTGGAGAGCTTGAGGCTGGGCCATCTTTTCCTCTCTTCTCCTCCCTCTCCCTACCCTCTCGGTCTCCTTACTCCTGGGAATCAAACTTTGCTATTTTTCTTCCCCAAGGGGCAAGAAATAAATAACATTTTTTTTTTCTTTAAAGACCCACCTGGGCTGCTGTCAGAGCGTGTGCTGAGTTTTATTAAATGCCTCCTTCCCATCTAGATGACCTTACGTTTTCCACAGCCTGGCTTCAGCTGGAGACGGCTGTTCATGGAAGAAGTCGCTTTCCCATTTGTCTGGGCCTTGCCTGCACTCCAGGTATGTTGGGTGGGGAGAGGTTCTAAGAGTTGTCTTTTTTTTTTTCTCCCTTGCCTATATTTTAAGTTTTTCGTTCAGAATCAACGAATTCTCCTGGAAAGATGTTTTTCAAATGAAGAGGCGCCAGGAAATGCAGCCCCTGCTGTGGCAGTGCTGAAGGCCCCTAGCTGGGAGATGGCGGTAGCTTTCACAGCGGTATTTTGGGTAGTGGTTGAGCCTCCCGGAGCACAGAAAGATTGGGGTTCATAGAGGTTTGATTCATAAGGTCCTCTCCCACGTCCCTGCCCAGGGGCAGTGGTCCTTGTCACCAAAAGTGGGTGGTGTTTGAGGTAGAAGAGAGTGAAGTCACTGAAAAATGCCTTAAAACAGCAAGTAACTAGGGGAGCTGATGAAGGGCTGGAGGTGGGGGGCAGAGGTTTTGGAACTTGATATTTCTGAGCCGCCATAGGCCTCTCTTGGCTCCTCTTCCAGGAAGAAGCTGGAATAGAACTCCTTCAAACTGACCCCTTTTGAGCTCCAAGCAAGTGTGCTGCGGCCAGGTAGGTGGGCTGGGTCTATCCCCACATTGCTGAGGGCAGGAGGTGGGCACCTTCTGTGCTCAACCCTGCTTTCTCCACCTCCTCCTCTAGGCAGCCAGCTGCCAAGGGCAGCCTCGGCACTGCCCTCCTTTCCATGCCCCTAGCAAAGTCCCAGCTTTTAGAGATAAGTCTTCTTCTGTCACCTTTTAGTCTGTTATCTCCCACTTTTCTCTCCTCCTCTTTCTCCTCCCTCTTTGCTTCTCTCCTCCATCTTCCTATCCGTAGGGTTTTGGACAGGGTAGAGGAAGTAAGAAGTCCAAAAAAAGACAAAAGTTCCCTCCCCATTCTGGCTTTCCACTAATCCCCCAGTCTAAGAAGATGCTCATTAACCTTGCCTGGGGGCAGAGGCAGCGGTATCCGGAGGGTAGAGTCCACATGGATATCTCCACGCCCAGGGACTCCTGAAGCCACTATGTGCTGAGCACTGCTAGCCCCAAAATCCAGGGGAAATGTTTTAGGGGTAAAAGGAATGGTTGGGAGTGGGGGAGTCAAATCCTAGAATCTTTTGCTGCCTTGGAGAGCTGTCCAGGGATTCTACCATGCTCTGTCCTCCCTACCAGCAGCCACAGCCTGAGGGAGCACCTGGCCTGCTCTCTTTCTTGTCAATGGTGAGCCCCCTGGGCATCTGTCTTAGAGCTGCCAAGGTTGCCTACTCTCTGCAGGGCCCTCCAGCACTGGGCCGTGGCAACGCTTACCCTTTTTCCCCCTTGAACATTTTGCCTTCTCATAGCCTGAGGCTCCCATCTCCTGGGGGTGAGTCCTCAGAGCAACTCCAGGCTCCCCACCCCACCCCCAGCTCTGCATTCAATGGGAATGCTCTGTTTGATCCTCTCTTCCTCTGGGTGAGATGAAAGCAGAATAGGAGTGAGAGATCAAGGAGTACCACTTAGTCTCCTTCCCGGGTCGCGGGACAAAGCTGAGCTTCCCCTTACGTCCTGGGGAGAGGGCTGGATGGAGTTGAGGAGGCTTTTCAGAGGGAGGCTGCCTCCTTTGGGCTCCAGAGCTGAAGCTTCAGGGACACATCCCTCAGCCCAGTGCCTTCCCCAGCCCTCTCCCGACTTCTGCCACACCCTTTAAAACAGACTATTTCTTCAGTCTTAGGGGCCTAAAAACCACCCCCATCCGCCGCCACTTTCCCCAGGTGCATTAGGGGGAAAAACCTTTTAACAAATCACTTCTTCCAAAAACATCCTTTCATCAACGTCACATTAAGAGTGGTTGGGTTTTTAAAGGAAAGAAGACAAAAAGAAGAGGGGACCGGATAAGCGTTCTATTTTAGTTTTTTTGGGTGGTGAATGTAGGGGGAGGGTTTAATAACGTCGTTATCACTGTATCGTGAAGGTTATTCGCGTCACGGCTCGAGAAGGAAGGTAAATCCGGAGAGCAAATGAAGCCCTGCACAACCGCATTAAGCCTGGGCAATCCCAAAAACAGCGGAGAGGGGGTGACAGCAGCTGAGATGGAGGCCGCTCCAGGCCCGGCGACTTCACATTTCCCTCGACTGGAAACACCCATCCCCCACCTACCACCCGGCAGATCCCCCATCCCTTCCCCCGCTGGGGCGACGGGCTCCGGTCCAGCCCGCTCCCCGCGGATTGAAATTCTCCGGACTTCAAAAGCTCCCAGCTTGGCTTCCGCGGGGCTAGGCTGACCTGGGGCGGGCCGGGGTGGTGGGTGGGAACCCCGGGGAGGCGACGGAGATAAGATGCGCCGGTGGTTTTAAAAGGAATCGGAAGCCGGGCCTGGGCCCCCAGACACGCTAGTCAGCTGGAAAAGCTCTTCCCAAGAAAACCCGGCTTGGGAAAGCGGCGCGTGTGGGGGCTGCCTCCGCTGTCTGCCCGATCCGCTCGGGGGAGATGGCCAGGAGCCCCAATCACCCTCCCCAGCCTGCAGCGGGCCTCCCAGCGGCCCCCGAGAAGGGAGAGGGCGAGGAGTCCGGCAACTAGGGCCTGGAGCTGGCTTGTCGGCTCAGATGTCGGTGAAAATAGGAGCAGGAAAAAAATGTTCTCGCTTCTCTGGTTAAAAAGTAAGAACAAAGGAAGCTTCCTTCTAAATAATAAGCGTGGTCTGGCTGTTGTGAATATTGGTCTTAGGCCCTCGTCATCTTCCAGGCCGTGGTGGGGGAGCCAGCCGTCAAAGTTCTCGGACTGCTGGGTCCTCGCGGTGGGGACCGCCGGAGGTGGGTGGTTCTTGGAGCTGGTTCCCTCTTCTACGGCGGTAGCTGCTGATGCCTCTGGGAACCCTGTGCCGCTGCTGGGTCTACCCCTAGGGAACAAGGTCCAGTGGCTCTCACACACTGCAGGTAGATCAGGGTTGGCCACTCCCCTCACCTCCTTGCACTACAGTGGAATCTGCTGAGAAAGTTTGTGGCAGCCGTGCAACTGTGGCAGGCACCATGGAACAGTTTCTGCTTCAGACAAGGGGAACCTGCGGCCTCTGGAACTCTGATTTCGAAGAATGCCCCCTCTTCACCCTCCTGGAACAGGAAGCTGGATGCTTCTCAGGTCCTGAGAGCAGCTGGCCCTGCTGCACTCCTGCCTGGACACCTGTCTGCCTGGGCTCCTTAAGGCCAGCCCAGTGACTTCCTGTCCCTGTGCTAAGGATGTCTGGCCCATATCCCCATGCCCACCACTGGCCCATCCTGGGGCTGGAAGACCCAGGGTGGGGGACTGGCAGGCTGAGGACCTCCCCAAGCTTAAGGCTTGTCCCACCTCAGCCACTGACTGGAAGGGCCCAATGCAGTTTGTTTGTGTCCAAGAGTAATTCTCCAACACCCAAGCACCCAAAGGCCCAGACATCTCCCTCCCACACCCTAGCAGAGATGCTATGGGTTCTTTTTTCATCATTATTTTCCTGAAGTTTGCTTTCATTACAAAGCACATTGATACCCATTTCTCATTTAATCTAACACTCTCATTTAATTTAACAGTCCTTTAAAGGGTCTCAAGAGTCCACAGTGCCTTTTCCCCACAGTTGTAGGATGACCAGTGGTCTTGACTTAGATGGCCAGGTCATGGCTGAGTGTCAAGCCAGGCTCAGTCTTCCTTCCAAGGCCATGTCCCTCCCACCCTGTTGAGGGATGCCTCAACACCCAGTAATGCTTTTTCTTTTCTTTTCTTTTTTTTATTTTTGAGATGGAGTCTTGCTTTGTCACCAGGCAGGAGTGCAGTGATACGGTCTCAGCTCACTGCAGCCTCCACCTCCCAAGTTCAAGCGATTCTTCTGCCTTGGCATCCTGAGTAGCTGAGACTACCGGTGTCCGCCACCACACCTGGCTAATTTTTCTTATTTTAGTGGAGATGGGGTTTTATCATGTTGGCCAGGCTGGTCTCAATCTCCTGACCTCATGATCCGCCCACCTCAACCTCCCAAAATGCGGGGATTACAGGCATGAGCCTCTGTGCCTGGCAACCCTCAGTAATGCTTTAACTCTCCATAAGACAACCCTCCACAAAGTCTCAGCCTTTGCTAGGGGTTAGGTGGGTCCATGGGCCTCTCAGAGAGTGTCCCCCTGCCCTCAGAAGCATCTGTATGGCTGGAAGGCTCAGGGCCCACACAGCTGGACTAGTCTTCATACTGCTTCCCCTATCCCCTACCCCCACCATACATATGCTTTTCCAGGACAGTAAGGAGAAATCCTCCTTGGAAGTCCGGGGTTCTCACATAAGAGCAGTCACTGCTCTACATGTTCCCTATGTATTAGTTCTCCAGCCTCACAACAGGATCTGAGGAAGACATCATGAATCATCCTTATTCTGTAGCTAAGAAACCCAAAGCACAGACACCTCATGTGTAAATGGGCGTCAGGATTCAACCCCTCTCTCTGGCTCAAAGGCCACTCAGAATTTGAGCATTAGGAAGGTACCAGGCATTGCCTTTTGAGACTTCCCTTCCAAAAATTCAACGTGTGATATTTTGTGGCCAAAATCTTCTCTACCTCATTTCCAGATTAACTCACAGAGGGAGTTGGGGGAGCCACCCTCGGGAATGTGAGGTGGGAGAACTGCTCTGCCTAAGCATGTGGGAAGGGTCTCAGGGTCTGAGGCCAGAAATGTCAGGAATATCACTGCAGCCACTGATCCTGAAGACCCTAAGAAACAAAGCCCAGTCCCTCTCTGGCCGTTGAAATCCACTGAGGCTCTGAGAACCTTTCTGGAAAGGAGCAGGACTCACCAAGGTCACCCAGCCAGTTATGGCTCCTTCACATAGCTACCAGCCCTCTTCCCAGGAAAATACAGAGGCAGAGAAGTTGGCCTTCAGTTTCCAGATTCCCCATCCCCTTGGAGCCACCATACTCCAAGCACAATTCCCTGAGCCATTTCACAGGGAGTGTAGCTTTACCAGGATAGTTTCCCTTCCATGTCAGCCATCTCCTTCAAACTGACCCCCAGGATTGATCCGTCCAAGGGGCAAAACCCAAGGGTCTGTCCAGGCTTGCCCATATCCACAACCTGACTGGGGACATCCTCTATGTTCTGCATGTGCCTCCAACCAAATCCCTAGGCTCTGGACCTGCATCAGGGGAGAAAATGACCCCGCTGGGGTTTCACCTATAAAAGGCAGGACTAACCTTCTTTTGGAATAGAGTCCCAGGGAGCTGTCCTGTTATTATCACTGTATTATACCTTTGCTTCCTTTCCATTATTGAGAAGAGATTGGAGTGCTGGGGTGGGGGGGGGGACGGAATAGGTTTTCAGGAGATTTTGTTTGGTTTTAGTAGATTTTGTCCAGGCACAAATCCTTTCCAAGCACTGAACTATCCAAGAGCCAGACAAACCTGACCACCTGCTCCCCCTACTCCCGGCCCCCTGCAATGGGGCACCATCTCCCCCTCTCCCACCCCTGCAATGTAAGAGGGAACCTGCCCACTGTGACAACTGTCAGGGCGGCCCAACCAGGGGAACGCGGGACCCCACATCTGGGTGGAGGCATCATTTCGGGCCAGTCGACTTGTCTTCTACAACTCCAGGGGCCCGAAATGCTTCCTCCCGGATGCGGGTGTCTCTGTCTTTGTGCTCTCTGACCCTCTGTCTCTCTCCGTTCCCGAGCTGAGGAGAGGCCAGAGCCCCTTCCCCTCTCCTCGCCAGGTCCCTCCCGGCCTAGGAGACTCAGTGGCGCCTAATAAGGAGCAAGAGTCGGTTTCCCAGGTGTGGGGTGGGAGAACCGCCCCGACGCCCCCTTCCCCCACCCCAGGCAAGGGAGTCTAACTGGTTGGGCGGGCTCAACCTCTCGCTCCCGAGAAATGGAAAACCCTCTCTGTGCGGAATTCTGAGGACTGACTTGCCTAGAGACCTCTCCTGACCCAGGCTAGTTCCCACTCCCCTCCTACTGAGCTTCGGAGCGCCCGGCGAGGAACAGCCCCTCCCGTCTTGCAGCGGGAAAACCGACTCTCGGAGAGGTTCAGGAATTTGCTCAGAGTCACACAGCGAGGAAGAGGCCGAGCCGGGATTTTAACGAAAGTCGTCCAGACTCCAAGGGCCAGATTCTCCTCTGACGTTAACGCCGTGTCCCGGGACCGAGGACCGCTTTCCCTAAAAGCCAGACAGACAACTACAACGCCTTGAGTATGACTGAAAGACCGAGACAGGGGTCCCCCTTCCCAGGTGGGTTGGGCGGGTGCGGCCTCTGTCCCCTTAGGCGATGAGCGATGGGCGGGAGCCAGGTGAGTTAGGTATCCGAGGAACGGAGCCCGCGGGCCGGGTGGCTCACCGCGAGGGGCCCCAGGGCGCCGCGACGTGGAGGGACTGCGCGCTCCCAGCCCGGAAGCCTGGCGCTGAGTCTGTGCAGGTGAGTTTCAGACGGTGGGGGACCGGCTGTCGGGGCGTGCTGCAGCGGGAGGAGGGATGCCAGCCCAGAAGCTGGGGGCTCAGGACTGAAGTGCGCGCCACTGGCTGGGCCCCGGCCGGGGTAACAGTCCCTCCACTTGCCCCAGGTGCTGCCTGGAGCTCCTTGAGCGTCCCTTTCCAGCCTGGGAGCTGGTCGGCTGCCCCGTCCTATCTCCGCCGCCCCTTTCTGAGCCTTCCGCCCCTCGCCGCCGCGGTGACAAAGCACAGCTCCCGAACTGCTGTCTTGGTGCGCCCCCCACTGCCGATCGCCAGAGGCGGAAGTCACGGCGCGTCCCAGCATCCTGGCTGGCTCGGATCCCGCGGCTCTGCCCGGAGCAGCGGCCCAATCCCACATCCTCGGAGGGCAGCCGATCTTGATTCGGTAGGGAGTTCCACCTGGCCCTCTGCGTCCGCTCTCTGAGCTGGACCCTAAGCGGGATGGGTGGTGGGTCACACAGCCTCTTAACCTCGGCTTCTCTAGACAGTGATGAACCGCGGGTGGGGCGGGAAGTATCAAGCAGCTCTTCTGGGCGCTCCTTCCTCCGACCTCCCACCCCACCCCGCCCTGTCCTTTGAGAGGAAACGCTGAGCATCTTTCCCCAAACTCCCCCAACACACTTCAGCCAAGTTCTGGATAAGGAGGGTCTCATGGATGACAGTGCCTGGTCAGCCTGTATGTTCAGCCATGCCATCAACACACCCGTTGGCCCTATTTGTTGTGGCTCAGGAAGTCCAGGCAGTGGGGAGCCCCTGGACACTCCTATCTCTGTAGCTCCAGGGACTCTTTCTTAGGCCTCACTTATGTCTGAGGACCATTTGTAATAAGACAGCCTTACAGCAACTCTTCTCAGATTCCCTATGACAGTGATCCTTGAAGTATGGTCCTCACGTCACCTGGGAACTGACTGGAAATGCACTTCTGAGTCCCCACTCTGGACCTATTGAATCAGAAATTCTGGGGGTGGGCCCAGCAATATTTTAACACAGCCTTCAAGTGATTCTGATGCACACTCAAGTTTAAGAACTGCAGCCCTACAAATTTCATTATTCCACTTGGTAAGTTTCTGTGATTCTCCACTCTTCCTGGAATGGCTTTTTAAATTTTTATTTATTTCATATTTTTATTTTTGAGATGAGGGGGTCTCAATTTGTTGTCCAGACTAGTCTCGAACTCCTGAGCTCAAGCAATCCTCCCACCTTGGCATCCCAAAGTGCAGTGATTACAGGCATGAGCCACTGCACCTAGCCTGGAATGGCTTTTTGGAAGTCTATCTTTAAAAAGAAAAAAAAATCCCTAGTGCAGATTTATGCATCTGTTACCCATATTTATTCATCCCTGCTCCTTCTACTTTATCACCTCTATGTATCTCTTTGTGTATTAACGTATTACCTAATGATGCCATCATCTAACTTAGCTTCTCACTCATCCTCTCGTTTATTCACTGCCTAAGGACATGGAAATCCTCATTCCAAGGCTGCAGATTAAAAACTGCTCTGGAACTGCAGCAGCTGGAGAAGGATGGAAAACTTATCCTATTCAGAGATTTCTTTCACAAAAAAGGGATCAGAGGCCTTGAAATGTGATTGGCTTGCTGGCTCTGAAATGAAGGTCAGGCACGGTGGCTCATTTCTGTAATCGCAGCACTTTGAGAGGTCAGTGCAGGAGGATCAGGAGTTCAAGACAAGCCTAGCCAATATGGTGAAACCCAGTGTCTACTAAAAATACAAAAATTAACCAGGCATGGTAGTGGGTGCCTATAAATCCCAGCTACTCGGGAGGTTGAGGCAGGGAGAATTGCTTGAATCCAGACAGAGGTTGCAGTGCACAGAGATCAGGCCACTGCACTCTAGCCTGGGTGTCAGAGCAAGTCTCTGTCTCAAAAAACAAAAAGAAAAAAGAAAAAAAAAAAAAGAAAGAAAGAAAATGGTTTTAATAGGAGCCAAAAAGAGCTGAGCCATGTAGCTGTAGATATAGATGCTTTTTCATTCAGTCATATTTTTCTAGTACCAAGCTTACTCTGGGATACTATTTGCAAGTCCAGGACGTAAGAGACTGCACAATTATCATCCCCATTCTATGGATGGCGACACTAAGTCAAAGAAGGGTTAAATGCTTCCACAGGATCACATAGCCTTATTAGTGGCAGAGATGAGATTTGAATTCTAGCAGTATGATACCAGGAGCCAGGCTCCTACTCATTAGGCTCAATCCCTGCCTGTGACAACCATGTGATCTCAAAACATAGATTTCATTTCTAAAGGTGATTAAACTAACTAAAGCCCTGGAAGAACACTTGAGCTTCTAGAATCACTACTATCAGTATTATTGAACAATAATTAACAGTTAGATGGTCTCTGCTTATCCAGGTAACATTTTCATACCCACTGACCCATTTAATGCAATAGTCTTGTCAACTGGAAAAAAGCAGCTGTTATTATAATCCCCACTTTACAGATGAGGAAACTGAGACCCAGAGATATTAAAGCCTCCCCCAGGATCACTCAGCTAATAAATGGCAAATCAGGGAACACTGTTAATCCCTTCGACTTCTTTGTCTTTGTTTCTTATTTTTCTTTCATTTCCACTTCAGACACATATTCATAGATCATCAGATTAATCCTTAGCATCCATCTATTAGTTTAGGCTGCTCAGGTGGACTTTTCTATCCAGCGTTTTATTAGCTCCTCTCCAGGTTCCTAATGAGGTTGGAGGGGCCAGAATTGTTCTTTTCAGTTTCTAGTTGAGGAAGCCAAGATTCAGAGAGTTCAGAGGACTTGGCCAAGGTCACAGAGCCATGACAAGAATCAGTCTCAGACTCTTCATGGGGTAAGAGTATGAATTTTGTAAAGAATTCTACAGAATGAGACCGGGTGTGGTGGTTCACGCCTGTAGTCCCAGCTACCTGGGAGGCTGAGGCTAGGGAATCGCTTGAAGCCGGAAGTTGGAGGTTGCAGTGAGCCGAGATCATGCCACTGCACTCCAGCCTGGGCTACAAACAAGATTCTGTCTCCAAAAAAAAAAAAAAAAAAAAAGAATTCTACTATAGAATAAATGAATTATTCTTAGTCCCTGCCTTATCCTTAAGGCCTGGAAATACTGACAGATGCACAAAGAAAAGGCAGATGGTTGTGAAATGCTACCAACACTTTTAATTATATATGACATAATTTTTTTTTTTTTTTGAGACTGTGTCTTGCTCTGCCAGACAGATTGGAGTGCAATGGTACAATCTTGGCTTACTGCAACCTCTGCCTCCTGGGTTCAACTGATCCTCCTGCCTCAGCCTCCCAAGTAGCTGGGACTACATGCATGCGCCACCACACCCAACTAATTTTTGTATTTTTGGTAGAGATGGGCTTCACCATGCTGGCCAGGCTGAATCTCGAACTCTTGACCTCAGGTGATCCGTCCGCCTCAGCTTCCCAAAGTGCTGGGACTACTGGCGTAAGCCACCACACCCAGCCAATGTATTGTTAATGCATGTTTTTATTATAATGAACTTAAAGTTGTTTCATGACTTTCATTATTGGCAGTACATCAGCTTTGTTTTCCTACTTCTGGAGTTCACCTTACTACTCTGAGAAATAATTCAGCCTGGGCTCAGTGGCTCACGCCTGTAATCCCAGCACTTCGGGAAGCCGAGGTGGGTGGATTACCTGAGGTCAGGAGTTTGAGACCAGAGTGGCCAACATGGTGAAACTTCATCTCTACTACAAATAGAAAAAATTAGCTGGGTGTGGTGTTGGGCGCCTGTAATCCCAGCTACTCCAGAGGCTGAGGCAGGAGAATCGGTTGAACCTAGGAGGTGGAAGTTGCAGTGAGTCAAGATTGTGTCATTACATTCCAGTGTGGGCAACAAGAGCAGAGAGAAAGAGAATGAGAGACAGAGAGAGAGAGAGAGAGAGAGAGAGAGAGAGAGAGAGAATTCAAAGATGAAAGATAGGTCCTTGTTTCAAAAATACGCATGAGACTAGACGCAATTAGTCACGCCTATAATCCCAGCATTTTGGGAGGCCAAGGCGGTAAGATTGCTTGAGGCCAGGAGTTCAAAACCAGCCTGGACGAAACGACAAGATGCTGTTTCTACAAAACATTAAAAACAATTAGCCAGGCATGGTGGTGCACACCTGTAGTCCTAGCTACCCAAGAGATTGAGGTGGGAGGATCTCCTGAGCCCAGGAGTTTGAGGTTGCGGTGACCTGTAAGTGCACCACTGCACTCCAGCCTGGAGCAAGATCGTATCTTTAAAATTAAAAAAAAAAAAAAGGGAACCCAGATTTAGGATTTAACTCTGTCCCAGTCTTGGGACCTGAGGAAAGGTGGTATCACTTTTCCAAGTGGCAACAGTCAAGTGATGATTTTAATCCTAGATATGGCCCTTCAACAACTGAAAAGCCAGATTCACTCCAAAAATTGGCCAATTTTCCTTTTATTAGAACTGTCCTTGACTCATAACCCTCACCTTTTCCCAGTACAGGCAATGAAAAAAGAAAAAGCCCATATGCTCTGGCTCTAAGCCTTATAACAACCCTCAAGAGGAGATGTGGGTCTCCCCACTTTACAAAGGAGAAAACTGAAGCATAAGGAACTTAAACAACTTGCCTGAGCTCACAAGACAGTAAGTGGGAGAGCCAAGGAAAAACCCATGCTTATAAACACCAGATTTTACTTCCAATAGCTGTGAACCCACTTTCCCTATGGATATGGATTGTGAGATCTTCTGACCCAGGAGGAGAGGAGCAACAAAAAGCTGGTGTGTGGTGGAGTGAGGCCTGATTTTTGATTCCAGCAGGAAGAGAGAAAAATCCCAGGGACCTTTGGGAAGACGGAAGCTGGTCCGTAAAACCTAGGAGAACAGAAACAATGGGGAACAGTGCTCTCAAACTTGCCCAGCCAAGATTTCTGGCATTTCAGAGATAGTTGATGAGATGGCAAGAACATGGACTTGGAAGTTCTGAGCTTGAACTCCAGCTCCGGACGAGTGACCTTGGGCAGACCAAAGCTGCAGTATGTCAGATCTAAGACAATACAAGGCCTACCTTTCAGAGCTGTTCTGATGGAAAGGGCCTCACACGGTGTCTGGCCTATAGAGGGTACTCCATAAATGCGAGTTACTGCTTCTCTCTCACCTTGATGGTCCCCTTACCTCACTCTACTATGTCTGTGATTCTCTTTCTCAACATTCCACTCTTCTGAGTGAGAAGCAGCTGTGAATGAGAAGTGAGGTGCGTGGTGCTCAGGGAACCACATCATATGTTTGTCCCCCCACTCCCTATGTGGTGGCTAACATATGCCCAGAAAGAAATAACTGCATAGCAAAACTAGGATGCATTCATGCATTTGTTGGAAAGCATCAGATGTGGAGATCGTAAGTGTGAAATTGAAATAAGGAATTATCAGGCTGCTATCTGCGGTGCTATAGTAAATGGCATCCAAAATCTTGTGTCCTTTTTGCAAAAGACATTCACTGGGATTTGGAATAGTGAGAAGAAAATCAAGGCATGCCTGATGTGATAAGGGCATGTTCCTTTTGTAGTAGACTAAAAGCAGAAGATGACCCATAAATAATAACAGGGTGCAGTTGTTGCCATCCTAATTATTGTGGCAATTTTGAATAATGGTTAAGTGTGCACACTTAAATTAGACTGCTTGGGTTCTAATTTGGTCCCATCCGTAAAATGGGGCCATATGAGGATAAAATGAATTCGTACATACAGAGCACTTCCAAGAATATCTAGCACTCAGTAATCTTCAGTAAATGTTAGCTATTACTATTGTGGCATATTACCTCCCTGAATGTGACCCTGAGGAATTTCAGTGAGTTCATGTACTGAAAGGAAGATCAGTAAGGCAACAATCCCATACCTGGAACAAATATACCAGCAGATGGCCGCTTATATTTAGAGCCAAATATAAGTTCTATAGCCCAATGGAATGTCTGCAGAAATGTCCCATAGCAGCCTTCTGGCACACTCCTTAAAAGACAGAAATGTACAAGCTCTTTGCATGTTTTTTCTTTCTTTCCTTCTTTCTTTCTTTCTTTCTTTCTTTTTTTCTTTTGAGGCAAAGTCTCACTCTGTCACCCAGGCTGGAGTGCAATGGCACAATCTTGGCCCACTGCAACCTCTGCCTCCCCAGTTCAAGTGATTCTCCTGCCTCAGCCTCCTGAGTACCTGGGACTACAGGCACATGTCACAACATCCAGCTACTTTTTATATTTTTAGTACAGATGGGGTTTTGCCATGTTGGCCAGACTGGTCTCAAACTCCTGACTTCAAGTAATCCACCCACGTCAGTCTCCCAAAGTGCTGGGATTACAGGCCTGAGCCACCACATCTGGCCAATGGTTTTCTTTATCATTCCTTTATCCTGCTGTCGAGCTCGTCTACTGACATCCTGGGCTTGGATAAGGCAGAGAAACAAGGTGAAGCAGCTCAGATCTCTGACATCATGAAGCATCATCACACCAGCCCTGGAGCTTCTGTCCAGGCTTTTGGGTGGAAAACTATAAACTTTTATCTTGTTTAAGGCCTGGTTATTTCGTTTTCTAAGACTAGAAGTCAGAGCTATTCTTCACTAGCACAAGTATCTGAGATACTTGTAGGTTCTTGGCCTGTAGGTGATGAGGATATGGTATGCCTGTGCCGTACTGTGCCTTGCAAACATAAAGGTAAAGAGAACAGGTCACAAGGACCGAAGGTCTAGAAGAGAATGGGAAATGAAGGAGCCATGTTTTCCAAATGAGAGAGAGAGAAAGAGAGAAGAAGAAGAAGAAAATGTAAGTTTCCCAAGTCTTTCTGAGTTGTGATAAAGGGGTATGCATGTGTGTTCATATATGATATTTTTCACTGACAAATTATACATCTTCATAGAACCATAGGCTACAGTAAACCTTTTTCCAGGCAGGCAGCTGAACCTTTTTCCAGGCAGGCAAACCCAATTATTTGTATGTATACAATATGCCACTTTAAAAAGAAATTATTTTACCTGCACAGTGATAACTTCTCAGTGAGTTATTAAAGAGGGATTGTAAAGAGGGCAAATAAAACGTTTTTCTAGAGATAGAATGAAGATGAACAAGCCTTTCTCAGGAAACCAAATGAGAAAAACAGTTAACTCTTCTATTTCTGCTCCCAATTTGCTGTAAGACCTTAAGTGAGCTATTAAACATCTTGGACCTTATTAAAATGGGGTGGTAATTTCATATAGAGTGGGTGTTGTTAAGCCTTCTTGATTTCAAATCCAAATTGAGTTTCTCCCACAGAAACTGTAGCTTTTGCAAGCTGTTCACTTACTCTTAGGGAGGTAAGAAGATACGTCTGAAGAGCTAATGCAGTCACAGATAGATATTCCATGTGTTAACATAAATGCCTCAAACTTTCATTTCCTTAAGGAGTAACATCAAAGTCTTGGCCTGCTATGCATGCTTTAGTCTTGGGTGGGGAATGCTCCCAAGTAAAATAAGAAGCCATTTCAGAAGTACTTCTTTTCCCCACACTGGTTATTATCTCCAGCCATTCATTTCCCTCCACTGGATTTCCCTGTACTGGTTTTAAGATAGGTAGTTTCCACTCCTAGGGGTCTTCTGCTAGCCTAGCCACTTCTTTCTGGCTCCCAAGTGAAAAGTAGGGGACAGTCCTGTTGTGGTGGCTTACGCCTGTAATCCCAGCCCTTTGGGAGGCCAAGGTAGGTGGATCATGAGGTCAGGAGTTTGAGACCAGCCTGGCCAATATGGTGAAACCCCTCTCTACTAAAAATAACAAAAACTAGGCCGGTGTGGTGGCACATGCCTGTAGTCCCAGTTACTGGGGAGGCTGAGGCTGAAGAATCCCTTGAACCCAGGAGGCAGAGGTTGCAGTGAGCCAACATCGCATCACTGCACTCCAGCCTGGGCAACAGAGCAAAACTCTGTCTGAAAAGAAAAAAGAAAAATGAGGGACAGAACTTAGAACTGCGACAGGGCTGGCAAGTGACATGGCTGTTACTTTTCCAGTCTTCCTTTACCCTGGAGGTGGCAAGTATGAAGGTTTGGGAAACATTCCCCTGACAGCTAGATGCACTGATTTCCAATGGGATTGGATCAGTAAGTTCAAATACAATTGCTATAGTATGACCAGGTGTATTTTTAGACTATGCAAGAGAATAAGCAATATCTGCTCATAGTTTGGTGCATTTGTTTCTTAGGCAAGACCTCAGAACCTGAAAGCTGACAGCAAGACACAAGCCAGCCCTCATGGACTCCCTCCATTCTATAGCTACAGACAGAAGCAGTGGAAGCTCAGCTGGTCTGACCAATGACTAGGTGTTGGGTCAAAACCCAGAGCACAAGCAAGAGTCATATGCAACATCTTCGGTCATAGGCTGTGTTTTACTGAGGACTCTGTGTGGTCAGGAGAAGGAGCTAGTGGTCAGAAACATGGGCTCTAGGCTTGCCCCTGCTGCTCTCTGGCTGGGTGGTCCTGCAGAAGTCTCTGCCCTCCTGGGCTCTCATCAGTGAATAAAGTGTCAATACAACCTCTGCCACACCCTGGGTAACCCTGACCAATTCACAGCATCAAATATCAGTGGGAGCTAAAGGGAACTATTTTTCAGGGTGCCCCCACCATGGTATTCTGTGACTCCAACAGGGGACACACACCAATGCCTACAGGAGTGGGCTGGTAACAGAAACGTAACAGAAATGAGAGAAATGGCCATGGTCACATTTGGGAATTGAGAAGACTGGGTCACAGAATCTTAGTTCCAGCTGATATCATTGTTAGATATTTCATTTCCAAGTGTTTCTGCATGTTGGCAACTAATTTGAATTATAAAATTCTATATTGGCCAAAAAATGACTCTAGGACAGAAATTGCCTACTAGGCCAATTGGGGTCATCTGCAGTCCACTGACCCAAGGAAGAGACCAACTAGGTGGGAACCTGGGGGTGGGGGCAGTGTCCCCCACGCGGAGGTCCCTAGGTACTGGCCAGGGCTGGGGCTCATCCATCTGAGATCCTCAGCCTCACTGCAACCACCCCGACTTCAGTGTCCCCGGCTTCCTCTGCATTTCTGAGATGGTGTACCCGGGCCTACTCTTCTACATACAGGTGGGGGCCGACAGGCTTGAGCGCCTGCTGTGGGTCTCACCAAACCCGGGGCTCTGAGCAGCACGAGTCGCCCGCATACCTGGAGCTAGATGAGCGCGAGGGACTCTCCAAGCTGGCGACAGGTTCTGCTGCGGCCTGCAGTTTAGGGGCTCTGGCTCAGATCCGAGGAAGGAGAAGCCGTCAGGGCACGGAGGCGCGCACTCTCGGCGGTGGCCTCCACGGGCTCTGCAAGCCGCAAACTCCCAGGCGCCGGCAAGTGCGGGATGACGCGGCTCCTGCGGCTCGGGCTGCACGCACGGCCACGCCCGCCAAGAAAACCCAGGGCGCGCGGCTTTCCAGGTTTGCGCACCACGGAGGGAACTCCCTAAAGCGAATGTTTTGGATCTGTGGGGAGGAAATTTGACCCGCTAGGAGCGGTGGTCTGGTGTCCCAGCCCATTCCTGCCTGGGGTTAAAAATGGATTCTCTATTTGCTGAGGAAAGCTCCGGCTTCGGGCGGCGGTGTCCGGCCCCTCTGAGTGACAGGGAGCCCTGCAGAAACCCCAGCCCCTGAGGATCCTCTCCCCGACCTGGCCTTCCCCTCCGACTCTTACCAGTACTCCCCGGCTTGGTGTCCTTTCCGGACCCCCTCACCTATTCCAGGCTGCCCTCCACTGAGGCGAAGCTCCATGAAGTTTAAAGAAGCCCAATTTCAATATAATTCACGTAGTATAAAAGTACTTTGAAGACGGAAAACATCGTGAAAGGACACCGTCACCCTCAAACCATTGGTGAAACATTAAAACAAACAAAAAAGCAAAAGGGCAAAACCTTTTTGAAGGCAATATTGACATTTCTGAATTCACAGTTATTATTCGGTTTGTCCTTGAAATCTCACTTCTGAAAATTTGCATATTTTTCATTATCACTAAAATGATCTAGTAAATAGTCCCGCATGAATGCATTCAAGAATATTTACGAAATTATTTTAGTGATAAGAAAAAGTGGAAACAGCTAACAGTCATCAATGTATAAATACAATGATGGTTAAATAAAATGATGAGCATTCATATAAAGGAATAGTCTATATTCAGAGGAGATCTGTGCGCTCACAGGCTAACTTACTTTAAATGGCAAAGGATAAATTGAAAAAAAGAATAGTTTGTGTAATATGATTCCACATTTGTAAAAATAAAGAAGTTGTAAGGAAATACCTGCAACCAATCAGGTATGATTAGCGACTTAATTTCATGGATAGTTATATAGGAAATATACGTATATTTTATATGCACATAGATATAGAGGAATATACATTTGACTGTTACTTCCGAATGATGGGGGCCTATGGGGCATTAACTTGCCACACTATTTCTTCAAAAACTGATTATCTTTTCAAATGAACATGTATTAGTTTTGTATTTCCTCCCACACAAAACATTAAAGGTTTTTAAAAATTATACCTCTTCCCCGTCCCAAGGCCACCAGAATGTGATGGCTTGACCACTTTTTTCTAATCTTTTCATTACTATGTTAATTTTCCCTTCAGCCTCTTTCCCTCCCTGTATAGCATCCAAGAAATCTGCATTCCTTTCACTTAAATTTACAAATTGGCTGTTTTATAAATGCAAATAGCCGGGCGCGGTGGCTCAAGCCTGTAATCCCAGCACTTTGGGAGGCCGAGGCGGGTCGATCACGAGGTCAAGAGATCGAGACCATCCTAGTCAACATGGTGAAACCCCGTCTCTACTAAAAATACAAAAAATTAGCTGGGCATGGTGGCGCGTGCCTATAATCCCAGCTACTCAGGAGGCTGAGGCAGAATTGCCTGAGCCCAGGAGGCGGAGGTTGCGGTGAGCCGATCGCGCCATTGCACTCCAGCCTGGGTAACAACGAAACTCCGTCTCAAAAATAATAATAATAATAATAATAATAATAATAATAATAAAATAAATGCAAATAGTTTTAAATTCCTTAAAGCAAAATAATGAAAGAAATGAGAATATTACTTTCACTTAATCTATTCACACAATTTAAATTTTAAAAATGGTGCAATATTTTTTTGGGCCTTGGTAGCATTGAAATTTTTAATCCATTACTTTTCAAGTTCTATGTAGATACGGCTTATTTTTTCTTCTAGCTGCACACATATTTTTCCTCAATGCAGCAAATCGAAAGAGTGGATCTTTAAAGCGTAATTGTTCTATTCAATCCAGGAAGACTCCCTATTTTATGGAGAAAATAGCATCGGAAAGGTAAAGAGGAACAAGAATGGGGAGAAGGGCACAAGGCTGATGGAGGGACCTGGAATGAAGGGGGGATGGAGCTTGGAGCATGGTCCAAGTGATTCTGGGATTGTTTAAATCAGTCTAAATGTTGTCCCAAAAACGTGAGCTCAATTCATACTCTGGGAAATGAGCATAGCCACATTTCAAATATAGAAGTGAATGGGGTTGTCTGGCATTTTAAAATATTCATATTCGCAAAGGATATCCAGCAGCAAGAGGTGGTGGAGCAAATCCACCCCTCAGCAATATATTTGGTGTAGTTCATATTTATACATAAAACAACATCACATTTTTAAAGCAAAGTCGCAGAATGTTTCAGGCTCACATACCCACACAACATAGCTCCAGATTTTTGCCCAGAACCCTGACATTCCTCTCCTCCTTTTTATATGTATTAATAGCATTGGGGTAAAATTCAGGTGCTTTGGAACAAGCTACTTGGGTTCAAATCCTGACCCTGTCATATATTAGCGTATGACTATGGCGAAGTTATTTACATTCTTTATGCTTCAAGGTCATCATCTCAAAAATGAAGATAATAACACTATTCATTTTATATGCTATGAAGAAAACTTTTAGAACAGTGCCTGGGCAAGCACTGAGAGTTTAATAAAAGCCACAATTATTACTCACTCTTTTACACTTCCCCAAAAGCTTATTCATCTCCATTCTTCCCTCTTTAAGAAACTACCACCTCCACATTCTCCTAATTGTCTTAGTTCTATCTCTTATTTCACGGAGATTCTAACCACAGCTCCTCCCCTGCTGTTTGCCTCCTCTCTCCTACCGAATGAGAGGTACCAGAGTCTAAAGAACACCTAATAGGAAACCTACATTCTATTCCCCCTCTTCTCCTGTGATATTCTGGGTTTTTAAAACAACTTCATTGATGTATATGTTATATACATCGTAACAGTTACCCTCTTCCGGTGTACAAAACAATGATTTTTAGTAGCTTTACCAAGTGGTGCAACCATCCCAGTAAATCCATTTTAGAATATTTTCATTTTCCCAACCCATAAGATCTCTTATTTTTTTTAAATTCCCCTTCCCATCTCCAGCTTGAGGCAACCACTAATGTTCTATCTCCATAAATTTACCTTTTCTGGACATTTTCAATAGATATAATCACACAACAGTAGTCAGTGGGTCTGGCTTCTTTCACTTGGCATAATATTTTTGAGGTTCATCTGTGCCTGTAGTAAATACCAGTAGTTCCATACAGTTTTATCAGAATAATTTTTTTTTCTGCCATGTCTATATAACAATATTGATAATATATATGAAAGCTTACTAGCGTTGCATCTGCGTTACTTTACGCTAAGTGCTTTATTTGCATCATAGAAATTAAACTGCACAACAGCCTTGTGGGCTAACTAGGTGATGTTGTTACATCCATTTTCAAGTTAAGGAAGTTAAAGTTTAGAAATATATAAATAGCTGGGCGCGGTGGCTCAAGCCTGTAATCCCAGCACTTTGGGAGGCCGAGGCGGGTGGATCACAAGGTCAAGAGATCGAGACCATTCTGGTCAACATGGTGAAACCCCGTCTCTACTAAAAATACAAAAAATTAGCTGGACATGGTGGCGCGTGCCTGTAATCCCAGCTACTCAGGAGGCTGAGGCAGGAGAATTGCCTGAACCCGGGAGGCGGAGGTTGCGGTGAGCCGAGATCGCGCCATTGCACTCCAGCCTGGGTAACAAGAGCGAAACTCCGTCTCGGAAAAAAAAAAAAAAGAAATATATAAATAGACTTGCCCAAGGTCACAAAACAAATAGGTGGCAGAGTGGGGACTCAATCTAGATGTGTGTAACTCCAGAGCCAAAGACAGAGTCACCTTCCATTCAAAATACCAAAGGGTCTTTGCATTCAATACCCTTCCATGATTACAAAAACAAACACACAAAACCCAGGGAGGTCTCCTTATCAACCCCACTGAACATGGAGAAATTGGCCAGTGCTTTGTCAACAGTAAATTGACTGTTACTTTGGGATGATGCGGGCATATGGGGCATTAACTTGCCACACTATTTCTTCAAAAACTGATTAGGAACTCATACGGAAGGAATTCTTACTCCATCATTTTCTCTACCTAACACTGCCTTTGTTCTGAGAACATTTAACCCCCTTGGGGCCGGGGATCCTGGCTCATGCCTGTTATCTCAGCACTTTGGGAGGCCAAGGCAGGCAGATCACCTGAGGTCAGGAGTTTGAGACCAGCCTGACCAACATGGAGAAACCCCATTTCTGCTAAAAATAAAAAATTAGCCTGGCGTGGTGGCACATGCCTGTAGTCCCAGCTACTCAGGACGCTGAGGCAGAAGAATTGCTTGAATCCAGGAGGCAGAGGTTGCAGTGAGCCGAGATCTCACCAATTGCACTCCAGCCTGCCTGGCCAACAAGAGCAAAAAAACTCTGTCTCAAAAAAACAAAAACAACAACAACAAAAAAAAAACTCTTGGGAAGGCGCTGGTCTTCTGAAGGACTGAAGGACTCAGGTCTGCTGATGAGGATTCTGATTTCTGAAGAGGTTGCCCTAGGGACTGCCCTGGTGCAGCTCCAGGTCAGGGAGCCCAGGAAGGAAGGTTGAACCTTTACCCAATCATCTGTCTTCACAGGGGATGAATGCGTAGGGAGAAAACTCCTTAGAGATCTACGCCTCCTACTGTTAATTTTTACGTTGGAATTCATGGCAACACATTATAACAATTAGGCTGGACTTTCCAACCTGCTACCCAGTGGTATTTTAGAAGACTGTTCAGTAAGATTCTATTTACACAAGAAGAAACGCTCTTCTCTAAAGCCACCTATCAGAACTTTTCAGTTGGTAAAGTAGTGAAACCTTCTTGGGGTTTCATGATAAGTCACAGACCTCACATTTCTTCCAGCATGTCTGCCAAAGACAATTCACCTTCAAACATATATTGTCATGAATGTGTGTTAACATTTGTGTTAGTAATCATAAATACAAGAAGCCACACTCAAATTGTGTCCTATTATTTCTGAAATACACCCAAGCCACTCTCATCAATCACAGGAAGAAGAATCTTTAGTGTGAAGGCCAGCCCCCTGATTCCACGGAGGAGTTCTAGAGAGATCACAGGAGGTAGCCTGGGTGTTCAGTGACAGAGTGGAGCAGAAAACTCATCTCCAGTGCCAGGAGAAGCAAGCACTCAGATAAATGCATCCCAGCTCAGCAGCAGGTAGTGTAGAGAACAGGCCTGTTAGTGACAACAGTACTGTCACACACTGCCAGTAAGTTTTACAGAATCATTTATGTGTTGAATGAAAACAAATATTTGTTGGTATTAGATGATCTTATGACTTTTGCAGTTCTGTACACAGTATTTCAATAAAGTGTATCCAAAAGGACACGATGCAAAATCAATATTTTAGAATGAAAAGAGAAGTGTCTGGCACAGCGCCTGTCGTATAGTAGGTGGGCATTAAATGCATGTTCATGGAGAACATGATCTCGTTTGTTCCTATCCTTTGGGCAGGCAAGCACGTAGGCTCCTATCAGTGGTGTCATTCTTTTTTTTTTTTTTTTTGAGACAGAGTTTCGCTCTTGTTACCCAGGCTGGTGTCATTCTTAAGTTTTCTCCACAGATGAGAAGTTCCCTGACCGCGAGGGTCTTGCTGCTGGTTAGGGGCGCAAATCCCCGGGTTCCTCCCACTGAGTCTGAGCGGAAGAGGGTGGATCACGGCTTTGCTCTGCGCGGGTCCCGCCGCATCCCGGGGCAAGAGGGCCGGGCCGAAGGGCTCTGCAAACCCGAAACCGCGAGAGAATTCCATCTCCGAGGACGCAGCCAGGTCGGGAGGAGGACTCGCTGCACCTTGGCCAGGCCCGCTGGGTCCCCGCCAGCCCCGCGGCCCGGCCTCCTTTGACGGGCTGCGGTTTCTCGCGGTCGCGGCCAGTCCCCGCCGCCCCGCTAGGTCGGTCCGGCGGTGCGTCCCTTGGTCCGCGCATTCTGCGCCTGGGGGCCCTTGCTCGAGCAATGATGCCCTCTCACTCACCCCGGGGAGGAGGGGGACTTCTCATTACTCACGGATATTTTCTAAGATGGGGCTGGCACTGGCACGGAGGGGTGGGGGTGAATACAGAAATAAAAGACTCGTGCAGCTTTTTCTTACGAGAACCTTCTTAAGGCAAGCAAGGCCACAAATCAAAATCAAAGCCGCCCACTAAATGTTCCCTTTACCGGGGCTTCACTGCAGATGCTGGGCTTCCTCCTATGGACAGGTTCAGAGCAGCTCACAGGGGCCCTATGCCACCCAGCCATGGCCTTGCCCAAGTCACTGACCCTCTCTGCCTGTTTCCTCATCTGTAAAATTAGCATAACACCAGTACCCACCACATGGGGCTATTGTGAGGGTTCGATGAAATTATCCCTGCAAAGCAGAGCACCTGGTAGGTGCCAGCCAGTCCTCCTTTGCCCTCCCTTGCCCTCTAGTCCAATAGCCAGAGCGTGTTCCCAGCTTCTTCCTTGCGTCTCCGCCTACGATGGTCCCTCGCTCCCCCTGCCCAGGCCATTATCGCTGCCTCCTTGCTGCCCACCCTCAACCAGACCCAGACACCCCACACCTCTTGGCACCTGGTTCTTTCTGCTCCATCCCTAGGTTCTTATCTCAGCCTTTGATGCAAGCATTTATGTAGCTGCGTCACCCTCCATGTTTCCCTCACAAGTAAACCCACACATGCATGCACACTCAAAGATGTGAAGGCTGCCTGAGGGTAAGGACCACCATGCTCATCTTAGTGCCAAGTGGGGCCAGGGCCTAGCACCACAGCACTGCATGTTCCTGGCTCAATGTCTGCTCCGAGGAGGCTGTGGGCTGTGGATAGAGAAGGCCAGCTCCTCCTCCACCCTCCCCTCCCCACCCCACCCTCCACAGCTCCTCCTCATCCTGCAGCTGGTGGTGCTAAAGAGTAAACCTCCCCCCTTCCCCCCAACTCAGAGGCCATATTCACCCTAGCCGTGGTGACAGGTTGATGACTCCTGTAACAGGCCCCTTTCCTCTTCGAGGGGTTCCTGCCTGTGTGGAGCCTGGTAGAGGGGCCACCAGCAGGGCCGGAAACCTGGGGAGAACGCCTCTGGCTGCCACTGATTTCTGTTCCTAGAACTGAGGTTTTTCTACAATTACAACCTTCCCTCCTTCATTATGTCTCCCATATTCCCAGGGTAGTAAATACTGTGGATATATGTTACATTTCCCATAACTTATTTTCAATGATCAGAAAAGCTTATATTAATAGACACACTGTGGAAAAGGAATCTGACCCCAAAGCTGAGAGCAAGGCTTCTAAAGCAGTGGCTACATCCTTAGAGATGCCACCTCCCCAATAGCTGTCCCCCTGGGCCACTGTCCCTACCCAGCACATTAATAAGTGGCAGCAGAAATTAATCATTGAAAATATGGACCCTAAATCCAACACCGTTCCAAATCCTAGTGTTGTCCCTTCGTAGCTGGATGCCCTTGGGCAAGCTACTGAACCTTTCCAGGCCTTTGTTTCGCCATCTGTGAGATGAAGATGATTATAATAGTTCCTAAAGGTGTTCAACAGATTAAATGAGTTAATATTTGTAAAGTGATGAACACTGCATGCACTCAACCAGTGATTTTAGTCAAATACCTAAACCTCAATTCATCTGGAGATGCTGACAGCTAAATGTGCCTAGCCCTAAATGGCTGTAACCCACTCTAGAGGTGAAAAATATATATAAGGGTCATATAACTTAACCTTATTGTCATTGCTATTATTGTAATTCAAACTTGATAGAACTGTCCTTGTCAATTAATCACTTTCTCTTCCTCTTTACCATTCTTCATTTGTGTTCTGTGTGAACACATTCTGGAAAAAAAATGAAAGGATGAAAGAAAGGGAGGGAGGGAAGGAAAGAGGGAGAGAAAAAAGAAAGAAAAAGAAAGAAGAAAGAATGGATGGATCTGGTTGAGATGCCTGGATTGTGATAAAATCCTTATTTTTAAAATATTTTCGATCGGCATTATAACAGTATTACCAAGTGTTCAATAAATTACGTCAAACTCCTACTTTCCAGGATCTTAACAATTTCCAGAAAGCCTATGTGAGCAGAGGTTGCTGAGAGTCAGAGCTAGAGGGAAGAGATGGGTAGCAGCTGTAAGACCACCTACTGCATAAGAATCTGCTTCACAGGCCCGGCGCCGGTGGCTCAGGCCTGTAATCCCAGCACTTTGGGAGGCCAAGGTGAGCAGATCACGAAGTCAGGAGATCCAGACCATCCTAGCTAACACGGAGAAACCCCATCTCTACTAAAAACACCAAAAATTAGCCAGGTGTGGTGGCACCCGCCTGTAGTCCCAGCTACTCAAGAGACAGAGGCAGGAGAATCACTGGCACCCAGGAGGCAGAGGTTGCAGTGAGCCAAGATGGCACCACTACACTCCAGCCTGGGCAACAGAGTGAGACTTTGTCTCAAAAAAATGAAAAAACAAAAAAAGAATCTGCCTAACAGCATCCTAGCCACTATTTTTCACCACAATATGTGTAATAAGCTTTCTATTCCCTAATAACCTCAACAACCATTTTACAAAAACCCAGCCATTTCCCACTTCAAGGCCAAGAATACCAAGGAAAGAGCTTTCAAAGCTGCAGGAAGTGGTGATGGCTGGATCTCTTTTCCCTGGCATTTATCTTAGCCAGGCAGACCCATATACACACGTACCCACTCACCACTCCCCACTACACAGACACACACACACACACACACATCTATTCTGGATTTAGTGTGTCTAAAGATTTGGATTATATGACATGAAAATTACGTCCTTGCTTGAAGGTGCTACAACCTTCATTAAGGAGATCAAGACAGCCCTGAGAAGGAATTAATGATCTGCCCTGCAGGAGAGGTTCAAAGAAGGAGCGAGAGTTCCCCACCCTGCTCCCGTAGCCCTGTGAAACTATACGAAAATCATTTCAGCCGGGCGCGGTGGCTCAAGCCTGTAATCCCAGCACTTTGGGAGGCCGAGGCTGGTGGATCACAAGGTCAAGAGATCGAGACCATCCTGGTCAACATGGTGAAACCCCGTCTCTACTAAAAATACAAAAAAGTAGCTGGGCATGGTGGCATATGCCTGTAATCCAAGCTACTCAGGAGGCTGAGGCAGGAGAATTGCCTGAACCCAGGAGGTGGAGGTTGCGGTGAGCCGAGATCGCGCCATTGCACTCCAGCCTGGTTAACAAGAGCGAAACTCCGTCTCAAAAAAAAAAAAATCATTTCAATCAAAGCTCTACCCTTTTTTCCCAGAAATGCCTGCCTCACAGAGGTCTATACTGGTGGTTCTTAAGTTGGGGCAATTTTTGACCCCCAGGGGATATTTGGCAATTTCTGGAGACTTTTCTGATTGTCACACCTGGAGTAGGCACTACTGGCATCTATAAGTAGAGGCCAAAGATACTGGTAAACATTTTACAACACACAGGACAGCCTTCACGGCAAGGAATTAATCATCCAGCCCAGAACATCAATATTGTGGAGGTTTGAGAAATCCTGGCCTAGAGAAAACTCCTGCTGCCTTAGAGGAAGCATTCCCTCAGAACTCCTCCAGCCACGTAGGCAGGCAGCAGAGCATCCGGAGGGGAGTAGAAGAGAATCCCTTCTCAGGCCCCAAACTAAGAATGGGGAGGTCTAGCAGACTCCTTCCTCCTTCTGCTTTGCTTCTAGATCACAAAACCCTGGCATCTGAAAAGATTAAATATAATCCATGATTCCCAGCCCAGCAGGCTGCATAACCCTGCCCCTCATATCCTATTTCCCTCCTGCACCCCCTCATTCTTGAAACGCAGTTGGAAATTCAAATTGCAAATCTTTACTGTCCAGCCCTCAAAGGCTCAGCCTGCTTCCTCTCCCAGGGACAAAGTCTCCTCAACGTCCTGCCTCCCTTTGAGATGAACCCCCAACCCTGACTCTTTCACCAACTGTAAGTTTTTCTTCCCCATCTTCCTCTACCCCTCCTTCTCTTTCTAATTAAGCTACATCCAGGGGGCTGGGAGGGAGAGGAAAGGATTCTGAAGACTTCCGTGCTGCAGGTTCTGCGGGCCTACAGCCTCATGTTTTTTGTGAGGTGCCAACCACGCTGTGATCATTAAACCCCACAGTGGTGGTGGGGATTTTCTTGTTGTTGTTAACCTGGGAGCCAGCTACATCTTGTTTATCAGACTTGTTTTAATTCAGCTTGGTCAGGTTCCAAGTGTTGAGGTGGAGATTAAAGGCAACTGAAGAATCCAATTAGCTGCCCAGTCTTCTTTAAGCCAAAAACTTAGGTCACAAACTAGATCAAAGTGAAATTATTTCTCAACAGCTCTGTTCATTAAGGGGAGGGTGGGAGCTCACACTGCTAAGCTGGGCTCATTACTGGGACTGGCATTTTAAATACAGTATCTCCCCCAAATTACATGTTTCAGAGGTCACAGGGAGAAACCCAGATTATCTTACATGAGTCTCTGGCTAATAGAAAACAGAAAGCCAAAGAATGAGCATATGACTTCTAGGAAAAGATTTAAATGAGGCTCCAATTTTCCTAGGCAGGCAAACAAAATCTGGAAACTGGAATTGGCACCGATCACTCCAAGCAGAGAATCCCTTCTCCAGGAGATGTCGAGTTGAGAAATCTAGGTCTTCCAGGTGGCCCTGCTAACCATCTTCTAGAGTCCTTCCAAAACTCTTTCCACCTCTTTCCCTGATTGGGTGCAGCTGCAAGGGAGGCCATCTCAATGCACAGGCAATCCCAGCCCCAGGACCCAAGCAGCCTTTGAAGAAAAACCACTTACCATTTCTGGTCTCTGGGTCCCAGGCAGACTCATTCCTAGTGGCAAGAGACTCCTCATGGGTCTCTCTGTGTTCCTATAGGCTCTTTATAATAAGCTGCAGAACAAAAGAGAAGGAGAATAAAGAAGGCCCTGATCAGATTCACTTTCCATAGGGAGAATCAAATATTGGATTACCATGAGGGCAAGGTTCTATGGGAGCGAGCGAGCGAGCGAGCGAGCGAGAGAGAGAGAGAGAGAGAGAGATTATATTCAAGAGAGCAGTCAGACACATCCCGTCTTCCGTGAGCCCTGATTTTGAACTGAACCTGGAAGTCTACAGAAACAATGGCCTGTCCCTGTCCCCTCTTACTTGAGAAACTCTGCTTAGCCTCTCAGACAACCAGCAACCTCTGGGTTAAAAGATCGCATATTTTAGGTCTTCAAGGCTATAGGCTTGGGGGACAACCGAATGTGATTAAAGTTTATTTTTTCAGGCTTTAAGTTGTAGCTACCTCCGAAGTGTCTGAAATTCTGAACCAAGAGTAAGACTCGTCCTCAAACTTCCCCGTCTCTTTGGTCCATGCAGGTAGGGCATCAGATCAAAGCCACTTGCCCCTGGAGGCCCGACTCTCTGGAAAGGTGGGAGAGAGAAAGGCAGACACGGGGGTAGGAAAGAACCAGGGGCAAAAGAGCCTGAAATCTTGGGTCTGCACCTCCTGCCAGGGTCTTGCTATTCCCAAATGTCTAGCTGCTGCATAACTAACCATCCCCCTCCAAGTCTGGCAGGCCTCAGAAACTTTGTTATGCAGAGGCACTCAAAGCATGGGGTTTACTTGGGGGCTGCAGCCACCCAGGAATCCCACTAGCCTTTTCCTCTCCCATTTCCTTTGCAGCTACACCCTCACAGGGGAGATTGGGAGTGCAGATTTCAGGGAACTACCCCCACCATTGGTGGAGCTGAGGTCCCCAGACCCTAAGCCCCAGTAACTGTAGCCCAAAGGGATTCTCTTTAGATGAGTCATATGGAGCAGGAACAAATCACTAGTGGGTTTTGTTTTTCTTCTCTATGTGAGCGTTTCCCTCCCTGGGGTTTCATCATCCTCCCAGATCCCTCCACACCCGCCTGTTCTCCATGCCCTGGGGCTGGAGCAGCGCTGCCAGGCCCCAGAAAAAGCGCCCTGGATCCCACATATATATATATTTTTAATGTGTCCCACACCAGGCAACGAGCGCCCAGTAGTTTGGTTTTGTTTTGTTTCAAATCAGCGACCTAAAACGAGTTTTAAAATCCCATCTTTTTCTAAAGAGAAAGAAAAAAGAGGCCTGCGTTGCGCTGAGGGCCAGGCAGTGACTCTGGTGGGGAGCCTGCCGGCCTCCCGGCGGGAAGCCCTGGGGCAAGCGCCGGGAGCAGCCTCTCCCCTGCCTCTCGAGGGCCGTCCTTGAGGAGTTTCGTGCCCAGGATCGCGAAACAAGTGGC
The DNA here is from genome assembly GCF_048565385.1 of Saimiri boliviensis. NCBI lineage: Eukaryota > Metazoa > Chordata > Mammalia > Primates > Cebidae > Saimiri > Saimiri boliviensis. The sequence continues at coordinate 93,698,757 of NC_133458.1, read as the reverse complement.
TCCTCAGACTGTCACCCGGGCTGAGTGCCCTCACCACTCCGCGGCCTTGCTGATTTTGTCCTAAAAGCCTGAGCGAAATGGAAATATGGGGGGTGGGGGCTGCCGTTGGCTTATGAACGCTCCCCTTTGTCCCGCAGGCGGTCGGCCACCAGCCGGCCCTCTGTCCCTGCACTGGTCACTCATTTGGCAGGCGGGGCCGCAGACTGCATAGGAGGTGGCCGAGGTTCGTGTGTCGCGGGTGGGGTTAGGTGCCAGCATGAGGCCTTACAAGGTTCCCGGATAGCCCTGGCGCACGCCTTGGCTATTGCAGAGGCGGGAGGGGGACCCGACTGGGCAAGGACGTGACGGCCCGGGAGTGGAGGCGGGGGTCCACCATCCCAGCTGTTGCCTGGCCCCGCAGCACCCAGGACCCGAAATAGCGAGTTCACCCTGGGTCAGCCTTATAGAGCCAACCCGCACCGCACCCCAGTCAAGGGCTCAGTCGGCACCTTTCGAGAACTGCTCCCGAGCCCAGGGCGTCAGGCGAGTGGTCACATTTCAACCCCGGGCGGCTTCGGAGGAGTCGGGTCTGGGGAACAGGGGAGAGCGACCAGATTGGAAGGAGGATGCCGAAGAGCCTTGGACAGCGGGAGTGCCCGACCCTGCCCAAGAAGAGAACTGCCTGAGGCCGCGAGGGCTCCAGGCCACCAGCCTCAGCTGCTACCCAGTGCCTGACCAAGACGCAGGGCCCAGCCTCCAAGGGCCGCGGGCACCGGGGACCTGGGTGGGCCTCTCCGCTGCGCTCCTCTGAGGGGTGCCCTCTCCCTGGTGCGCCCCTGAACCTGGCATCGAAGCCACCTAATAGGCACTTCGAACAATCCGGGAGAGAAACAGAAAGAACTCAGTTTGCCCGCTTAAAGGCTGAGAGTCCCTCTCAGACGTTTCCTGGCTTCTCATAAAGGTTGCCGGGGCCGTTTACAGTAAGAAGGGAATAATGTTTGCGACTGTACGACATAATTATCTCCAGACTTACCTCTACCCCGCCCCCAGCTAGGGTTTTCACCAGCGAAAGCGGTTAATGCATTTGCACACATTAAACATCTTGAACGCATAATTACAGGCTGCAGACAGGCTGGACAATAAAACATCTCGGCTCGATATTTTTGGAAGCCTTCTGCGGTGCCTGGAATAAATAACAACCGCTATGTCCTCGGCCAACTAACTGCAGCCACCGTTATTTCTGAACACCCCACCCCACCTCGTCGCTGCTTTGGAGAAAACATGGGGGCAGAAGTGCGGGACTTCAGCGGGAGGGTTCGGTCACCTGGAGAGGTCTCCTGGGCCTCCAGTACGTGTGGGATTGGAGGACTGGAATAATGAGAAGAAAATATGTTCCCAGCCCCGAGGGCTATATTCCTCATTAGAGGCATACAAGTAGGGCCCTCTAGGCGGCACACCCTCTGGGCACTGTGTTCTCCCTGACCCTCTTCTTACCTGAAGACTAAAGAATTTGAAGAAGATGCAGACCACATGTTCCCACCTCACAGTCTCTCTGAAAAGAGCATCTCTACACTGAACCAGCTCCTGCCACCTGAGAAATCTTTTGGAAAAGAAAGCTGAGTATTGAAGTGGCAAGACCAGGAGGAAGAAGCTGCTGGTTAGTTTCTGGCTGGTTATTTTCTTCCACGGAGGCGTGGGACTTCAGCTTCCCTTGAGTCTGAGTTGCTTTGTCTGTAAAATGGAGATGATAATAATAATCTCGGGACCAACTTCACAGGTTCTTAGAAGAAAGCACTTAAAATTTTTTTATTGCCATATAACTTACGTATAGCAAAGCATACAAATTTTAAGCCCTCAGTTCACTGAATTTTTATATATGTATACATTTGTGTAACTACTACAAAGATCAAGATAAAGAGTATTAGCAACCCCCAGAAGGCCATGAAGAAGCACTCTGAGAACTAATTTTAGACAGTGATAGTGTTATCTCTAAGACAAGAGATCAACAGCCCTGTCTTAGTATGTGACTTTTGAAGACACTTGATAGTGTCTTCAAGACAAGAAATGATAAACCAAATATACATGTCAAGGGGGCTGTGGGAATCTCTGGTCTAGAGGAGCATATGAGGGCTTTGTCTACAAACTCCTAGGCACTTCGGGCTTGGAGGAAAAGTGAAGATCAGGCTTTAATTCGTTTTGAGACAACAGTGTTCTTTTTGTAAATGGCTGGGGCTTTATGTCCTTGGCTGGCATGTTCATTTACAAGTTAGGGCTAAGCCTGGAGAGAGAGGCCTGAGAACCTCTCCCAGGAGATGGAAATCTGAGTTGATGTCCATAAGGCTTAAAGTCAAACCTTGGGGTAACTTATTTCAGTATTCTCCCCTGAATCCAAGTCTGGTATTCTGTGTGGAGGAAATTCCTCAGAGGGTATTTGGCCATGAGATACATAGGGTACCCAGATTTCTGAAAAATATAACCCCAATAGCTAATACATGCAGTTGGTGCACTTCACAAACAATACGAAAGATTTTACAGAAAAAAAAAAAAAAAATCTACTCAGATCCTCCAAATAACAGCTCTTCCCAGAGGAAGCCACTGTTACTGATAACTTGTCTGTACTCCAGCCCTTTGGTACGATCCCTCTTTTTTGAAAGCACAGTGGTAGCTCTCACTATCCATGCTGCCCTGTTTAGGGGCTTTTCCTAAACACTGCCCATGACAATTCTCCATGACAGATCTACTGGCTCAGAAAGACAGGCTCAAACCCGGTGACTCAGCCCAGATAAAACTGAAGCTAGCCTTGTGCAGCCTGGCACACAGAGGGGCTGCTTGCATCCCGGTTCTAGATCCTGGCCTGCAGTTAATGGGTCTGGCAACCTTAAAAACAATCAGCTAATTTGGCGCATGCCATCATTACCAGCATCCCCTTTCTCCCTCTGGGAGCAGAGCCTTGGGGAGGAGGCAATAAGGCACTGACCATGACTAGACCTTCAACCACTTTCTGGAGCCAGGGGAAATTGAAAGTGCGTCTTGGAATTTTTAACTATTCTGTCTAGTAGCTATAAAAACTGTGCTCAGGTCATTAGCCCACCCTGGGTGTCCACCTCCGATCCCATTTCCTTAGTCCTCTTTGGAGCTCGATGGGGTGGCCCTGGGCTTGGCCCCCACCCAGGACTGACAGAGGCAGGAGGCTATGGCGGCGGCCTAGGGCTTTGCCCCAGACCTTGGACCCCGCAGCGTCTGTCAGGAGACGTCGGAGGAAACGCATTTACCACCTGGACGACCTTGACTGCAGCCGATTAAAGTTTAATCCGAGGTGTGTGCTCAGACTTGCCATGTTATTTAAACACATCAAAGGTCATAAAAAGATTCCAATGGCCTGAGCCGCTCCAACGGGGGCCCACAGGGAGCCAGCATTTGATTCTGGTGGATTTCCAGAGGCAGGATTTAGAGCGCAGGGCGGGAAGGGGAGTTTGGGGCGGGGGGTGGGGGAAGGAAGAAGTCAGCTTTCACAGAGGAACACCAGACTTCAAACAGCGGCCAGGGAAACCGAGTCTCGGCCCGGGGAGCAGAAACCGCGCCCTTCAATTCCGATTAACTGGGAAGACATCTAGTGGGAAGAGGTCGCAACTGCAGCGTGTCCAGCCAACATCCTGTGCCGCCGCCCACAGCGACTGCAACCGCGTGGTTTGGGTAGGGGTGGGAGGCCTCGAAGAGAAGCCTCTCTCTTCCTGGTCTCCCCGTCGGCAATGGAGTGCTTACTCGACTGCCTGCATGATTGCAGGGCTGGGGCGGGGCTCCCACCCAGGGCCGAGGCGCCGTTTCCACCTTGACAAGAAAGATATAGCTTGTCCACCGAACGCACCAGGCCCAGGATCCCTGGATTCCCATCTAACCCTTCCCAGGGCTCCTGATCCTAAGGCAGGCAGATCCCTGGAGTGTACTGAGTGGCTCTGCGGACCAACAGATTGCTGCAGAAACTAAGTGAACACAAAGCCGAGCTTCTCAGGATTCGAAGGTGACATTTTCACCATCTCTGCCGTGGGGCCATCTGGTCAGACCTGATCCTGGCTGCCTTCTCGCATCTAGATTCTAATTTCTGTGGAGGGTTGACCTCTCTCACAGCCCATGGAAATGAGCCCCACATATAGGGAGCTGGCTCTTAACTGAGCTCCTCTGGCCCCACCAGCACTTCTTAAACTTATGACCAAAAGATAGAGAACTCTGTGCAGGCCTCCCCATGTGCCGCAGAGATGTTCATTGCAGCTTCTTTATTGGGTGCCTTCACCTGCTTCAAATGGGTTCCCCCTTGTAGGGAAGTGCCTCCTGGCTGACCACTTTGGCTGAGTCTGAGTTCTCTCCTCTCAGTTTTTTTTTGTTTTTTTGTTTTTTTTGTTTTTTTTTGACAGGGTCTCACTCTTTCACCCAGGTTGGAGCATAGTGGTGCTATCATGGCTCACTGCAGCCTTGACTTGCCGGGATCAAGTGATCCTACCACCTCAGCCTCCCCAGTAGCTGGGACCACAGGCACATGCCATCATACCTGGCTAATTTTTGTGTTTTCTGTAGAGACCAGGTTTCACCATGTTGCCCAGGCTCTCTCAGTCTATTAGTTGTGGCATTAGATCATCCTAGGATGTCAGGAAGAGTGGTACCAGGACATTCCTTTTTGGAATGATATAGAAGGCCAAGAGACCATGCTCCATATTTCAGTATATGAATCCCAGGACACTGTGGAGCCCCCACACTTTCCAGGCCCTCTGTAGGAGGACCCCCACCCTGTCGTGCTCAAGTCCCAGGGACTAGCATTGGCCAGGCCTCTGGAAAGCAGTTCCTCCTTCTTCATTTTACCCATCAAGTCGCCTACCCATACTCCTCCAGGGTTTGCGCCATCTCTGATTCTCAAATGAGAGCTCAAGGGACACTTTCTTTGACTTTCACAGCCCCCTTCACAACCCACCCCCAAAAAAGTGGAAGAACTGGAAATGGGGGAAGAGGCCATTCTAGGCAAATGCCTTGAAGCTCTTCACTGAGACATTAGCCATCTTGTATCACACACAGAAGTGCTTCCCAAAGGGGTATAAGAGCTATGGCTCCTTCTGTGCTCCCCCCAATCACCTAATGTCTGGATGAACCTTATTCCCTCAGGTAGGAAAACTCCCTTATGTTTTATTTAATAAGCTACAGACTATTGAAATGGAAGTGAGTAAGGGCCAGAGGAAAAAGGGCTGCAGCTGGACTAACCAAATTTAACTTCAGAAAAACTGAGACCTGGATTGCGTCACCAGTGACCTGCGATCCAAGGGCCTGGATCAGTCTGAGTCCCATGCTGAGTTCCAGTGGGCTGGTGTGTGTGCTTGGACCAGAGCTGATCTCTTAATCCTGTCAACCTCTCAATCTGAGACAGAGGACACACACACACACACACATACACACACACACACACACACACGATCCAGAAGGCCCCCTCCCAGCTCACCTGGTTAGGACCCCACTGGACCCCTGGCTGGATTCCACACCCCCAGCCAACCCAACTCTGCTCTGTTCCCAGCAGAAATCACAAGGACTTCTATTCCTCTGGGTGACAAACGAGTCTGCTTGCTCTTGGTGACATCAAATTACTTTGCACCAGCCTAGGGTCCCATGACCTGACATAACCTCACATTAGATCCTAGAAATGTAAAGAAATATGGCCTTTTTTAAAGTAGCTGAGAGCAGGTAATTGCTAGCAGGCTTGAGGGGTTGTCTCAAGCTCGGCTCTCAACCTCTGCCTCCGAAGCTGATACCAGCAGAATTCACGTTTGGATTCTCTATAGGCAGAAGGTCAAGCCTGCATTTATCTCAGTGCAGTACTCGGATTCTCAAAGCCCAGATTGTTTTTGTGCAGTTACGGAAATCACAGGGAGGCTTAGAACCTAAACTGCAAGGAAGACTCGCCAGGGGCACCACCCCCGCTACCCCCCAGCCAGGTTTCCTCAAAGAACAGGCTTCAGCGGAGAATGGGCTTCTGCTAAGCTTTAAAAATAGGCCTTCTTTGAGCTTCTATAGCTTAAATTTTTTGTGGAGAATTACAGTTTCATTGCTTCCATTCTTCTCCCTCCCGTCTCTCCCTTCCTTTTGTTTCCCGGCTTGTCTGCAGCTTCTCTCTTCTCCTCTCCCTCTTCCTCTGAATCGTCTGACTTCCGCAGTCCCCACCCTGACCCTGACCTGAGCCCTCAGCCCTGTGGTGAACTCCAAGTTAGGATCAGGAGACATGGGAACCTTGAACCCACTACTGTGCCCGAGGCTTGGCAGCAGTCTCTCTTGGTGATACCCCACACACAGTGGGCAGAGAGCTCATGGCCAGCATTTCCATGGCTTCTGCAGAATACCGTTGGAATCATTCGAAGTTATTATAAAATGTACACACACTTTCTTCTCGTTTAATTTACATACCCCTTCTGAGTTTCATCAAATACCTCTTTTCTAATACCATGAGAATTTATATGCTTAGTGGAAAAACATCCCAGATATTTAATCACTACTCAAAAAAATTAATTAAGGAATCACAAACACTCCAAATACAAAATACTGCCATAGAAAAGATGATAAGTATCCGCTCAGACAAATGGGATTAGAATTATTAAGCAGACGGGTAATGTAAAACTTGTCAAATTCAAGTGTGCTATTTTCTGTTTCTACCTTTTTGCTTTCTGAAATTGCCAAGGCTTTCGGTTAAGTCACTTTCAGAGTTCAATGGGGAGGATCATGCTCATTGTCAATTAGACTACCATATTAAAACAAAAGAAACCACAACACCTTTTTTTCATTCTTTTTTTAAAAAATCCCTTATTGCTAGAGGGATATTTTAAATGCATCGCATTGAATTTCTTCTTGAAAACTGTGGTTGCTCTGATGAGCTATCAATCCAGTGCAAACTTTCCTAGTTTAATCATTAGAAATGTCTTTTGAGTTTCTACCAGGGGAGGAGTTGTGCTGAAATGGAATATAGTCATTTACCCACTAATAAGTGAATATATGTCCATTTAGGACACCCTAAGGACTGAGCCATGTTTTTTGTGTTCCCCAATATTCTGATGCAGCAATAAAAAATTTCTATTAAAGGACGATTCACTCATATAAAAAGATAACATAAATCTTCCCTTTTCATATGTATTTTTTAGAAAGATGAGACAAGATTTTAGGCAAGATGGGTCCACACCCCCAACCCCTTTTTTGTCCAGTTTACTCCTGGGAGAACCCTCAAGTTCTTTCTAGAGTTTCATTGCAATAGCCCCATTTCAAGTTCTTTTGCTCAATCTTGAAATCTGACAGATCCTCAAAATCCTATGGTGGGGGTGAAATGATGCAATGATATCTGGGATTTATTTTAAATACTAGAGAGAGAGAGAGAGAGGAAGTGGGTAATAAAACATTGGAGAAAAAATTATAATAGGGGTTGAAACTAGGATTTGGCTATATGGGGGTTTGTTATGCTTGTGTGTTTGACAAATTCCATAATAAAAAGATATTTTTAAAAAACGTATTGGGCAACAGTAGAAAAACTATCCCTGCCAAAGGGCTACCAGAAACCAAAAAAGTGGTCTGTTTGTTAGCACCTGTAGTTGCCCATTCCTAATTCTTGATTTCCAGAAATAGAAAACTACCTAGCTCCCTTTTCATTTATCTGAAGTCAGCGGCCATCCCTGTTGCTTTCTTTCCGGCAAACTCCCTCTCCTAACCCATAAACTCAATATCTAAACCCAAGGTTGGGGCCGATTAATGGAGCTTCCGTGTTCAGCTCCCCTCGCCAGAATGTAAATACCCATAAAAACTAGTATCAGAAGTTCGTACAGAGCGCTTCATTTCTCTGAGAGCTGGGCCGAACGGAGCTGGAGCCGCGGGACAAAGGAACGGCGGCTGCTCCTTGAACAGTGTCGGGTGCTCCAGACTTGCTCAGCGAGGGTCCCCGGAGCCAGCCGGAGGTTCTGGGGAGGACAGGCTAACCAGGCAACGCCAGTCCAGGACTCACCTTCCACGGGGGACAGGTGTTTTGACAAAGCCACAGGAGAGGGTATGGTGAGGGGTCAGAAAAGTTAGAATGAGTAAGGAGATGCGCCAGCGAAGTATGTCACTAGGCTGGTCAGACAGGGTGAATTCTTTTCGTAGGGCTGGGTATGATGCCTGTATTTCGCCCACATGACACTGCATGTGCTTATTCACTGTGTGTGGATATGCACGTTTGATGAATGGATGTGCAATCACACACATCGTTATGATTACAGCATATAACGTACCCATAAAACTCTGATCACACCTCAGTGTGTACTTGAAGGGGTCCTGAGTTCCCCTGCCTAGCCGCTTCGCCGGTGAATTTCCTTCCCTCTGTCGCGTTGTGCATTAAGAATTCGCAGCTGGGAACAGGGCCGCGGGAGTTCTTCGGTGTCTAGGGCGAGATGGACTCCCGCGGGCCCAGGCCGCCTGGCTGCCTGCGTCGCTTTCTCAGCGAGAAAGCCGAGCCCGGCGGGACCAGGCTTATGGGCAAACCCCCTACTTCCTTCAAACGCTCGACATCTTCAGTATATTTGTTGACTTAAAGAATGCACTGCCCATTGATTGCTGGTTTCCTGTTTTGTTGCGGGCGTGAGCATCAAGCTAGGGTGGGGGTGGGCGTCCGCGGGTAAAATTCCTTTCAGTCAGTGACAGCGTGGGGTACAGAGACCCCCTCGTCCTTTTCACGTCGCAGCCGCGCGGAATTCCCCGGGCCGTCCCGCGCTTGCCCAGCGCCCAGGCTCAGTGACCCGCAGGTCACTCCTTGGGTGGCGCGGGTTCCGCAGTCCAACGAGCCGGTGTGCCCCGCGAGCTGGCCGCGCACAGCGACAAGGCGTTTCCTCCTTCCGGCGGAGCCCTTCTCCAAGCTCGCTCTGCTTCTAACCCTCGCTCCGGTCCTTTCCGCGAAGGCTGTTTCCAGCTCCAGTGAAGAGTGGGCAGTGGCACTGTCGGGGAAGAGAGCTCTGCCACCACCGCCGCCGCTGCCGCGGCCGGCCGCCGGCTTCCGAGTCGCTTAGGCCTCCCTGAGCCGAGTCTTGGAAGCCGGAGTTTGCTCCAGTCCTGGGGAGTCCACCCGCGGCTGGCTGGGGGAATGCTCCTCATGGGAGTCTGGAACCTGGTTGTTCTAAAATGGTGTGTATGGGCTGGGGGTATCCTTGCTCAGGGACTCTCTGAGGGAGACAGGGCAGGGTTGTACAAACTGGAGTCTTCCTTGAGCTCCTGCCGTCTTTTCTGAGGCCCTAGGCACTAGTGGCTTCGTGGTACCTGAAAAGAACAAACAAACAAAAAACCCTATAGGCAGCAGGAGAGCTGCTCCTCCGAAAACCTGCTGTTCTTTAGATCCACCCCGTGAAGGAATCTTAAAGGCAAAGTGGGGGTCCCTGTGGGTCTTCCTTACACTTACACTTTCACCACGCTAGCATTTGGTCACCACAGTGACCATAACCCAAAACTATCCTCACAGCCTTGAGCCTTTTACTGACTTATTATTGTTTCAAATGCACAGAAATCTAGAACAAAAGCTTGAGTCAGTGACTTGATCGGCCGTTTCCCGGCCCACTGGCCAACTTCAGCCCAGGTGTCAGGATTTACCCTTTCCCCTAAGAAAGAGGGCACAGCTTCCCTGATGGGGACACCCAAAATGCCCTCTGTAAGTAGTGCAGTCCGCCGCTTGCTCCGTTCCCAAATGATCTGCTCAAGTTTGGCTTCAGAGGTGCAACACTGTTTGACGGTTTCATCTTGGTTTCATCTTCTCTCTTTCTCTCTCCTCACCCCCTCAACCGGTTTTTCCTCTGGATCTTTCTTCCTTTGCCATTATCTGTGTCCTAGCCCACCTAGCGTGGGAGAGAGAGGGTTAAGATGTTCTGCAAAAGTGGCTTGTAAAGCTGCTTGGATACATTAAAAACACATGAATATCCTGAAATACAAAGTGTCTTTAGAACCAACCAAGGAATGTTTATCCTAATGCTGGATTGATGCAAAGAAATAGTGCCAGGGAGCAGTGCTGACAGCCTCCTCTGAGTTAAAGTGAGAGCAGGTAAATTTCATTTGCTAATGAAAATCAAACTCAATGAAAACCTGGTTTCCCTTTGTCCTTTTCTCCTCCAACCCTGGAAGCCCAGAGCCCCATGGGCCAGGCTGGCATCCAGTCCCCGACCCAGAAAAACTCAGCCACGGTCTCTTCTTTAGTGAGAGGTTTTGGGACAGCCAAGCCCTGCAAGGCACCCTGGCCTACCCCAGGAGGTAAGAAGCCTTGTCAGCCAAGACATTTTGGAGCGCTGAGAAAGGCTCTGGCAACTCCTTAAACAAAGGGCGTACTGCAGAAACCACCCTCCGGTCCTGCCTGTGCTGCCCTCTCAGGGGTCCTGGGAGAAATCTGGGTACACCAGACAGTACCTGGGAAGTGACTGCAGCCTCTCCCACCTCCCCCACCTCTACTCATGCAGCCCTCTGCTTGGCAGTCATGCTCAAGGTGCCACAGCTGCCATCCAATCCTAGTAGGTGCCCTGGCTTCCCCATGAGGAGTCTGAGGATATAAAATTGTCAGGTTGATGGTGCCTCCATGCAATCCTATAGGAATTTCTGAGCTTGAAGAACAAAAAAATCAGAAGGGCAGACAGCTCAGGTCGGGACCCACTACCTTGGCAGGCAAGCAAATCTTGACCTTGCTGTTGGGAAAAAAGGAAAAATGCTAGGAGAGTCTGTGCTTGCTTCCCAGAGCACACTTGTCTTCACTGCCCTCCGATCTTTCTTTTGCCACAGCAAGTCAGTTTGTTGACTGCCTGGCAGGGAAAGAAATCATATTGGGAACCATTAAAAACTGTCTTATCTCCCTCAGCAGAAGACGGGGAAGGAAGATTATTCTTGCTTCAAAGTGAGTAGAAATTCTGAAACTCAGACCCAAAATTATTTCCAGAGCTTGTTCCACTTCTATAAACCACCTCCGCTAATTGGTGGCTACAACTCAATACTAACAGGACATGCAGCCATTTAAAGATAGTGGGGGCATGCCGGGAGGCCATTGACATGCTTAGTAGAAAAATAAAATGTAGATTGAGATCCAAGACAAGAAGGAAACAAGCAGGGTGCCTCCTCTAAGTAATCATGTCTTGAGAGGGTTTTTTGTTTGTTTTCTGTTTTTTGTTTTAATGATAGGGACACATGGGGAACTAAGAAAATGTCCAGACAAATTTGATCACTAAAGGTGCACCATAAATCTCAATAATTCAGGCCCCCAGCTCTTCCTTGGTGAGAGCGCCACATTTAAGTGGCAAAGCTTAATTTAAGATGCAATCCCAAGCCTTCCCCAGCACCATCCCTTCCAGACAAACCTGCTTGTGGCTCCTCAGCGGACAAGATGAAATCTTGTCTCACCACTTTTGGTGAGGAGGGACCCAGTCGTCTGCGGAGCTGAGGCCCTTCCTCTCCACGCAGGGTTCGGAGCTCTGGTAAAGTGGGAGGGGAAGGGAAGATTGTGGAGCTGGCTTTGGTCGCCTTGTGGACCAGCAGCTGCCGCCATGGCCAGAGGTAAACTGGCACAGGCGCCGGCTAGTGGGGGCTCCCCAAGCTGTGTTTTCGTTTTTCCGGGTCTGGCTGGAAAACCAAAGAGGCTCAAAGCCCCGGCTGAGCAGGGCAGAAGCAGAGAAGACTCCGTAAACACCACCCCAAAAACCCCACCAAGGCAGCAAAAAATTCCGGGCAGCCACACAGAGTCAGAGCCGAGAATTTTAAAAAAAGAGAAAATTAAGAGTGAGGGGATGTGGGCAGTGGGCCTTTTGCAGCCGCCTGGGTCTCCACGCTTGCATGGCAGTTCTCATGCTGGCTAGACTGCAACTTTCAACTTGACCTTGGCCTCCAGCCACGTCTGACCCGCATGTAAAACCTCCTTCAAGTCCCCAGGAACTGGGGCCTCGAACCCTACCCTGTGTCTTTGTCACTGTGAGTTTTACAATGCCACTTGGAGGGAGGAAGTGGGGTAAGTGAAAGGGCCAGAAAGTAACAGAAAAATCAAGTCCCTACAGAGGTTAGTTTCTGAGTCTGCAAATGGCCAGTCAGGGAGAAGGTAAACTGGGGGCAAATCAATATTTACCCAGAACTGCTAAAAAGTCAAGAAGGAAAGGGCACACTGAGGTTGGGGGGGTTGGCTGGTGGGGGGGTCACAGAAGGTTTTATTGGGCGACACTTACATTGGTCAGGACAAACCCAGGATCAGGACAGATAAAAGCCCAAGCTCAACAAGCTCAATCACATTGGTCTGGACCCTGCAGGAAGCCCAGGGGCCTTAGAGAGCAGATGGTGGGGTGGGGAGGAGGATGGTATGCCTGCTGCTCTGAGTTTAGGGCTGAGTCTGCAAGCTAGGAGCAGAGGACAGGTCTAAGCCTGGCTTCTCACCCGGCTGCCCGGGGTGGAAAAGAATCCAGCACTCTCCCCAGCTTTATTCCGGTAATGTGCCCACTTTCACTTTGAAGCTTGTTCCCCTTCTAAGCATCTGACTAGCGCACAGTAGTGAATCAGGAAGTTGAAGTATGTGCCCCTAAAGCAGCAGGACCCCCAGAACCCCTCACCAAAACATGGCAGCTGCAAGAGGGGTCGCTGCTTGGTTCTTCCAGCACCAACACCCTACCATGCTCCTAGGAGAAGGTTGCATTTCCCAGGCACAGAGGAAAGGCTTCTTGGGCAAACAAGGACTAGGCACCCACTGCAGGCTGGAGATCCTACTTGAGGGGAAGGCAGAAAGTGGCTCCAAAGAGCCCCTTTTTCTTGTCCCAAAATAGAATAAAATAGTGGGTTCCCAGGTGCCTGCAGAGTCAAGTCCGGTCCACAAGGAAGCTGGAGGCGTTAGGGCCCAGAAGAGGGGAGCCTTGAGTCCCAGCCAGAAGCACAGCTGGGGCTTGTTCCTCTTAAGCCCCTTCCAGAACAAGCTAGCCAGACTGGCGAGGCACAAGCAAGGACGAATGGTGCCCACGGATCACTCACTCTGTCTCAAAGTCTCTGGAGGAGGAAACGTTGTTACCGGCTCCGAGCAAGGGACAGGCTGTATACTTAAGTGTGTGAATGTGATTGAGTATGTCAGTGTACACTGTGTGTGTGCGTGTGTGTGTGTGTGTGTGTGTGTGATGAGTGGTTCTGAGCCTACGAATCTAAATGCAAACATGTGAAACTGCTTACTAAGAGTGTGGACAGGGAAGGGATGGGAGCTCCTAAATGCAGTTCAAGCCTCCAGTGGAATGTCCGGGGACCCATGAGCCAGGCATATCCTCTGAAATCGACAAGCAGCAAACACCCTGCCACTGTTTTCCTGGAAAGAGCAAAATCGGGACTCCATCGAAGCCGAAAGTGTAGAGTCCATCCTAGGGTCTCACTGCAGAAATACGCCGGCTCCTGGAAAGAAAACAGCCTCAGAGCCCCCAAGAAACACCCGTTCTGAGCTAGGCTGGTCCCGTCCTCCCTACTCTCCCATCCCTGACCGCCGACAGTATTACCTGACCTGTCCCCAACGCTCCAGGTCGCAACCCAACCGCGCGCCCACTTCCCCTCCCCGCCTGGTTGCGCGGGTCTGGGCCCCACCGGGATAAAGGAAGGGAAGAGGGGCGGAGATGGGGCTGCCCTTCTCTCCCTGCCCCACCCTCCCGTTCCCCCGCCTTTCCCCGGGGTGAATGGTGCGCGACCGCGAGGCTGGCGCTGGCGCTGGGGATGGCGCGGGCCGCGGCGGGGACGGCGAGTGCACCGCGCAGAGCTGGAGTAGGAGCCGCCCGCTTTGCATACGCCTGGGCGGAGCGGGGGGGTGGGCCGGGCCAATGAGCGGCCGCCTGGCGCGACCCCGCGGGGCGCGATCCGCCCCCCTCGCTCGGGCCCCGGCCCCGCGCCGCGCGTTCTTCACTTCTTGGGGGCTTTTTAAAACAGCGCCACTGGGGTCTTCTCCATGCGGCTCGGGCTATGACAGCCTCCGTGCTCCTCCACCCCCGCTGGATCGAGCCCACCGTCATGTTTCTCTACGACAACGGCGGCGGCCTGGTGGCCGACGAGCTCAACAAGAACATGGAAGGGGCGGCGGCTGCAGCAGCAGCCGCGGCAGCCGCTGCAGCGGCTGGGGCCGGGGGCGGGGGCTTCCCCCACCCGGCGGCCGCGGCAGCAGGGGGCAACTTCTCGATGGCGGCGGCGGCCGCGGCGGCGGCGGCGGCCGCGGCCAACCAATGCCGCAACCTGATGGCGCACCCAGCGCCCTTGGCGCCAGGAGCCGCGTCCGCCTACAGCAGCGCACCCGGGGAGGCGCCCCCGTCGGCCGCCGCCGCTGCTGCCGCCGCCGCCGCCGCTGCCGCCGCCGCCGCGTCGTCCTCGGGAGGGCCTGGCCCGGCGGGCCCGGCAGGCGCAGAGGCCGCTAAGCAATGCAGCCCCTGCTCAGCAGCGGCGCAGAGCTCGTCGGGGCCCGCGGCGCTGCCCTATGGCTATTTCGGCAGCGGCTACTACCCGTGCGCCCGCATGGGCCCGCACCCCAACGCTATCAAGTCGTGCGCTCAGCCCGCCTCGGCCGCCGCCGCCGCCTTCGCGGACAAGTACATGGATACCGCCGGCCCAGCGGCCGAGGAGTTCAGCTCCCGCGCTAAGGAGTTCGCCTTCTATCACCAGGGCTACGCAGCCGGGCCTTACCACCATCATCAGCCCATGCCTGGCTACCTGGATATGCCGGTGGTGCCGGGTCTCGGGGGCCCCGGCGAGTCGCGCCACGAGCCCCTGGGTCTTCCCATGGAAAGCTACCAGCCCTGGGCGCTGCCCAACGGCTGGAACGGCCAAATGTACTGCCCCAAAGAGCAGGCGCAGCCTCCCCACCTCTGGAAGTCCACTCTGCCCGGTAAATGGCGCCCTATTCCCAGCTCTGGTCTTCCGCCTCTGCTCCAGCTTCTCCGCTCGCACCCGGGCGATGCCGGGTGCCCTTCTGTTCTCTTCTTGGTCTGCCCTAGAGACTCTGCACCCCTGGGAGTCCGAGCATGATTGGCTGGGGCTGCCTGCGCTGCCTTGAGTTGAGCTGGCCCCTGGCCCTCCCTGGGTGAGGGGTGGCTGGGAAAGAACTTGTGGGGACCCAGGCTAGCTTCCCTCTCCTTCTGCGCCCCGCCCTCCCCAGCCCCTGACACCAATTTAAAGATGAAAAATTGACCAGAAAACAGCTCCCCAAATTGCCCCTCTCTATTCTCTCCAAAATGGCTTCAGTGTAGAAGCTTCGAGTATTGGGACGGGCACCCAGGAAGGAAACAGGCACAGAGGTGCTGTACCTTAAGCCTGGCGCTAAGATGTGGGCCGCTGGACCAAGCTCTCTCTCGAGACTGCCTACGCGCTGCTTCCGCAGGATGGCCGGGTTGGGGAAGTCACTGGAGCCCTGGGCGATTTCATTTTAGTTCAGAACGAACCACCTTTCCCACTGACCCTCTAGGCTTTGGCAGAAGGCCGGATTGTACAGCGCGTGGCAAAGAGCAGCCGGGTGCTGCAAGGCGGGTGGCTCAGTTCGAGCTGTCGCCGATGGCCTGGCTGAGGTCTGATCCCTGTGTAACTTGCTTTCTCTCTTATCTTCTAGACGTGGTCTCCCATCCCTCGGATGCCAGCTCCTATAGGAGAGGGAGAAAGAAGCGCGTGCCTTACACCAAGGTGCAGTTAAAAGAACTTGAACGGGAATATGCCACGAACAAATTCATTACTAAGGACAAACGGAGGCGGATATCAGCCACGACGAACCTCTCTGAGCGGCAGGTCACAATTTGGTTCCAGAACAGGAGGGTTAAAGAGAAAAAAGTCATCAACAAACTGAAGACCACTAGTTAATGGATTAAAAATGGAGCAAGAAGGCAACTTGAAGAAACGCTTCAGAACTCGTTGCTTTGCCCAGATAATAATGATGTTTAATAATAATTGAAGAATGGGAAAGAACAAGAGACAGACACTGGCATTTTGCTCTCCTGAAGGAGATCTCTTTCTCTTTAATGGAATCTACAACTGTTTTAAAACGTTAAGAAAGGTAAAGCCTGCCGGTTCTTCCGCCAACCCCACCAACCCAGCCCGTTAAATGTCAAACGTCAAACCCCAAAATACGCAATTTCAGATAAGTTACGCAGTGACTGAAATCTTGTAAGTATTTATGTGATTGTTATATTTTAGGGCACTGCGTTAGATGGTAATAATCTGGAAGCTGTTTACAAAATCAAGAGGCCATTGTAAACATCTGCTTGTCCGTCTTAGGTCGCAATTCCCTTTGCATGTTAAGTGTCTGCTCAGGTAAATCTTAGTGAAGTTCCTACCGTTGTTGTATGTTCTGCAAAACATTTTATGTATAGATTTAGAGGGAAAATGAGAAGGTACTAAAATGATGGTTTTGGACTATTTGCTATGAAGGGAGAAAGGGAGAGAAAGCTCTTCTGAGGATCATTTGTCTTGGTAGCGCAGTAAAACCAACGAGCTGAACCTTTCAGGCTACGAACCCGGGTTGCTAATATCCTTTTAAGAATAATTTTTCATTGCTTATAACAAGTATATTTTCTGGTATTTGGATTATATTTACTGCCCCAATATCAGTTATTTTCCAAAGGATTTGGTATCTTTTTAAAAATGTTTAAATCATCAGATGATCTGCAGAATTCACTTGATGTGAAATCTTCAGGGAGTTTTCATCCCAACATGATGAACTTTGGTTTGAACACAATTCCTTTTTTCATTTAAATTGGCATTTCTCAATATTTGCTAAACATTAGCGGGAGAAGTCATTTTCCTTTTTAAGAAAACTCAGAATGAAAATTAATTTCCCTGAAACATTTAGGTGTCTACATTCTATATTTTGAACTATTAAGAGAGTAGTATTTTTTCTTGTTTATTGAGTTATCAGACTGCATTAAAAAGATTAGTAATTCATCTTCACAGCACATTTTTAATCAAGCAGTTATTTCAACCAGCACATTCGTTTTGTTCATATTCACTATAGAATGATATCTTGTAAATAAAGACATTCAGCACACTGTGAAAATGTATTTCTGCACCTGCTTATTAAATGTTTCTACTAAAAAAGAAAAAAAAAGTAGACCTGTAGATAGTGATATAGTGGTATTACTTCTGTTAATAAAATAGTCACTGCCAATAAAATCTGAAGAAAATACTCTTTACTTTTCTATGCTAAATGTGCACTGCACAGAAAGAAAAGGAGCAGGTTTGTCTTACATAAACCAAGGACCATTATTATTATTCAGTGCTTTTTTTGCTACTAAATTTTTAAGAAGAGGGAGAAACCCCTCATAACTAAAATCCTTAAAAACGATAAGTGCTTCAAGGAGATTAAAGTGTCAGGTATTCTGAAAGGGAGAAAAAGGAAAGGAGGAAGAGAGAGTATGAATTCCCAGGCTCCCTGTGGAAAATGAAAACCAGTTGTTTTGTTATCAGCAATTCCTAGGCTGTCGTATTTTAAAAGCTGCTGTTGGGTCCGCATGTGTCTGAGAGGGCAGGTTTTGATATTTGTTGAAATGACAGGACTACGAAAGGCCTTAAACCTTGACCTTGACGAAAAAAGACAATTTGTGACCTTGACTTTTGACAGCTCATGAATTGGCCTCAGCTGGATTAGTAGATCAAGGGCGCCACCTCGCGTTGACAAGCCTCCTTGTAATTCTTCAACCAAGGGAATCAAGAGCTTTTATCTCCTTGACTTTAGAGATTCAGTACTCAATTACTTGACTCCAGATGGAGCAAATTTGAATATATGTAAATTATACATGTCCCTGTATATATGTAAATATATATCATATATGTGTACACATGTATACATTTGCATATTAGTGCTTGCGTGTGCTTGTATATATATTTGTAGAATCTGTACAGATACCGTATCATTAATTGCTGATGACCCAACATATTGTAATTTAAGGTGATTTCTAGAGTTGAGGTACAAAATGTACTTTACAAGATGAAGCCTTGCTCCTTTTCTCTAATGGCCAAGTTTGATTTATCTTCACAGTGGCTTGCTCTGCATCAGATTTCTGTAGATCTGCTTTAAAGCTGTACATTTTTGTTACAGTCTAAGAGGTGTTCTTAAATCACCATTCTTTCCTGGTCCTCACCCTCCAAGGTGGTCTCCAACTCTAATTAGAGCGTCTGGGGAGTCTTTAGAGCAAATTAAGATTCAGATGCCTTGCTAACTCTAGAGTTACATTTCAGAAATTCAAAGAAACCCACCTCTTGAGGGGTCAGTAAAGAGGACTTAATATCTCATATCTACAAAATGACCACAGGATTGGATACAGAACGTGAGTTATCCTGGATAACTCAGAGCTGAGTACTGCTCCAGGGTGGTGTGCAATCTTATACTGATGCTTGTGAATCTGCCATTTGATTTGTGGGAGAAATAAATATGTTTAATATTAGCAACTTACATCAAAACTATAATAACAATATTATTATATCTACTGTTGACCTCTAACAACAATCAGGTGCTGTTTTCAGAGTCATAAAGAATACATATGTATGTTTATATATTTAATACACACATAGGATAATGTGTTTCTGTCAAATCCATGCTATGCGCATATGTATTAAAACACTGGTGAGTCAGTAGCCATGGGATGCAGAATTGTGAGATCCAAGTTAATTTTATCTCTATATTAGAGGAAAGTAATAGCAAATGGAAGAACCAGATTCATCATTTTATGGAAAATAATATTGATTGGTTACAAAACTGGCTGCCGGAAACCTCTCCAACCTCTCCTGAGGACTCACAGCTTCTTTATAGATGAGAATTATGGAAAGAGTCTCTAAAGCTGTCTCAAAAACAGGCTGGTTTTGAAACACACATATTGAAAGGTCTTGAGAAATTCAGTTATATTTTGCTGCCCTGAGGATTTTCACTCCACTTGTGGAAACAAAGGAAAATGTTGAAAATGTTGCTTCAGACCCACCTCTCCACCTCTTGTTCCAAACAGTACTCCATTTCCAAATGAGCTGCCATCAAGCCAAAATACCAACTTTCTCCCAAAATGTTTAAAGTGGTGGAAAATCCCCTCAAAGCTGGATCAAACTGTGTGTTTAAGAACAGCTCCAAAGGGGACTCTTCTGTTGATGGGGGATATTTTTCTTTAGATGTAAGAAATATTCTGAGCCTCGAGCCTAGGAAGGAGGCCAACAGCAGCTCTGCAGCCGGAATACCGCCCCTTTCGAAAGCCATCATCACTACAGGAACCCTGGGTAAAGTAGTAGCCTTCTTTTTTTCTCTCTCTAGTTTTTGAAACTGTAATGACAAAATATTTCCGGGTTTTTGTGGGTTTTCCCCCCCAGTTCTAAAATGGTAATTGATAGTGTCGATCTTACCCTAAGTCCTCCTATTTAAAATTTCTGTGGATCTACCAGATAACCTGAGGTGAGCATGGATTATTTATGATGGCCCCTTTAATGCCCAAATAGCAATCAGTCTAAAACCTTTCAAGAAAAAAAAAAAAAAAGAAAGAAAGAAAGAAATCCAGGGGGAGACAAGCCACCTCTTGAAAATCAGGAATAATAGTGTCAGCCACTGATCTATGGATAATGTTGTTGAAAACCTGATTAAAGTTTTTTTTTTTTTTTTTCTAAAAAGAAAACTCTTCCTGAATAAAAAATAATAAATATGGGACTTTAAAAAAACCCTACCTTTTTCTATCTGCTCTCAGTACTGTCTTATTTATTTAGTTATTTTAAATGGATGATTGTTAAATGTCACTGTGCATTTTACTACTATTTGTGACTGATGCAGAGCTGAAGCCACCCGTTCAAATTGTGGATTTAAAAAAAAATTAACAGAAAAAGAAAGAAAAAAAAACCTAGTTGAAATCTTTTCTTAAAAATTCATTAGGCAGCGAAATTCAGCTGCAGATGAAACATTTGTGTGCGGAGAGTTGACACAGATTTCACTTTGTAATAGATGTGAGTGCGTATTGCACTCTGCTGCATGTGTTTGGAGGGCTTGGGGAAGATGCGGTGTCTTGCGTCTTCTGCGAATTCCCAAGTTCAGGAGCAGAGAAGGAGGTTGCCCGGGACTGCTAATCCCCAGACCCAGTGGGTTCAGAGGCGCCCTCCTGGATTTGCGGACCTCTCCCGAGGAGATGCTAGGAGCTTGCTGATTTATGCGCATTCCTTTAAACTTGATCAAATGCGTGTCAGCGGACCAGGACCTGGAGAATCAGAGAAATGTGTAGCGAGTTGCTCACGTCCCATTTCTCATAAGCAAAGATGTAGTGTTATCCAAAAGGCAGAGGAAGATTTATGCCTAGGTTTTTGGACAGGCACCATAATTAAGTTTTCATCTTCTAGGCCGCCGGGTAAATAACAGCTGGCCTCATTCTTTAGGAAAATGCCCACTCAATCCTTGCACATCTACGTATCTCTGATTGAATGCCTGAGAGGTGCTTGCTATTTTCAATTTTATTTTAAAGGGAAGAAAAAAAGACATTGGCGCAGAAAAATTCCTCCGAAAAAGCAGCCAAGGCCTTGCCACAGTTGATTTCATTTCTGCCCGGCTCTCGTGGCACGGAAGAGCCGGATCCACCGGGCACAAGTAATTACAACGGGTCTCAGAGATTTCCAAACCTCTGCAGGAGGTTGTGCGGAGACATAGGGACTCCCTCAGGTACTGGGGTGTAAACTCCGAGAGCCACCCGATGTTGCACCCCTCGGGAACACAGGCGCGGCCCCAAACCCTCCACGCTTCTACAAGAACCCCCTACTCAAAATGGAGGCTTAGGCCCGTGGAGAGCCAGCCTCCCTTGGACTGCACGCGGGCTGGTCCCGGCTGCGGCAGGACGGTGGGCGGAGGTCCCGGCGCGGAACCGCGAGGGCCGGGACTGTGCGGGTGAGTGGCCCCGCAGCTGAAGGCTGACGTCACCGCAGGCCGCGTGGGCCTTCGCGGGGCTCCCGGGCACGGCTGGATCAGGACAAGCCGATTCCAAGGAATGTTTGTTGCGGGTGCCCCCTTCCCTTCCCCGCCCCGCCCTCCCCAAGAGAATAATCGGGTATTTAATCTCTCCGGGTCTTAATTCTTGGCAGCGTAGAAGGTGGTTTGCAACGGGAAATAAAACTTGACAGGAGCATTTTCTCTAAAAGGGGTTTTGAGACGAGCTGAAAAGAAACCGTGTTTTTCTCTACCAAATACTTCCGCTTTGTGAGCCCGGAGCCGAGGGGTGGGAGCGACCCGAGGGCGCGGAGAACGAGCCGGGCACGCGGGGCCACGCTGTGCACCCAGCAGCGGCCGCAGAGTCCACCCGGGCGGGAGGCAGCTTCGGGCCCCGCTGCGCCCCGCGCCTCTGCCAAGCTCAGCTCCGCTGGGGTGTAGGCCCCGGCGCCGCCCGCAGCCGGAGGTCGGGACCCGGTGTACGGGACCTTGGCACCCTGAGTAGTACCCGGCAGGTCCCGGTTGGCACCCTGAGTAGTACCAGTACCCAGGCGCTGGCTGAGGGCGGCTGGGGTTAGGCGAGAGAAGAGGGCCCTGAAAAGGGCCTCCAGGAGCCTGGCGTTAGCTCTCAGCCTCTGGCCTGGGGAGTAGGCGACAGCAGCTCGCCAGAAGGGTGGTGAGAGCAGGGCTAGGGGCTTTGTTTCCCGCCGCAGGTCTGCGGACACTGCACAAAATGGAGGGGGAAAGAGGGTGAGCGCGCAGCAGGCGTGGGTCGAGCGGGCTGCTATTGGGTGGAAGAGGCTGGAGAGAGAGAGCGCAGCGTCCCCCTCCCCGCGGCTCAGCGAGCGCCCTCCTCTAGCGCTGTAAAGGTCAAGTCTTCAGAGCCACGGCCGCTTCCATGGTCAGGGCCGGTCACCGCCGCGGCCTCAAGAAGGCACAGGACGCACAATTGGCTGGGCCGTCGTTCCAGCGGCAAGCGGGTTCTGGTAGCCTGGGCTCGTGCACTGGAGGCACAGGTTCTTTCTGGAATTGCAACTCTCCTATCCCCAGCCCTGTTGGAAAGGAGTCCCCGCAGCCACGGGTGGCCCAGGCTGTGTCCCTGTCCCCGAAGAGCGGGGTTTGCCCCAGTCCGGCAGACTTCGGAGCCCGCTAAGGCCTAGCGAGGGCGAGAGGGAGTGCCTGCAAGCCCAGGGGAGAGGCCATGGCTGGATCGGAGTTCTGGGTCCTGGTAGGAACATGGGGCCCAGCGGGGCTGGCCTGGCGAGGAAGAGGATAGGGGAGCTAAGACCCTGCTAGAAAGCCTCTCCTGGAGTCCCTGAGTCCAGGCCCTCCGTCAGTGTGTGGCAGGCCTTTGGTTCGACCCTTGATGCTCTTCTTCCCGCCTAAAATCTGCACTGAGATGTGAGGCACACTCTTTGAAGGTAAAAGCCCCTGACCCCCAGTCCCCAAGGATCCCTCATTGGGCTCTGCAAGGGAGAGAGCCCCTAACCCCCTCCCCATAGCCTACCTGCAGCAGGTTAGAGCATCAGGCCGTGCGGTAAACAGCTTAAGCCTAATCAGCCGCTGAGCCTATCTCTCCAGGTGAACCAAAGAGAACCTGCAAAGGATTTCTTTTCATGGAAGCCAAAAATCTTTGTTGTACCTCTAGGGTTGCATGGATGGTCTGGGCTATGGGGGCATATATAGCAGAAACAGTTTTCTGTGAATGGGTGCCATTGCAGAACTGCCTGGCAAGATGAGCAGGGGAAGAGGGCTGGATGGGGTGGTGGCTCTTCTCAAGCCTGGAATTGAGCCACCACAGGCGCTGAGTGGAAATAGGAAGCAGTTGGAGCTTGGTGGCCTGGGGGCTTCCTGTGAGCTACAGCTGTGGGGACCCAGACCCTAGAACCAGAGCCAAACTTCGGGTTTGTCTTCTTTATCGCAGACACTTTGCTGGGAAAACCCGTCTGGGCCGAAGCTGCAGGCGGAATGGAAGGGAGACGAGAACTAGGCCTTCACCCCTCAAAGCCTCCCCTACCCCATTTGTTTCCAGTCTAGGAAAAAAAAAGTCTAACCAGTTGACAACAATAAAAATAAAAATAGTTACTAAAGGAAGTAATCTTCTCTTCTCCCTTCAGTTTGAGATTCACTAAAGTAAATGATAACCAGATTGCTTGGGTACTTGAGACCCTCAGCTGAGCCCTGTGCCCCACTCTACAGTGGCCAAGGCAAGGGTATGAACCTTTTCAGGTATTTGGGGGCTTTGGAGGATGACTGAACTTGCCAATCAGACCAAGCAGAATTATGAGGTCAATTTCAGGGCATTACCTGTTTGTGAGTTTTAGGGAAGTGAAAGGGAGCTTGGGGGAGGGTGGGGTGTCTTGACAAAGAGACAAATTAACCCCTGCCTCCACCTCATAGTGATAGAGGTGATCTGATTTTTAATCGAAGTCTCAGTGCTGCCGCTGGCCAGCTCCTGGAAAATGTGGTGGATTGGCAATGATCTGGGAATAAGCCATGCCCTGAGAATAAATACTGGGCCTTCCCAGACAACTCACCTCCCCAGCTCACCACGGAAGACGGATGTGCCACCAGGAACCCTTCGATTTGGAAAGAGATACTCCTGAAATGGAGGAGAAGAGCTCAGTTGCTATTTCTACCCAGGGCTTCCGGGCCAGTTCTTGCACCTGTGTGCAATATGGTCACCAGGGTTGAAACACTCTTCTTTGTAGCTTTCTAGAAACACTGCGGCATTTGTGGACAGAGGAAAGTAAGGGCTCAGGCAAGCAGGAGGAAGCAAAATATTGATGGTGCCCTAAGCAATCCACAAAATGAGAAACTTAACTGTAGCCATCGAGGAGTGAGATTCGGTCTGTCAAGTGGGTCCTGACCCTTCCCAGGCCTAACCCATCTGGGTTGCTCAGCCTAGAAAAGTAGGAGCTGGGTCCGCATAAAAGGAGGAAATGTTGGGGAAGGAAGGAGGGTAGAGAAGGGAGGGTAGAGGGAGGGAGATAAGCCGCACTTGTTGGGGCCTTGCGTGGAGTATTCCAAAGAAGGGAGGTGGGAAAATCAGTTCAGGCTCTGGTGGAGGGAGGCCCAAAGTAGGGGGAGAGTCAGGGACCTAACAGCCCTCTTTCTCTGTGCCTGAGTATTGGGTGCCCTCCAGTGGCACCTCAGCCCTTGCTCAGTCTAGCAGAGACATCAAAAGAGGTAGGGAAGAGGTGGGAGGTCCCAACAGGTGAGACTGGCTGGAAGAAGGCAGGGCAAGGTTAGGAACTGTAAGGGGTACAGAACACCCCCCCAAGGACAATGGTGACTGAAGGCAGCTTGGCATTGACATTGAGACTGGACAAATGCTGGGCATTCAAAGGGCTGCATGTGCAAGCACTGGGGACTTGAAATTCTCAGATTTCTGGGACAGGAGCAGCTGCTGCCTCCCAAGCCAGCCCCAAGGAGAGAAGAGGGTAGCCCAGTAGCTTTGCTAGTTGGAGCTGGGAAGCCTGGAGTGTGGAGGTGCTCCCCACCACCCAGCTCTATCCTCTCTTGGAGTGAGAGGGTGTTAAGCTGCCTGTCAAGTGTCGATCCTTGCAGCTCAAGTCCCTCGAATGACTGCTGGAAACGCCCCCAGCACAACAACCGCGGTGACAAGGCTTCACATTGCCCGGTGCACGCCGACCGGGCACTGCCCGACTGCGCCTAACCGCTGCCTCCCGGACCCCTCCGGCTGCAAGAAGAAGCAGAGGCGACAGAGGCGCCTAGACACACTTTATTCCGATATTCCCCCTGCGAAGGCGGTGGAGCGAAGCGTAAGCCTCAGGGATGGTCGTCCTCAGCAAGGAGGGTCCCGGGGGTGCTGTGCAAGCGCCCCCCCCCCCCGCCCCCCGCAACCTTTGCGGCCAACTCAGACGAAGCCTCGGAAGGGTTCTGCCTGTTTTGCTGACCAGATCTCCTTGTTAGCCGTTTCCGCCTGACAAGCCTGGCGCGGGCGTCGGCCTTCTCCTCTCCGGGTGGCCACCTCCAAAAGCCGCGCGGGGAGCGATAGGGCCAGGCCCGGCGGAGAGCTGCCTGGACCTTGAAGTTTGGAAAAACAAGAAGAGACTGAACCGGCTCCCTCCCTTCTCTGCAGACACACACGCACCGTCAGGCCGCCGCCACTTCCTGCCTTTGTTTTTCTTCCTCCAAACATTTTTGGCCTCTTGCATTAGCCGCGGTGGGGCTCTGGGTTGACGATAAAAGGAAATATACGCTGAAGACAGTTTTCTGGTGATGGCCCGCGCAGTGGAGCTCCTGAGAAAGAACAGCTCCTGGGAAGCCAGTCGCCAGGGCCAATGTCACAGCCTTACCCGCCCCGGCCTCTTCAAGAAATGGAACTCGGACTTGGCCTTCCGGGCGGCCTTAGCCCCAGTCGAGTCTTTCCCAGAGCCCGGTGGGCTAAGCTCGGCTCTTGGACCTCCTGCGAAGCGGAACAGTCAATCATAGGCTCAGAGCAAAGTCAAAACCAAGGACTCGAAGGTCTGCCTCCCCTTCTTCCCCCAGATTTGGTCTGATCCTCAGAGCTGCGGCCACCCCTCACCCCAGCCGCCTGCTTGGCGAAACCTTCACATTTACACCGCCAGCATATTCCGCACACGAGGGCAGGAGTGGGCAAAGCTGGGACGTTGCGCAGCTTTAGGGGACCTGAGTGCCCTTCTATCCCTGCTGCTCAACTAAAAGCGTTCCACCGCTCCAGGCTTTTTCCCCTGCTGATATCAAAAGCCTTTTCCCTCATCCGTCTTCACGGCAGCGCCCCCACACACCCCTTCCAGTCTGCAAGTCCCTGCGGGCACCCCGCTACGGTGCAGCCTGCCGAATTGCCCTGCCAGTCGCTCCCGGTGCGCCTTTCTCAGCCCTAGCCTTTCCTCCGGAATTCGCCTTTGTCTCCTGCGGACACCCATGGGATCCAGCCCTGCCAGTACCTTCTCGGTTTGGCCCTCGAGGAGGATATAGGAGGCAATGGTTATGCGGAACAGCGCACATCCCCAAACCGACCTCTCTGCGGGGACCACTGTCCCTGGCACCAGGGGAAAACCGGTCTAATTAAAGAGAGGGGCTGCGTGCCGCTGGGGGAGGTGGCCTGGAGTCCCCCGCTGGCGGGCCACCACAGCCCCGTCTGCTCAGGCACAAGCTGAAGTTGACTGCCAAAACTGCTATAAAACCGCAGGTCTGTCTAGAACAGTTTTCGGTTTTCCTAGACGCCCCCGGGTTCAATTATGGTCTTAAAAGCCCTAATACA
Source organism: Saimiri boliviensis (assembly GCF_048565385.1). Lineage (NCBI taxonomy): Eukaryota > Metazoa > Chordata > Mammalia > Primates > Cebidae > Saimiri > Saimiri boliviensis. The sequence goes on along the minus strand of NC_133458.1, from coordinate 93,672,616 downwards.
AGTGCAAGAATTTGTTTGCCTTCACCCAGGGGCGGGGCGAGCCCCGCAATGGTGGCGCCTTTGTTATGGCAAAGTCACTGAAACCCTTCATGCATTCCTTTTGTTCGAAGGTAGGGGTGGCGAGGACTGGGTGGGCTGCAGGGAGAGAGTTTGGGATAGCCAAAATCAAGCCAGGGCACAGCTCGAATACCGCTGTTTGAAACCTCTCTTCTGCCTTTTATATTCTGTCTCTAAAAAAGAGATGCTGTGGAGAAACAAATATTTTGCCTTGTTGGTCACTGCTGGAAATAGAGTTTTTTCGCTGCAGGGCAATTCTGTAAATGTGCTTCCCAGCTTTAGGAGGTCTGAAGCTACTCTTCTCCAGTAACCTTCCTTCCCACTGGACCTTCACATTCACAGCACTTCTGCCCTCTGGACAAGATACAGTGGACAAATATGTCAAGATGAAGATGCACAAATAATTTCAAGTTCAGTTCTCAGGGATTCAAGGGACATGAAAGTTCTTGTAGCAAATCTTGAATAAAGAGTTCATTAAACCTATGTGTCCGAGTAGCTTGATTTGTGATGAGCAATTCTTGTAAAGTGGGTGGGGGGGAGGTGGAGAGCCACATAAACATTAATGCTAATAAATTAGTTTACTCGACTACAGAGTAATTACTCCATATTATTGATATTTACAGCAGGTATTCAAATGCAATGATAGGCCATTATTTGGAGAAAATACATAATGAAAATACTTCTTTTCCAGTGCAATACATGATTAGATTTGTTATTGAGTCAGTTACAGTCAGCTCAGCAATAAATAAATAAATCGATGTTGACACTTAAATGCCAAAGATCTTAGAGTTTATACTCTAAATCTCCCCAAGATATGTAAATACCTTTGGCTATTTCCTGGAGAGGGAAAAGGAAAAGGTTATCTTTTTCATTTTTTCATTTTCCTCCAGTAACACCCCAGCTCCTTCCAAGAAGAGCATTGTTGGGAGGCCTCAGGTCTGGGCCCCTCTCAGCTCCTGGCCCTGCCTGGCTGCACTGTGTCCTCGCCCTTCTTTCGCTTCCTCCAAACTGCTCCTCAGTCCTGCAGGATGGGGAGCATATTTTGCCTTCTTAATTTATTTTTTCCTCTTCCCAAGAAAGCTAGACTCCTAGTAGCGCTACGGCCTCTCTCTATCCTTAGTGGAACCTAGCCTTTTCAAGGCATCCCTGACTCCCCAGGTGCAGGGTTTGGGTAGCACCTCTCCTTTCTCTGGTATTGTATTCCTTCTGTGGAATAAGCAGTAGGAGAGGCATAGAGCTCTCTGAGTTTTTGCCCTGCACATCCCTTGCTTTCACTCTCACACATTGCAAGGAAGGCGAATAGGAGAGCAGGCAGGTTACCCCTTTCTCAGCCACCCCTTGGCTCTCAGCCCATCCTTTCCACCCCCATTCTCCCCACACCCCTGGAGCTCTAGGAGCAGCCTGGTGGGCCCCCCACGAAGATGCAGCATACCCAGGAGAAGGCTCCTCGGATGTCAGCGCCTCTAAAACAGCCCAAGGCTTGCCTCAATTGCATGGTTTCCCGAGTCCTCAGCTCCAGAAGACCAAGCAGACGAGTGGACCGGTGAGCAGCGGGGCAGCAGCCCCTGTGCCTCTGTCTCTGCCGAGTCACTCCGAAGCCCGGCAGGCAGCGAGAAGAAGGGGGTTTTTCCAAGGACAGAAGGTGGGATGAGGAGGCAGGCAGGGAAGATGAAGGGAGAGGTGGATCCCGGGTAAGACGAAGGCCCTTCCGGGCCCTGCGGATCAGTGACAAACAGCGGGGAGAAGCCGTTCTGGCTGTCGGCAGTTTAGGGACGGACGGCACTAAAGCGCTTCGGAAGTGACCATGAATGCGAGCGTGTAATCAAGTCACCGTGCAAATCGGACAAGCCAAGAGGCAGGCACATCCACGGCTTCAAACCCGGGCCCCGAAGGAGTTCCGGCTAGGGTCGGAGGCAGAAGTGCTTCCCAGAGCAAGTCTATGGGAGGGGGGCTGCGAAGAAGGGGGTGCAAATGCGGGCCTCCAGGAGAACAGACTCCTAGATCACAGGTCACACAGCGAGGGGCTCCCACCTGGCTATCCCCAGCCCAGGGCATCCCTCACCCACCAGGGGAGCTGCGGGTTGGCGGGGGCAGAACAAGAGTTGAGTTCTCACCGCCCTCCGCACACTCGAGAACCAGGACCCTAAAATTGAGCACTAGCATGCTTCATGGGGGCGCACCCCAGCCTCTCCGCGCGCCGGGAGGCCCCCCAGCCAACATGAGTTACACCGGCGATTACGTGCTTTCGTTGAGAACACCGAGTGACGATCTGTTGCTTCCCCTGAGGTGGCTACAAAGAAAGGAAGCCGGGAGGGAGGGGAGGGGAGGAAAAAAAAAAGGAAAGGGGGGTGGAAAAAGGCCCGGACTAGCTCGCAGCTTGTCAATTTCAACATCGGGTCACATGACCAGCACCTCCCTGCTAAGGATGGGGATAGATTTCCACGTCAGCTTACGTCTCCAAATTTCTACTTCACGGATCCGCTTCAAAGAGGCAGCTGCAGTGGAGAATCATGTTAAGCTCGGCTACTGCGGAGAGCCCAAGGTAGCCCAATGATGGATTTTGATGAGCGTGGTCCCTGCTCCTCTAACATGTATTTGCCAAGTTGTACTTACTACGTCTCGGGTCCAGATTTCTCCAGCCTCCCTTCTTTTCTGCCCCAGACCCCGTCTTCGCGCCCAATGACATACTCCTACTCCTCCAACCTGCCCCAGGTCCAACCCGTGCGCGAAGTGACCTTCAGAGAGTACGCCATTGAGCCCGCCACTAAATGGCACCCCCGCGGCAATCTGGCCCACTGCTACTCCGCGGAGGAGCTCGTGCACAGAGACTGCCTACAGGCGCCCAGCGCGGCCGGCGTGCCTGGCGACGTGCTGGCCAAGAGCTCGGCCAACGTCTACCACCACCCCACCCCCGCCGTCTCGTCCAATTTCTATAGCACCGTGGGGAGGAACGGTGTCCTGCCACAGGCTTTCGACCAGTTTTTCGAGACGGCCTACGGCACCCCGGAAAACCTCGCCTCCTCCGACTACCCCGGGGACAAGAGCGCCGAGAAGGGACCCCCGGCGGCCACGGCGACCTCCGCGGCTGCAGCGGCGGCGGCCACGGGCGCGCCGGCAACTTCAAGTTCGGACAGCGGCGGCGGCGGCTGCCGGGAGGCGGCGGCGGCGGAGGAGAAAGAGCGGCGGCGGCGCCCCGAGAGCAGCAGCAGCCCTGAGTCGTCTTCCGGCCACACTGAGGACAAGGCCGGCGGCTCCAGTACGTATAAAGGCAGCGCCCTGCGCTTTATGAAAGTGGAGTTGGAAATCTAGCGCAGCACCGCTGTTAAATTTTTATATGCTGTTTTATAAGCATATAAGGTTTATGAAGGGCCTTTAGGTTTCCCCCAACAAAACTTTGTTATAAAAGGCGGGATCACGTGGCGAGTGCTGAAATTGGCCGTGAAATACCCACCGGCCAAGGCATGCCTGCAAAAAAAAAAAAAAAAAAAAAACCAACAACTCCCCTTTTCCCTTTTTTCCCTTCTCAGCTCCCAAGCCCGGCAGCTCGACCCCGCTCAGGGCCAGCTCCGGGCTGGGGAGCCAGAGGTGGGCGCCTGTAAATTCCCCCTGCTAGGGCTCTGGGAGCCTTTGATAGCGAGGTAATCCGGAGATTTTTATAAAAGCCATGTGTTGCGCCGGGACTCCAGTCCCGGCCGGGATTCAAAGGCGTCGCTGTTTAACGACGGCGCTAGGAGTGCATTTAACAGATAAAGTAGCCCGCTTAGTTCCAGCAATATATTAAAAGAAACAAATTAACCCAAAGTTGGCCTTTTTGTCCAAAGGAAGCCATTTTCCTCTGGCGTGGTGGCAATTATATGCCTCCTTCTGCCCAACTACATGTTATTCACAATTGTTATTCAATCTGTCAAAAGCGATTATTATTTTTTGGGGGGGTCTTGTGGGTCTTTTTTTTTTAAGGGGGAGCAAGTAGAACCTGCCCGAAGCTTTGGGAAGCCCCCTTTCCCTTCACCCTACGTAAAATAGCGCCGCTGCTCTGCCGCGTGCAGGGTGGCTGTGTGGCCGTGGTGCTCAGCGAAAGCCCGGGGTTGGGGGCTTCCGCCGCCACCTCCCCACCTCAGGGGAGCCAGGAGGCTGGCCGAGGAGGCAGAAGCTGGTGGCCAGGACTTGGGCTGACAAAGACCCGGCAGCCGCCCCAGATGTTAACGACTGCCCAGTCTTGGCGGCAGCCGAGGAAGACTGGGACTGGAGCCCCCTTTACTGCCTTGAGAAGGGGCAGCCCAGGTGCTGGAAGGTGAAATGTCCGCAGGCGGCTGTTTGTTTAGTCTGGCCGGCGAGAGGCAGCCGGCAGCCCCCACTCTGCGGCTTTGAAAGAGGCTTAGGCAGCGCAAACTCGCCTGTTGCTATGCGAAGCCCTCCTTTCTGTTCTGGGGGCAGCGGGAGCAGCTTCCCCGGGGGGCTATCTAGAGAGCTGGCTTTTATCTGTGGCTGAGCCTCCAACTGCGGCCCGTTCTAAGCCCGCAGTCCCAGCGATAAAAGCAGGGGCCTGGGAGACTTAGACGAGGCTTGGGCTGGACCACCAGTCCCTGTGGCAGCCGTTCTCCTCAGCTATGGGCTCTGGGGTGGATTGCAGCCCCCACACCTGGCTCACCCCCCCGCCTTTTCTCCCTCCACAGGTGGTCAACGCACCCGCAAAAAGCGCTGCCCCTATACCAAGTACCAGATCAGAGAGCTGGAGCGGGAGTTCTTTTTCAGCGTCTACATCAACAAAGAGAAGCGCCTGCAACTGTCCCGCATGCTCAATCTCACTGACCGTCAAGTCAAAATCTGGTTTCAGAACAGGAGAATGAAGGAAAAAAAAATTAACAGAGACCGTTTACAGTACTACTCAGCGAATCCGCTCCTCTAAGGCTCCAGCGGCTGGAATTGGGTGGGGGGCTTCATACACAGGAGATAATATGCAGATTTTGTCCTTGACAAGGTCAAGCCACATGGTGACTTTTGAAAAGAGGTGTGCAAGAGAGGGCTGCATGGCGATAGCCCCTCAGGAGGCGGCCTGGGACTCTCTTGGTTAAGATCTTGGTGGTTAAGATTCCTAGTAATCATTGGATTCTGAGAGCTGTGCATCAGCTAGAATGACAGGTTTGGGACCCCTGGTGGTTCACTCTTGGAACCTGCAGAGCTGTGGGCTGGGTGTGGTCTCCACTCGGGACTGGGCCCCCTGCCAGGTCCCCTGGAGGCTAACCCCTCCACATCCTCCCTCTACCGGGAGCCTAACCACCCCCAGGACCCCTGAGTCAAAAAGCTGTGTGCTCTCCAAGCCCAGTTCAGCTTGGGGACAGGGGCAGGAGGAAGAGGTAGGATTACTAGGTGCCCAGAATGAGGCTACTTTCCAAAGCCAGTGTGAACGGCGGCTGGACTCAGAGGTGTCTATGAGGTAGAAGAGGGCTGCAAGGCCTTGTGGGAGAAGAAATCTATGATTCAAGGTGGTGGTCGTGTCTTTCCCCTCCTCCCAGCCACCCACTACACTGATCCAGGCTCCTAGCCACTGCCTCCTACAGCCCACCTGGTTTTCCTTTCTACCAAATGAGGGTCTTCGTTCCAGCCTGCCACTCAGGCCCAAAGCCTCCTCGAAGAGTGGACTGTTCCCTGAGGTGGGAGACACGGAAAAGCCAAGAGGCTGCGGCCAGACCACTGGCCCCTGAGATCTTCGCAGGAAATGGCTGTGGAGTGCGGCAGTTTGGCAAAGTCTCCACCACACTTAATGAAGCTTGGATTTGCTCAGTGTCTGGCTGCGGAGCAGCAGGCCTGGCCAGCCGGTCCCCAGCTTTGGCTATGAGGGCCTTGAGTCCCCCAAAACACCGGGTTCCAGCACCACACTCTGCCCTCATTGGCTCCGGAACTGAGCTTGGAAGCTTCCGGTGACCCTCCAAGAGCCAGAGAGTGAGGTGGAATTATTTTAAAAGATAAATGTTATATTATATATATATTTCCCTGAAGGAACCAAAGCGAATTTTAAAAGATGCAATGTAGAGGGGAAAAAAGATGATGAAAATATTTAAAGGCTCTATCTGTTTACAGTGTTCCATGGTTAAACTCGCTCACTGCTAAGAATATTTGAATGTATGCTTCATACAGGGATGGTGTTCAAAAACTTGTAAATAAAGGAACCATAACCAATTTTGTTTTGTTTTGTTTTGTTTTGTTTTGTTTTGTTGCCATTAATTGATTTCCTTTGGGGTGTTGGAGGGGGTGGAAAAGGTGTTGAGAATGGTCTTTTTAATCTCTTGCAACATTTGGAAAATGTTAGGGAAATGCTCAGAGGCAGCCGGCCTGGGGACCTCATCTGGGAAAGCCAGGCACCCTCCCGTTGAATCTCCTTTGCCTCCCTATATGAAGAAATGTCTGATAGCCCACTTGTACTGGGAATGTTGGCCTGTCCTCAGTTCTGCTTCTTACCCACCATGTGTGTCGCAGCGTGTATACAGGCAACAGGGCACAATGAAAATAAAGACGGTGGAAATTTGAGTATCCTGGTGTGACATTCCTCTCCCTGATCGCCTTTTACCGCCAAATGTCTGCCCACCCCCCCACATACACCCCCCAACACACATTACCTAGCCCAGGGGCAAGTTATCAGGCCCCTGAGGGGGTGAGAAGGTGACTGAGTCAGGAATTGGCTACAGTAGGGACCAGGCTTAGCCAAAGTGGCTGGCTAGGTCCTTGTAGGAAGCGAACACCTGGGGAAGGGGTATCTCAGAGCCTGGAATATGGGACTTCATCCCTTCAGACAGACCTCAGCCCTGAGGAGGGCTTCGGGGCCTGAGGTGGCCAATGGGTCAGATTCCAGCTGTCCTCACTCACCTCAGGACCGGTAGGCCTGCAGTGGGACCATCCAGGGCCCCGTGGAGGCTTCAGCAAGAGGGAACCCGGTCTGAGTTCCAAGGCAGAGCAGACTCTCAGGAGCCTCTAAGGGCGCTTTCTCCCCAGCTCCCAGTGGAGGCTGCTTTTTCCCTTTGGGAAAAAAAGGATTCCGGTTTCCTCTTTGTTTGCTGCCTTTGAACTTCTGCCTTAAAATTGGACATCACCCATAACCTTGAGGAGAAGGGTTGAAAGGACAGAGCCTTTTGTTGCCCACCCCACCCTCTCTTCAGCCACCCAGGCAGGGCCAGAACAGCAGATAGGGTCGCATTTGGAGAGAGGCCCCAGACCCCAGTCTGTTTATTTGTTTGTGTGTTTGTCTAACTGGCGCGACTGGGGAAATCCAGCTGAAAGGGGAGTGGGACAGACCCGGAGATGAATGCCTAGGTTGATAGGCAGACACGCAGAGACGAACAAGGGCCCTCCTGGGGGCAGGGAGGGGGCGGGCTGGGAAGCCTGGGTTTAAGGAAAGACTTCCTTTGGGATGGTTAAAGATTAACCAAAGTCTCTCAAGTTGCTAGAGAGTCTAGCCAGGAGGACTGCTCGCGGGCGGGCGGCAGGCGGGCGCGGGTTTGATTTCTGAGCCCTATAAAAGCCCATCCTCGGATGGCTGTGACAATGTGGTCGTAAACCCGTCCGGGGCCGGCCAATTTGCATATTTGGAATGCGCCGCTATAAACCCGGCTGGGGTTTTGCAGCGATTTCTTAGATGTAAAAATGAGATCTCAATAGCAGCGGCTGGGCACATCCTCTCCTCTCTTCCTCTCTCTGTCCGGAGCCGGTTTCCCTCTCTCGGCTCCGGGCTGGAGCTCCGGCCCGGCCTAGGCGCGCAGCCGCCACCAGATGGCGCACTTCCGATCAATGTCAAAGCCGCCGGGGAGCCGGGAACCCCAGCGTGATTCTTGGCCTTTGTTCGCTTCTGATACTAAGAGCAGCACGGTACATTATTTCACTTGTCCCGCTCCCCTTCGTATTAGAAAAAGGGGGCTCACCCTCAAGAAACGGTTGGTATTCTAATTTAAAGCAACGCTCATTCGCTAGACCTCGCGAGCGTCGCCGCGCGGAGAAGCCAACTGCCCCCTTGGCAGTGATATCGGAAATGTGTCAAGGTAAGAGGCCACAAGTTTAGCAATTTCAGTCTGGTGGGGAGGGAGTGGGGAGGTGGCCGGTGTCTAAGGGCTCTCGGGAACGCGGCTGGGTTTGTGGAGTGGCGCGGTAGGCAGCCCCCACCCCATTGCTCCCGAAGGTTGGAAAGCAGGGGGAGGCCTAAGTAGAAAGTTGGGGATTTTAGCTCCTTGGCCAGCATTTCATTCAAGGCGAATCTTTCGATTTTGTAGAAATATTCAGAAGAGAATGAGCTAGGGATGAGAGGCGTCTAGGCTAAAAGGTTCCAGCTGTGCTGGGATAGGGGGTTGTGGGAGGGCAAAGAAATAAAAAAAGGAGGTGACGGGGCTGAGGAAAACAGAAAGTTTCCATTCTAAACAATGGGGTGGTAGAAGCCTGCGGGCCGCTAAGGCGGGATTATTCCCAGGGCCAGACGTTTTGGAGGTCACTGGTTTCCTACTAGGTGCATCTATAGGTCTGCCCACAGCGTAGAGAAAACCTTTGTTCGAAAAAAGGTCAATTTGGAGAAGTCGCATGTGATTTTTGAGAGTGCCAGACAAGTCTCTGTGTTGCATACTTGGAGTACGTGTTATAAACCCGGCTGGGATTTTGCGGCAATTTCTTACATGTGAAAATTAGATATTCTGTAAAAGATATTTTGCAAATATGCAAAAATGTATTGGTAAATACCAATACATTTTTAAAAAGTTGCAACCGAGGATAAATTTTGATGGAGCAATCATTCTATCGGGGTTGTCATCAAGCACATTTTAAATAATAAAAATTAACTTACATTTTGGGGGCCTGATTCAAATTCCCTCTTTCTCTTATGTTTAATTTTTTCCGCTATTTTTCCATTAGTTTCTGAACATTGTTTTCTTTTCCCAAATATACAGTGCATAGTGAGCAGTGGGAATCCCAGAGAAGCAAGTATTGCCTGTTTGTTGAGTAAATTTTGCCTATCATAGTCTTTGTTGAGGGCTAGGTCCCAAACTATACAAGAGCAAAGCAACCAGGCAAGGAATGAGCGCTCACCCAGTGAGCTGCTCTCTGCAGCGGGAGCCCTCTCTGCAATCACAGAGCCGCCTCCAGTTCTAAGGCCAGAGGCGGTTTATTATGAACAAAACTAAGAATATTGCAATTCAAGGGGTGTGTGAAAAGGCCTCAACACTTCCTTAACAGGGGAAGGGCCATCTCAATGGTTGGATTTAGAAAAACTTTAAAAGAACGTCATTGCTTGTGGAAAAAATTTCTAACTATGCATAAATGTGTGGATCTGAGAAGCTATTTTTTTTTTTTTTTTTTTTTTTTTTTGCTAAAGCCGGATATGTAAAAGTAGCGTTTATTTTTTCCTCTGTGGGACCGCAGCTCACCTCCACCACTGGATAATTCAGAGTCTTGAAAGTACTGAGCGTGCCCTCCAGATACCAATTGTTTACTAGCAGTTTTAATCTCAGAACCTAGTATTTTTTTTCTTCGGGAATTTGTTTTTCATAGTAGTTTATTTCTTACAAGGGCCTACTCAGGAGTACCTAGTGAACTGAAGCCTAATCCTTGCCAAAGGCCTTAATCCATGGGCCTGGTGTTTACTTTGGCTCCAGAGGGCTGGTGGGTTATTACCCAGGTAGAAATGAGCAATATTTACTACTAAATAAAACATGGGCTCTGGAGGCAGCTTCCTAACTTAGCTGCATAAGGCCTGGTTGAGGCAAGCAGGCACCGAAGGTGTAGGTCAAAGATACCCTGAGGGAGAGGGAGAAATTGAGTGCTGGGAAGAACGGCGAAAAAGAAAGAAGGAAAATGAGCACGAGGGAGGAAAAGTGCTTGAAAGCCGACCCACTACAATTGAATTGCTTTCTTAATCTCTTGGGGTGAGGAATCTCGGGGGGGGGGAAGCCGAAGTGATCGATAAATGGAATATTTTATTGAGAAATCTAACACCTCAGTGTTAAAGTCTAGGGAGCACGGGAGTCTTGAGGGCTGGCCGGCCGGGGCTGCTAGGGGCTAGGAGACCAACTGAGAGGGCCAAGGAGGCATTTAATTTGAGCCGCTGCTGCGTGGATATCCTTTCGTTTAAACCAGCAGAAGCCGACCGGGCACACCGGCAGTATCTCCCTGCATTTCCTGCTCAACAAGCCCTGGTGGGAGTTGGAAAGCAGTCCTGGGCCAGAGAGGGGCTCTCATACATGAGCTTACATGCTCTTTTTTTATTATTATTTTTTAAGCAGAAAAGAGCTCAAGCCCAACATCCCGTTTGGTTTATTACAAGTGGGGGAAAAGTCATGCTAAAGAAACACATCTGGCTCTCCACAAAAAGGTCACTGAAGACCCAAGTGCCAATGCCATGGCCTGCGAGGCCCGTAGCAGGCCTTCCAGCCTCTCCACTCCTCCGCCAGGGCAGCCTTTTGTAGCAGATGCAGTACAAGCTGACGTTTGTAACCTTGTTGGCACGTGCACGTCCCTGGATCCTTTCCAGCTTAGAAGCCCATTTGGCTGCCCTTCAGGGCCCTGACCTGAGCTGTCTGCCACAGGGCACCCAGCTTGTCTTACCAGCCAAATTGGCAGCCCCCCCCCCCCCAGTCCCAGGAGACTAGGGAACTCTGGAAGACCCAAGGAAAAGACTTTGAGGGGTGTGTGAATTCCTTTGAAATGATGGATCAATTTGTGGAAATACACAGATGCGCACTTTTCAATGAACGAGTCAAAAGTTACTCAGATTTTCCAAAATGGTCCTGACTCCCTAAAAGGTTAAGAAAGATAGGTTTTGATCATTGCCTTTTACTTCACGTGGTCTCCACCATCTCAAACATATACTGGACCTTCCCAGAACTTCCTGGGAAGTTGCTTTCTGCATTTAGTCTGGAGAGAAATGGTTCTAGGCCCAAGTCCTGGCCCACTGACCTGATAACGGCTCATTTTTTAAGAGGAAACCTCGATGCTCCTGGGACCTGCTTCCCAAATGACACAGCTTTTCTTAGAGGCATGGGTAGTGCTGAAGAGCAAAGCTTCCTTCCTAGGCAGTCCCCAGCCTGTGGCATTTCCAGGTGGCATTGCTAAGGGCAACAGTCCCAGTCAGTTCCACCCCTCTGGTGAGCAGGGTAAGGACCAGGCAGATCCGGGAAGCTAAATATAGAGTCATTGGCTGCGGTGCTCTGAAGCTTTTCTGCACTCAGGTTCGTCGGCCTCATGGGCAGAGCAGGAAGAGAATTTGCCTTGCCTTTGGGCGCAGGAGCATGCGAAGAGCAAAGGAGAGTTAATGATCTCCGGGCACAGACCCCGTCTTGACTCCTCTAAGCCGCTGCTGCAGCTTAAAAACCCCTTCAGGCTGGAAAGAGCTGGGTCTCTTGTGCTCTCTCCCCTCCTGTTTCTCTCTTTCTCTCCCCCTCTGTCCGTCTCTCCTTCTATCTCTCTATTTTTCTCTCCATCCTCCTCCTGGGCACCCTGATGCTCAGTCCTCAGCGCCGGGTCACCGTGGGGCCCCGAGGTGGAAGCGGCTGGAACGCCTCGCTAGCGGTGGAGCGGCCTTCTGGGCCGGGAGCTCGGAGCAGCCACGGCCCACAGCGACCGCAGCTTCTGGAATCTCAGAAGCCAGAGCTGGAGCTCTACCTAGCTAGCTCTCTCGTGCGCTTTCAGGGTCCTCTCAGGCTCCTCTTCCTCCAGAATCCAGGGCTGGGTTCACATTGGGAGGAAGGAGGCAAAGCGCCGCACATATGACCGGGATGCAGGAGTCTTTCCCAGCCTCAGGCAGCGGCCTGAGCTGTCTATTTTTTGGGATGCCGGCGTTCAGCAATACCAGCTCCAACTGGAGCCGGAGGGGCAGACAGGCCTGAGGTATCCTGGAGACCTGTAGCCCACAGGCCAGGGACAAGACAGAGACCTCCCGGGCTCCATTGGATCTGGCCGGAAAACGTTGCATTTCCTGAGACTAGTATGAGGGTCACACTTGGGGGCTCGCACCCCAGGCCGGCCATTTCCAGATGGCTAAAACAGCGCCCCTGAGTCTGCTGAGCAAAGGGCCTGGCCTCCACATGCTCTTATAACAGGGCCAGAAGCCCAGCCCGGCCTAGTAGGGAACGGATTTCCTCACCGGGGCCTCGTTAAAATGCACACACTGCAGGAGTTAGGACTGCCCTAGCTGAGGGTATGGGAGGGAGGGGAAGAGGGGAGGGGACAGAGAGGCAGGAGTGTAGTGACATTGCTTCTTGTTGTAGCCTCCAGGAGCATAAGAGTGCCAAAGCTAACAGGAGAGCAGGAGCATAAGGCGGCAGAGGTGACACCGTGCACACCCCTCCAAGTCTCCCCCTTGGGCCAGCCAAGGACCCCAGGGCCACCATTTTATTTCCCAAAATGACTGTTGGCTTAGAGTCTTCTCTGGGTGATGAGGGGATGCTTGGACCTAGCTCTGGCCTTGAGAGTGGGAGTAGGGGCGTCTTCTGCTTCCCACCCCTACTCCAGCCAGCCCACCAAAGACCGCTGACAGGAGTTGCAGAGAAGGCGTGCCAGGTGAGCACAGCACCGGAGGAGAAGATCCTAACTAGATCAACGGACTGGGGGAGAGAAGTGTTGGGGGTTAGGGGCCAGGGAACAGCCATTGTACTTTGGGGAAAATCTGTAGGATGCTGGAATTAGAGGCAAGTCACTATGGGCTCCCAACACTCTGAGAAGCCTGACAGCCGTCGCGTCAGGTTTGCCGCTTTTGGGGAGCCAGAATTCAGACAAGGGGCCAGCTCCACTCCAGAATTGAATGGGAAGCGTGTGAGTCCGGGACATGGCCCCTTCAGTGGTCAGAGCACACCGGGGACTAGTGGCAGCTTCTTTGACAGGGATGGTGAGCACCTAAGGTGGACTGGACGTGCACCATAAACACCCCACTTGTTAACTGCGCGGGGCCCAAGGGCGCTTCAAACTGACGCGGGTATGGGGCTTACGTCCGGGTAGGGGCGGAGCGAGCCCAGTGGCCAGGTCCCCCAGCAGCCACGTTGGGGCAGCCCCCACAGCTCCCGGCCTTCGGGCTGAGGTGTCTGGCGTGCGTCTCCTGGCCCATCAATAGAGATTACATATTTATATCAATCGCGGGCTCCGAGGGCGCCCTCAGAGAGCGGCCCCGAGCCTACGAAACCAAACTGGGAGTGGTCGCGCGGAAACTCTGGCTCGGGATTGGCTGCGGGCGCCCGCCGGGGTGCGGGGGGATTGCTAATCGTATTCAGCATGTTTTGCACAAGAAATGTCAGCCAGAAAGGGCTATCTGCTCCCTTCGCCAAATTATCCCACAACAATGTCATGCTCGGAGAGCCCCGCCGCGAACTCTTTTTTGGTCGACTCGCTCATCAGCTCGGGCAGAGGCGAGGCAGGCAGCGGTGGCGGTGGCGCGGGGGGCGGCGGCGGTGGCGGTTACTACGCCCACGGAGGGGTCTACCTGCCGCCTGCCGCCGACCTGCCCTACGGGCTGCAGAGCTGCGGGCTCTTCCCCGCGCTGGGCGGCAAGCGCAATGAGGCGGCGTCGCCGGGCGGCGGTGGTGGTGGCGGGGGTCTAGGTTCCGGGGCGCACGGCTATGGCCCCGCGCCCATAGACCTGTGGCTAGACGCGCCCCGGTCTTGCCGGATGGAACCTCCCGAAGGGCCGCCGCCGCCGCCCCAGCAGCAGCCGCCGCCCCCGCCGCAACCACCTCAGCCCCCGCCGCAGGCCACCTCGTGCTCTTTCACGCGGAACATCAAAGAAGAGAGCTCCTACTGCCTCTACGACTCCGCGGACAAATGCCCCAAAGGCTCGGCCACCGCTGCCGAACTGGGTCCCTTCCCGCGGGGCCCGCCGCCCGACGGCTGCGCCTTGGGTGCCTCCAGCGGGGTGCCAGTGCCTGGCTACTTCCGCCTCTCACAGGCCTACGGCACGGCCAAGGGCTATGGCAGCGGCGGCGGCGGCGCGCAGCAGCTCGGGGCGGGCCCGTTCCCCGCGCAGCCCCCCGGGCGCGGCTTCGATCCGCCGCCCGCGCTAGCCTCCGGCTCGGCCGATGCGGCCCGGAAGGAGCGAGCCCTCGATTCGCCGCCGCCTCCTTCTCTGGCTTGCGGCGGCAGCGGGGGCTCGCAGGGCGACGAGGAGGCGCACGCGTCGTCCTCGGCGGCGGAGGAGCTCTCCCCAGCCCCTTCCGAGAGCAGCAAAGCCTCGCCGGAGAAGGACTCCCTGGGTAAGCAGGGCTGCAGAGGGCTGCAGTCAGGCGGGCACACAGGCAGACGCAGGGAAAAGAATCAGAGAACTAGGAGCCCGCGCGGCAGCCTGCCGGCCTTGGCCCAAGCTGCAGCAGGCTGACCTTCTGAACTTGCTTTTTAATATTTGGGCGTGGGGACGCAGTAAAATTCATGTCCGGCTTAGCGCCCCACAGCAAGACGTCCTCGGCACTGGCCGCAGCTCCCCCTGACTTGGGGCGAGGACACCAGAGAGCAGGCCCCCTCCTGTGCGTTCTTCCCAGTGGCCGGGAGCACCCCAAGCCCTGGTCTCTGCCCAGCCTGCGCGGCGCGGCCCACGCGGGGGGGTGGGGGGAGGGAGGGAAAGTAGCTCGCCCGCAGATAGCACGGATGTTTGTAAGGCATCCAAAATAAGCAGCCGCCAGCGCCAATAAATAAGCCCATTAACCGGCGAAGTTCGAGTTTACGATCCCCCATGCTTTTTTCAAAGTTGCTGAGGGGAGGGAATCTTCGTTGAGGGGAGAAGAAAAGGCAAATCCGGCCTGGAAGCCGGGGACCCTGAGCTGAGAGCCAGAGAAGGGCCATTTCGCTTCCCCTGGAACTCGGAATCGCCCAGCTACCTACCCCTGGCTCCTGGAGAGACTTGAGGGAGGGCCCTTGACCCCCAATCGTTTATCGTGCCTTCCCTATTGGACCAAGGATGCTCTTCTCTCTCTCCTTATCAAGTCTTGGGCAATCAGAGCACTCGGGTGAGACAGCCAAGCTGCCCGGTCCACCTTCCAAGTAAGCACCCCGTGCTCCTAGCCTGGGGGCTACAGGAAATGTTTGTCTGCCATATGGCAAGAAGCAAAGAAAAGCGTTAAGTTCAAGAGGTACAGCCTGCCCTCCCAGGCCTTTCCTTCTGCAAGCACCTACGGCTTAGTGCTAAAACAGGTGTTTGGGAAAGGGGAAAATGTAAATTGGAAGCGTGGTGTAGATTGAAGGCCCACTCGATTTCTGGAGGAACTGCGTGCCCTCAGCAAGCCCAAACGGGGGACACAACTCTCTTCTCTGTGACTTGGGACCATCTCTCTTATGGGAGAAATGGAGGCAATTCACCCCTGCAGGCAGTCCGTCTGGCCTCGACCTAATCTTCCCCTCTTTATTCTCTTACACGCCAGGCAATTCCAAAGGTGAAAACGCAGCCAACTGGCTCACAGCAAAGAGTGGTCGGAAGAAGCGCTGCCCCTACACCAAGCACCAGACACTGGAGCTGGAGAAGGAGTTTCTGTTCAACATGTACCTTACTCGAGAGCGGCGCCTAGAGATTAGCCGCAGCGTCCACCTCACGGACAGACAAGTGAAAATCTGGTTTCAGAACCGCAGGATGAAACTGAAGAAAATGAATCGAGAAAACCGGATCCGGGAGCTCACAGCCAACTTTAATTTTTCCTGATGAAGCTCCAGACGACGTGGTTTTTCCACTTGCCGAGCGCCGGTCCCCTCCCTCTGTCTTCAGCCTCTGCCCAGGAACCCGCACCTGTGTTGGAGCCCTGTTCCTCCCTCCCACTCTCGCCACCTCCTGGGCCGTTACATCTGTGCAGGGCTGGTTGGTTCTGACTTTTTGTTTCTTTGTGTTTGCTTGGTGCTGGTTTATTTGTTGTTTTCTGGGGGAAAAAGCCATATCGTGCTAACATTCTATAGAGATAGATATTGTCCTAAGTGTCAAGTCGTGACTGGGCTGGTTTGCTGTCTTGGGGTCCCACTGCTGGAAATGGCCCCTGTCCTCGGCGGAGCTGGTTTCCTGCCCAGCCTGGGGCAAACCTAGCCGGAAGGCCGAGGTCCCATTGTTGGCGCTGAGGTGTCTGGCCTGAGGTCAATGGTGCAAGGAGCCGCCACCGGGCACGTCTGCCTGGAGTGCTACGCTGTGCTTAATCAGGGGATACAGGCCCCTGCGTTTCTTTTTTCTTTCTTCCTTTCTTCCTTGGCCAAGAGAAGGGCTTACAGGCATGGACATGCAGGTTGGCAAACGGGCTTGACGTTGGCTGATTTAAAAAGTGAGAAAGAAAGTCAAAGATGATTTTTTTCCTTCCTCTGTAAGATACCCCAGCTTTAAAAAGAAAAAAAAAAAATTACCAAGAGAAGGGGACTTCTCTTCCAGTTTCTGTAAGGTCTTACATTGCCTGACTAAAATGTTTCATTTACCTCTAAATTTCCATATCCTTCTGACTGTAGATAAATAATATAGTTTTCTTTATACATGTGGAATTAGTGGATTTTTTTTGTCATTAAAATCGTTACCACTGGTAACATACGACAAGCACACCACAATTCTCCCTATCTTGTGAAGTTGCTTTTTAAAATCACCTTGAACAAAAAGCTTTTTTTCTTACATTTTTGCTTTCTGAAACTCACAGAAGCCTAGGAGGACTGGGGTAAGCGGAGTAAACTAGAGAAGGGAGACATTGTTTAGATTTCCTTTATACTGTGAAGTTACATGCATAAAAGGGTCAAACCTGTAGATGCAGAAAAAGAAAAAAACTATAAATACAAATCTGTATAAATGTCTATTATTATGAAGAATTGCCAATCTTGTTTTAAGCAAATGCATTCTATCGTTATTATAAATGTTAGTTCTAGCTCTATTTACTTCTAATCTTAAATCAGAATAAATTAATATTGTATTGCTGCTGTGCGTGGAAAAAAGACGATGTTTATGTTCTTATAGAATAAAAGCTGTGGAATGAAGCTTTTTAATTTTACCTCTTTTTTGACTTCTTATCTTCACCTTCCACTTTATCCCGTTCACCACTTTTACAACAGGAGGACTAACCCGAGCCCCCTGCAATTACTTGAGGCATCTATTTAAATATTACCTAGACGGTCGTAATTTGTCTGGGCCCTATAGCCCTGGTGCCGTAAGGTTTGTCGGCTTTTGTTCAGTTTTATGACTTGCTAGTATATCTGGATTGTGGCTGTCTTGGACCAGTGATTTCAGTTGAGAGGGGAGCTGCATAGACAGAGGAAGCCAAACAGGATTTCTTTCGGGAGCCCCAGGGAGGCTGGCAGAGGCCGGTTATTTTGCGAGTGTCTGGGTCTCAGATGACCCTCAATCTGAATTGTGGAGCAGGCCTGGCCCACAGTGCATCCCTAGCGCTGGGGGCAGCCGTTAGGTGGACCCGGCTGGGCTGCATGGGGGCCGCCCCCTCCCCCAGCACGGCCTCCCCCACCTGGCGGCCCTTGGTAGGGCCACGCGTTTCCTGCTTGCCAGAGTTGGCGGTGGTGGGGGGGGGAGTTAGGGGGAGGGGGCGCGGGAGCGCGCGCCCCGGCGGGCGGGCAACTAGGAGGGAGGAGGGGGAGAGCGAGCGGTGGGAGGCCGCGGCCAGACAGGGAACCGGGCTCCGTACCTTCCCTGGCGCTTTCGAGTCTTCCACGGCTGCCGCCTCTTGGCGCCGGCTAGCTGGGCGGCAAGATTTGGGAAAGCAGCGCTCGTCTCGCCTGCTCCCCGCCTTTATTCCTCTCCTCCTGCCTTGCCTCCCCTTCTTTCTCTCCCTCTCCTTCCCAGGCATACCTTACTGGGGCCTGAGGCCTCCCCCATGACGCATTCGCGGCGGCCTGGGGCACTCCGTCACGGCAGCGGGCGCAGGTTGTCTAGGGGCTGGGCTGGGCTGGGCCGGGCGCGATCGCAGGGTTCTCTCCTTGGCGGCGGTGGTGGCAGCGGCAGCGGCGGCGGCGGCGGCGGCGGCGGCGGGCGAGGCAGCCCAGCTCGCGGGCAGCACCAGAACTGGTCGGTGATTTAGGTAGTTTCCTGTTGTTGGGATCCACCTTTCTCTCGACAGCACGACACTGCCTTCATTACTTCAGTTGAAATCGTCTCCAGGTACCTGTGCGCGCGGGGGGTCGGGCGGGCGGGGCATCACGGCCCTGGTCGTGCCAGGCCTGCGGTGGCAACCTCGGCTTTCCCTGCGCAGGAGCCTCGTGTCTTTCTCCGTGCTGTGCCAGAAGGCCGGCTTCCCCTTCCACCACACACCTCCACCTGGCTCACTGCAGGTAAGGTCAGGTTAGCTGCTTCTTCGCGGACGCCAGGGGCGTGGTAGGAATTCTGGGCCTTGGGCCATTCAAGGTCAGGGGCGCGCTTCCATCCTGAGCCTCCCCCACTGAAGGCGTGCGCCTGCCCAGGGACCTCCTGCCATTCTCTTGCAAGGCTGGAATACACATACACACACCCCAGTCCTGGGTGTGAGCTTAGGAAAGAACCTTCTGCCAGTGGAGACTAGGAAGGATAGGGCAGGCAGAGGCCGGGATCCTGGCCTTGTCACTTACTCCTCTCTCTGTAAGCCTGGCCCCTCTTTTCTTCTTTCTTTTCGCCCTCCAGCCTTCCTTTTTTACCCCCTTCTTTTTTCTTTTCTTTCCTTTGCTCCTTCCTGCTTTCTTTTCTTCCATTTGTCTTTT